>NC_134897.1:7030703-7153203 GCF_041734735.1 Babylonia areolata | reverse complement strand
ATAGGCCTACGTGCGCGCGCGCGCGCAAACAGAGAGAGAGAGAGTCAGACAGACAGACAAAGAGAGAGAAAGAAGGGGTAGGGGAAAAATACATGTCGGATTGACAGAAAAATAGACTGAAAGGCAATGCATAATACCCATATATCCATATATGTTTGGATATATATATATATATATGTGTGTGTGTGTGTCCGTGCGTGCGTGTGTGCATGCATGCGTGTGTGCGTGCGTGAATGTGTGCGTATGTGTGCGTGTGTGTGCGTGTGTACTTTCCAAAGACACATTTAGAAATGATGGAGGGAGTTGGAGGGTGTGTGGGTTGAAGTGGAACCCTTCAAATACAGCAACCGGGGCGATCTAGGTTGTCTGTGGGGGTGAGAGCCAATTGCTCAGCCTGAGATCACTGCAGTTTCGGGCCCCGTGGATGCGTCAGATATAATCGACAATGGCAATTAATTCACCACTTAGGTAGGCTAAGTGATGTGGAGACAGGAGTTACAACCAAGTGGTGTTTTCAACTGATTTCGGCGAGGAAAAAATCACAATGATTTTTCTTCAGTTCACACACACACACACACACACACACACACACACACACACATTCATATATATATGTATATACATTCATACATACATACAAAAGCATATATATATGTCATTTCTAGAAATACACTGTATATACATTTTTTTTATGTATGTACATATATGTAATACAGAGAGACAGAGAGAGAGAGAGAAAAAAAACCTTGTTCAGCTTTGTTCTGAAAAGCAATAGTTGCATCTTCATTTCAAACTGAACTCCGTGATGATGAGTTTCCAC
This sequence comes from Babylonia areolata, assembly GCF_041734735.1. NCBI lineage: Eukaryota > Metazoa > Mollusca > Gastropoda > Neogastropoda > Buccinidae > Babylonia > Babylonia areolata. Next base: position 7,152,383 of record NC_134897.1, on the reverse strand, counting down.
GCGAGCTGAACCAGAAATAGCAGCGGTTTGTAAATCTCGCGGGAAGGTGTGGAAAAACTAACACAGGAATCCTGAAACATTTGTCCTCGGAAAACAAATGCGGCAACCCGCGTGCGCGCATGCGTGCGTGTGTGTGTGTGTGTGTGTGTGTGTGTGTGTGTGTGTGTGTACGTACGCATACACACACAAATACACACACTCGAGCGCTTGCATGCACGCACACAAGCACACACACACACACACACACACACCGTGGCAAACACACACACACGCACACACACACACATACCGTGGTACACACACGCAAACAGCACAGCACACACACACACACACACACACACACACACACACACACACAAAGTGAAGTACGGGGCAGAGCGTGGTTCACATGCACACATGCATGCTCCCACACATGCCAGTGTTTACTTACGCCCCAGCGAACCCCCCTCACTTATAAACCTGGCATTCATGTGCACGTGAATGTGAAACATTCTCTACGGCTACAGTTCAGCTGCATGCTTAAAAAAAAAACAAATGATAAAATTATAGATGACTGAATGAATAAATAATACAATGACAGAATAAGGTAACAATAATGGCAATACCCACATTTTTCCCCCTGTGTTTTTTTCCATTCAATTTCGTTCCTTACACGGAAAAATCGTAAATTTGTTTGAATAACATTATAATATATACTCTATATTTCTTCCCCTTTCAAGAGACGTAAGGAAGGCCAGTCGAACAGTAGAGGGGAAGAAATGTAGAGTATATATTACAATGTTGTTAACCAATTTACAAATTTTTTCCCATTTTACAAACGGAAAAGTACAGGGGAAATAAATTGTGGATATTGCCATAATGATACTACTACTACTAATAATAATAATAATAATAATAATATTTCATAAGTTTAATACTTATTTCAGAAGAGAAGGAATGACGATGACGTTTCAGTTTAACAGGACTAGGGCGGGGACGAAAGAAAATCTTTCCCACAAGCACTGCGCACCACAAAATACTCTCACAGGAAAATATTCTACGAGCATCATTCTCGTCACTAACACGCGCACGCATACACACGCACCTGCAAACACATATACATACGTGTGTGTATATCATATATATTATAAGAACGCACGCACGCACTGAGAGAGGTCACAGAGAGAGAGAGAGGGGGGGGGTGACAGAGGGAGAGAGAGGGAGAGAATGATGGTCAAGTGGAAACAGCACTGACTCTTAACAGGTCTGCGGTTCGAATCCTGACAGGTGGGTGATGGTTTGAGTTTTCAAGTCTTCCTTCTGGCCTCCGATATCAACAGATTTGCTATGCTCTCTCTCTCTCTCTCTCTCTCTCTCTCTCTCTCTCTCTCGTACATACAAATAGAACACCCCGTGAGCTGAAGAAACAAACATACCTTGCATATACCACGCGCACACACACACACACATAAACACACACGCGCGCACATGCATCCACATACACACGCGCGCGCACACTGACACACACTCACACACATACATACACACACACACGAACGGGTTAATAACGTGACAAACTTTCCTTCACCGATTAATTACATCCATTTAATTATCTTGATTTGAAAACTTACTTGAGCAGCAGCATTTTTACAGCTCCAACAACACAATCTCTGCACCCTCAATTTTTTTTTTTTTTACTCCAATCTTGTAATAATACTCCGATCTATCCAATGTCTTCTGGCACTTCTATCAATACATCCACCCACCTCAACGTCTCTTCTGATCATCTTCCACACACCACACCATTCCGAACAATTTTCAAATCCTTACAAGTCCTTCAAAAAATACCACAGCAGATATTCGCCAGCACATACGCTACACCATGACTGCGTGACGCTGAGAAGTTCGTAAGAAAAAGAAATAAACGAAGGAGAAAAAAAAAAACGAGCAATCGTGAAAATGTCACCACGAACTCACAAACGCTGCACAATAAATAAAGACCGGGACCCCAAACAGTCCGTCACCGTCGCAGTCGCAGTCGCCGACTCCCGACACCCACAGGCACTGAACCGGCCCCCTTTTCCCCCGCAGTGAGTGAAAAGCGTTTTCGAATTTGGCTCTCTGGGGTCTGTCTAAGTCGTGTGAGCGGCAGGGAGAGAGAGTGGGTGATTGGAGTGGCAGAAAGCCGCGAGAAGATCCCACAGCAGGGCCCCCCTAGTGCCTCAGCGCTCTCTGTTCCCTGCTGCCGGTGAACAGGTCGGGCGGGCGGACTGGCACTTCGGGGTGTTTTTGCCTGCCACTGCGACTACTTTGTTTTGGTGGGGTTTGGGGGGTGAGGGGGGGGGGAGAGGGGGGGGAGAGGGAAGGGTGTGATGATTCGGGTGCTGTTTGTCTGTCCGTTTGTTTGTATCTGTTTCTTTTCCGGTCTGTGTATCTCGGAAAATATGTTCCCCCCTCTCTCTTTCTGTCACACACAAACATACACATACACACAAATATGTAATTCGGTGGGGTGGGGAAGGGGTGGATTTTCGTCTAAAATCGCAATTGTCGATAGACGGTAAACAGAAGAGCGAACGAACGAAGTATGCAATTCGATATTTTGCTCTCTCTCTCTCTCTCTCTGTCTCTGTCTCTCTCTCTCAAACATGTAATCTTGACATTCTGATATGTTGCTAAATCCTACACATCAACATCCTCCCATGTTATGAATAGCAACCTATCGCCGAGTTTCCAAAAACATGGTTCTGTTCTTTCACCCCCTCTCCGACCTCACACAGCTGTGCAACTTATTCTTAACAGTGTGTTACAACACAGTGTAACAAGGAGATTGACAAACCATGTAATACTTTTTCCCTTTCACACAAAGTGTGTCTTCTCTCTGTGGTCTTCCTGAAAGATCGAAGCGATACGTCACAAGCTTACGTCAGTGCCAGAGATGTTATACAAGTATGGAAGTCCCGTACTGTTTGTGGTTCAGAAAAAGCAAAAATTCTTCTCTCCCTCACTTTTTTTTTGGGGGGGGGGGGGGGCGGGGCGGTTCAGTTCGTTTTTTGTTGTTGTTGTTTTGTTTCGCCTGAAGTGTGTATTTTTGTTTGTGTTGCAAACATTAGAGGGAAAGTAAATTTTGCACTATTCTTCTTTTTTAATATATAACTGAAAACACTCCCGTGAAAAGCCAACAACTAGTGCCCCAGAGGAAGGTACCAGAAATCTTTTGTGTATATTATGACAGAGACCCCAGTATCTCCCTTTTCAAAACCGCCTTCAAAGAGAAGACTGGGAAAAGAAAGAAACGGTCCCGTTCCTTCCAACCTGAGCAGTTGACACGTAATTTGCATGCAGTCGCACACGTGGAGAAGAAACTCATGGTAATCGATTGCGGAGCAAGTGGGAAAAGTTTGAAAAAAATGTCTCTACCTCCACACGCTACATGAATATCCAGTTTGCCTTGAAAGTCGTGTGACAAGGTGGTATTCAATGCTTCCCTTCGTAATATATTCTGGCGTTAGCCAGCTCTAAGGGATATAGACACCTGCAGCGTTAGTCAACTGGGCAAGTCTTGAAGAGATAGCTGGGAAACGACAAACTGCAGGTGGACAAATTTCAGTTTTTAATTTCAACTCTCATTTATTTACCCAGTCAATGGTTACCGTACGTTTCACATTGATTAAGACAACTCAAACTACTTTCAAGCGAAAAAGTAATATAGATTCACGCAGTGCGAAGTAAAACAAAAGGTGCTGTCATCAACTTATTCATAATTTAAAAGAACAATAATCAACCCTTCGGCTGACGAAGACTTCATCAGTTTAAAAACTGAATAAAGAGGTAGGATAGAACTGAAGGGGTAGAGAGGAGAAGAGGAGGAAGGAATGGGCAAGTTTCATATGGTGTCAACAATACATTCCAGAAACGTCAAACTCTGTTTGGAATAGTTTTCATGATCATGCAGCTCAGTCGTGCACAGACTGACTCAGGACACATAGCCAGTCCAATTCAGTTCCGAAGGAAACGCGCTGGTTTGGGGGTGGGAGGTAGGGGCTTGGGGGGGGGGGGGAGTTGTAGGCCTCTCAGAGACACAGAGTTGGTGAAACGTAACCACTGTATGGGACCCAGCAAATACAGACAATGGAGAAGACGTTGACTGTCAATCTACCAATATGTCCTTTATCACTACCCCTTGGAAACAACTCATGCAGAATGTTTAATATCCATAGCAACTATCTGCCAGAGTCATAACATTGACCGTCGTTTGCAGAAGCTGGTAAGCTTTTTATCGTCATTATTATCAGCATTATTCTCTTCAGCCGAATTACAACATAAGTCGGAAACAATCCCATTTTGATAAAGCATAACTTTAAAAAAAAATACTGTTTTTGTTCAAAGCATCCCCTCCCCTCTACCCACCACTAACCTCTCTCTCTCTCCAGTGAAAAGTCTTATTTCCCATGTATTGCCGTCTGTCAGATGACATAAGACGGAAACCATTTTGTTTATATCTGCTCACTTTACAGTGAAACTCTGGTCAAATACTCGATTCAAAATAATCAGTCATATATTGAATATTAAGGTATGAACCAATGGTCCTTGTTCATAAACTTGCTATGAATATCTTTTTATGTTAAACATAAAAGCACATTGCAATAGAGTAACTGTAAATCAGACACCTATATGACGGTATGATTGTGTAATCAATCTGGTTTCATTTTGGCTTCTTTTTTTTTTTACGTACACCTTGATTTTGTACCTTGACCTGTTTCTAAGGGCCGGTGGTCTTGACAAATAAATACTGTTCTCGTTCTTGTCCTCTGTGTGTGTGTGTGTGTGTGTGTGTGTGTGTGTGTGTGTGTGTGTGTGTGTGAGCCTCGCTGGAATGTTGCAACTGTTGATTTTCTTTCTTTACGAAGGCACTCGCAAAACTTTGGCAGGCTTCGCAGGGATTTATTCGAGAGGATCATTCCTGCACTTCTGATAAGGAAACGTACGCGGCTGACTCGGGCACGAGGGGCAAGCATTCACACAAGTGATCGTTTCGGTGTGTACAGTCGTTCTATGTCTTCACCCTCTCCCCAAGCATTTATGTGCACCTCAAAAGTGCTTCAGACACATTCTTGCCATTCAGTTCTGGGTAGGTGGCCGTACGGTTCAGCGCCTTGTTTGTGTAAAACTTCTACGGATCAACATACGTTGTAGCTGCATATGCAAAAAATAAAATAAGATGATATCATATAATAATCATAATACGTTTGCGTTTTTGGAAATACTACTTTCAGATATGAGTGTGTTTCTTATGCTGATGCATTTATTATTTGCTATTTTGTTGGCGTGTAATGCATTTGAAAAAAGTGTATATCAGTGAATCTCTCTCTCTCTCTCTCTCTCTCTCTCTCTCTCTCACTGTATGTGTGGTTTTGTTTGCTTGTTTTGTTGTTGTTGTTGTTGTTTTTGTGTGTGTGTCAGATTGTGTGTGATTGTGTGTGTGTGTGTGTGTGTGCGTGTGCGTGCGTGTGTGTGTGTGTGTGCGTGTGCGTGCGTGTGTGTGTGTGTGTGTGTGTGTGTGTTTGTGTGTGTGTGAAGCTCTCTCCTGTTCAGCAGTATACGAAAAGAAAACGAACAGAATGAAATACCTCTGTAAAAACAAATACAAGCAGCACCAGCCCGCCCACACAACTCTACTTCCTACCACAAATACACACGCGCGCGCGCGTCGACACACACACACACACACACACACACAACCGCGCACACGCTCATATATTTTTCACTCACTCAGTCCTAAATGAGTCTAAAGGTAAAGTTACGTAATCAAATCCCATCAATATGCATTCCGTGTTCACGCCCAGTGTCAGTATACCTCAAGAGAATCACGCTATGTGAAATAATAAAGAAAGAAAAAAGAATAAATGAATAACACCAATAAAATCAAATAAAAATATATATATACATAATTATATTGGTGATATTCTCTACGTCTAAGTAAATGAGTTCGGACCCACACGTTCAGTGCACAAATTCATCAGCATACTGTCATGAATTTCAGACAGTCTATTATTCATCTGCCAATCTTTTTTTCTGTTGTTTTTTTTGTGTGTGTTTTTTGTTGTTGTTTTTGTTGGGTTTTTTTCAATTTCTTTTCTTATCTGTTGAAATATCTTTTAATGAAAGAGAAAGAGTCGATGAGCTGCTAGTTATGGACCAAAAAAAACACATGCAGTGATAGACAAAAAGAAAAGAGAGTGAGACAGACAGACAGAGAAAGAGAGAGGAGGGCGAGAGAGAAATGTGTTAGACGGAGAAAAGGAATGAGAGACAAAGAGGGGGAGCAAATGACAGAGAGACGGAGGTGTGAATGAAATGAGAAACAGCAGGAAATAAAATACAATTTTAAAAAAAATAAACAAAGAGACGGCATGGAAGAAAGAGCGAAAGAACAAAAAAAAAAAAAAAAAAAGGAGAGAAGTGCGGAGGAAAATGTAAAGAAAAAACGAAGAAAGCAAACTCACACACACACACACACACACACACACACACACACACACACACACTAAAAAGAAAAGAATACGCGGGAGAACTGGTAGCAATCGGGATCGAATAGTATCAGCGGCCGGTCTTAAGGCCTGACTAAGCGCGTTGGATTGCGCTGCTGGTCAGGCATCTACTTAGCAGATGTGGTGTAGCGTATGTGGACTTGTCCGAATGCAATGATGCCTCCTTGAGTAACTGAACTGAACGGAACGGAATACCATCGTCCCAGTCTCTGTGGCCAGGCAGAGTCTCCGCTGGCTGGTGGGGTTACCGCGACCTGACACTGGCAGCTCCCTCTTGACTGCTGGCAATGGGACTGAGGAAGAACAAAACAGTAATGTAGTTGTAACTGGTTATGGTAGACAAACGAAGAGGATCGACGAGGTGTAATACCATAAAGAGGATACAAAAGACATCGGACATTGAGTCTGAATGAAGAAGGGGGGAAAAAAGAGAAAAAAAAGAAAGAACCCAGAGAACCCAGAATTTCTTCCAACCGTCAAACTCTTATTATATCCTGTCATCTCTTATGGGGCGTGAGGGTTGTAATTATAACAGAAACAGAAAAATACAACGCAAAGTTTAAAATACACCCAATTTCTAACAATAGTTTACACTGCGAAAATACACATCGATTCACACGTTTTCAAAATAGGTATGGAGGTAATTAAGAAAGAGAGAGGGAACAGACGCATACATGCTGGCACACACACTGACACATAGAAAATAACCTGCTATCTCAAAAAACAACAAACCTTGTGCCTATGAACGTGTATGTGCGTGCGCGTGCGTGCGACTACGTGGGCGCGCGTGTATGCGTGCGTGTGGGTGTATGTCTCTACATACATGTGTGTGTGTGTGCGCGCGCGCGCGCATCCATGCGTGCTTATGTGTGCGTTTATGATTTCTTATCCAATGCTCATCAATGCTCATTTCTTTGGATTTGCATGGCTTGGAGTTTATGTTATCAAAGTCATGTAATAGGCCGTGTAGTTTTCTAGGCTATAGTATAATTATTTGACAAGTGGTTTTCAATACTCTCTCTCAGCTTCAAGCAACACAGTTACCAGCAGCTTTGGATAAGCCTCAGAAACGAGAATTCTTCCAACCCAGACACAAAGGGAATTCGCTTTAAGTTATGAACCTTTGTATCAGCAATAGTGAGAGGGCTTGCTGAACGAAAAGTTTCTCTCTTTGCCTCATATAATAATAATAATAATGATAATAATAATAATAACTGAAATATATAAAATGTTGTGGGGAGGGGGAGAGTCTGCGTAACCTATCTGGAGCCTACACTAAGGGATGCCCGGTTTGTTTGTTTGTTTGTTTCTATGTGTGTAGTGCGTGCGTGCGTGCGTGCGTGCGTGTGTGTGTGTGTGTGTGTGTGTGTGTGTGTGTGTTCAAAGCAATATGTGTCTATAAGTTTATCCATTCATAGTCAAACTCGAAACAGCGAATGACAGTTATCCTCCAGATTGTCGTCAAACAACTGATAATACAAATGCGAGTACTGCACAAAACCGTCAACACACCTACTACTTTAATAACTGAGTACAAGTACAGCAGCGGAATTACAAAATGTGTCAATGTGGTGCAGGCGGTGGCATCCAAACATGAAGCTATAGTTCTGTAACCACAACAGAACTTACTAATCAGCAGTCTTACATCACGTTCATTCTTTTTTTCTTTTCTTTTTTTCTTTTCACTATGTGCTATAATGTTAGAAGTTTGCATACCCTGATCGAGTTACTCTTCCACTGTGACTGGAACAGTGAAGTTCCTCCGTCTTTTGAATATATATAATTCAAATTCATAGTGAGCTAGATTTTTATAAGTAAAAAAAAGTAAACGAATCATATTAAATGAAATTACTTTGCTCAAGTACCTGGTCACTCAACCAGTCTTACGTACTGCAGCGACACTTTCTTTTGTGTGTGTGCAGCCGAGACTGCAAGTCAAAACGTATTGATTCGACTTTTTCTTCTCTGTGTGTGTGTGTGTTGGATTGCCTGCTTTCTTGTCAGCAGATATTTTGAAATTTATTTTTAAGGAATCATTCAGTTGTTATAGTCAGTTCTGTAATGGTCTATGAAATAATTTTCTGATCCAAACTGTGGGCCACAAACAATTTTCAGTTTTAGACTCTAACGTTGAATCTCACAAATGTATATTTTTGTGGCAGATATGAATCACCCTTTTGGATAACAATGTGTCTTTTAGTGCAAATTGAAAACTCATAGTTGTGTACATTGGTGTCAGCATACATGAAACATTTTAATGTAAAAATTAAAATAAAATAAAAAATAAAAAGAATATTATTTTAAAAAAATATATATAAAAAAATTCTAAGGGTTGTCACTCAAAGTTCGTGTCACAATTAATCGTAAATCAATGATTTTTAAAATTATATATATATATATATATTATGAAAAGAGCAGAAGAATATAACGGTGCGTAAAATATACTTAACTCTAAAAATGAAGAACAGAATTCGTTGATGCAAATGGCACATTAACTAGGTGACTGAGTACCTGCACTGATTGATCCAAAGTACAAATCTAACATGTCTGCCAGCAAAGAAAATGTGGCAGGCATCAAGAGAGTGGTCATCCCCAGAGTAAACCTCGGCCCACTTCTGATTAGTCCAGTCACACTTCAGCCACCTACCTAACTCCACTTAGGGTCTGCCCAGTCGCTCTTGTTTCGGTTGCTTGTGACCACATGAACAGCTGAAGCTCGAACCGAGCAAAGAGAAGCAGACGACAACTGACTGCGCTGTGTAAGAGGCTCAGAGTAACAGCCCTTGACATGCCACAAAACGTCAAAGTGGGTGAGGCGTTTTGATTGCAGAAATTTTTGGCATGAATCATGCAGATTTGTGTGTGTGTGTGTGTGTGTGTGTGTGTGTGTGTGTGCGTGTGAGTGCGTGCGCGTGCGTGTGTGTGCTAGGACAAGCGTGCGCACGTGTGTGTGTGCTGTGTGTGTATGTCAGTGTGTGTGCCGCGAGCATGCGATGCAAAATACTGCTTACACATTAATTGGATCGATATTGTGGTGTGTGTATGTGTGTGTATGTATGTGTTTGTGTGCGCGCGCGCAGTGTGTGTGTGGAACACCAGTTAATGTAAAGTGACCAGACAAACTCTGTATCGCTGGTGTTTGCATCAATAGTGGTATTACATCACGTACTTTTTGGTGGTGGTGGTGGTGGGGTTTTTTTGGGGGGGGTGGGGGAGGGTAGAGGGGGTGTTGTTTTTTTTGTTTTGTTTTTTTTTTGTTGTCGTTTTTCGTCACAGAGTGTTTCATTGTAGATCCTTCTCCGTCATACCTGTTGCACTGAGGCCTATTGCTACGTATCCTCAGTCACTGATATATTCAATGGTGTGCACATGTTTGCCGCAGCGTGTTGTTTTGTGCTCTGTAGCGTTGCACTGGATAAGATTCGATGTACCGTTGTAGTGTAATGCACTGTGCTGTGCTGCGATTTGTTGTGCTATGCCGTACCGCACAGTACAGTCCATTGTACTGCATGTTATTGTGTAGTGTTGTACTTGGTGCTGTATTTTATTTAAAACCAGCTGCCCCCTAGTTCTCCTTCCTCCATCTCCTCCCAACCTGGAAAGAAGATGTAAAAGTCTTCACAGCATCTACTGCACAACCATACACTCTGTGGACAGCCGGTGGCCCAAGACAAGCGGCAGATTGTGGGTTCCGTCGAAACGTAACACATATCAGTGTTTTGCATGCTTGTGAATGACATGTTAAAGCGCTTTGATTGTCTCTGCACAAGAACCTCTATTATAACTATTTTTGTTATAATCAGCAGTTTGTAATATAACAATAATAATAATGATAAGTAACGATAATGATAATAATAATTATCATTATCATATCATCGGGAAATTTTCGTTGTCCTCTTCCACAATAGCTTAATCCTTTCTAAATTCTACCACACGACTGCCATCAACTTGCTGTTGGTTCCTATAGTGCAGCATGCTGTCATTTTAGCTGTAAGTAAGATGATTAGATTTGCAAATGTTGCCTAGTTATACTTTTGGAGTTAAAAGACATTTGTGTTTTCTAAAACTTTTATGTGACATTGTTGTGTATTTGGAAATGTTTGTTCTGGGCACAAAAAGATTATTTTGCAGTAATCCTCCATACTCCAATAGGAGTGAAAGGATAATTAAAACTTGAAACTTGAAACTTGACTATACCTGTGTCTGTGTTTCCATCACCCTGATATTTTCATATATGGATTGTAGGATATCTAACGTGCGTATTTTGGTCTTCTGCAAACGCCAGTAGTCACACCAAGGCTTGGATTGTGATCTGGGTCCTAGTCTTTCGATCTAGTGTTCAAAATGCATTCAATGCACATTGAAAAGAAAGAAAGGCAGGACGAAAGGGAGAGAAAAGAAAGAAAGAAAGAAAGAAATGGGGAAGGAAGGAAGGAAAACACAAATTGGGATGGGTTGGGGAACTACGGAAGGAATGTTACCAGCAAAATTTCACACACACACACACACACACACACACACACACACAAACACACACACACATACACTTCGGTATTAGTCTGCATGGAAGTAGGGCCTATAGAATTAGGATAGTGCTGCCTAAAACGACGTGATCTTAACCAGGACAGCAGCCCGAATTTCACAGGGACAGTAGGTTCTATAACACAATGCGTTATAATGCAATGCAATACAAACCCTACATTGTATGATGTGCTGCAGTGCAGTGTAATGCAACCAAACGCAATACTACAAAACACACACACAAAAAAACAATACCGTTTTTATTTGCCTTTTTGAAATATCGTGCCTCATGGCATACATACAGTCGACATGGTTTCCACGTAGTTTAAAGCCAACCAAACATATTAAGGACAGTGAAGCAATTAATTGAAGGAATCCACACATTTTTATTTCCATTACTTCCATTTTTTCTTTCTACTCTGACTCGAAGTACGTTAAGTCACACATTTAGCAAACGTGGATACGTGAACTGCGGCTACCGGGTCTACATAAATAACTACATAGATTCAAAACGACAACACATGTCTGTCCCCATTGATGACGTATTCTTCACCCATTATGACGTAAACTTCAGCCGAGGCTTTTCCAAAGACCAGCTCGCTGCGGTTGTTGACATCATCTTGGCCGCAGTCTGGGCTGGTTACGTCGTCGCTCGGAGGACCATTCCGGGTGGATGACGTACTCTTTGTCAGTGAGTTTGGACCAGCTGCGGTAGAAGTGGCTGGCCGGGTGGAGGCTGAGCACCTGGTAGGGGTACCTGTGGGACTGGTGGGGCTTCGAACACCCGTCGTTCTGCTGACCCAGGGGCATCACGAAGCCTGGTCTGATGGGGACCACCCTGAAACAACCCAGGACAGGATATGAACGCATTCACTTTAGTTTCCCTTGGTCGGTTGCGAAGATGAGTTTGGGGTGGGGTGGGCAGGTGAAGGGCGTGGAGGAGGGGGGTGGGGGGTGGCATGTGTGTGTGTGTGTGTGTGTGTGTGTGTGTTGTTGTTGTTGTTGTTGTTGTCGTCGTCGTTGTCGTGCAGGTGTGTATGCGTGCTTACCAGTTATTTCATTTTTTATGGGCGACATCTTATCGCTCACGGGCGAGCCCTATAATGATAGAGTAAAGAGATTTGGTGGATGTGGCATCGAGAACTTGAGAAGAAAAGAAGTTTGTCTTCGCTGATGAGATCATATGTTTGACTTTATTTATTTGTTTTCGGAAAATTTGATTGTGGACTTTCAGTTGTGTTGATCGCCATCGCCGTTCCAATTGGCGACGTTTGCGTTTTGCAAGTCGAATGTCTTGTGTGTACCACGGGACGGAAGGTCTATCAGGGAGCATGCGGGTAGTGGGGGGTGCATGTTCATCCAGCAGTTGAGAGAGGACAGTGTTGTAATATGTAGAGACATTGGTGCGGGAAGAAATTTTGGAAAGGCGTTCAGCAGCTTGAGAAGAAAAAGAAGTGTTAATGTTGATGGATTTCAGGTTGCGACGAGTAACGGACTTTTTGGTTCTTTTTCTGGTAGGTTTGAGACAATGGGCAAAATACTTTGTCTCAACAACCGAATAAAGAACATGTTGGTATACTCTTTGTTTTTAAAGCAAAATATCATGCCTACAATTACAGGTGCAAACTTTTCTTTTCCGCGAAAGTTTCTACTCACTTGACAATTTCGTTCTGCCATGCCTGCAGGTCCCTGGGGAAGGAAGGCTGGACGGTGTAGGACCTCGTCAGATCCTCCATCAGCTGGGGCAGAGGACGGTCACACAACTGGGTCAGCGCTCGGAAACTGGGACTGCGCGTACCGAAACCCCGCCCTGCCATGACGCTCCAGTGTGCAAGTGGAGATTTGACGTCATTACGAGCATGATTTGTCGCCATTGCTTCTTTCTCAAGGTTCTTCGGCGACTGTTTCGGTGATGTCACTGTCGCTTTACGAGGAGGGCGGTGGGTGTCGATTTTTGTACTCTGCGAAGATGTGATGGCAGGAAAGGTGGGTTTCTCGCCATCTTTGTTCCAACGCCTTGCGCTGGCGCGATCGGTGTCAGCGCTCTGGGCAGGACTGGAGGAGATCTTCAGAGTGTGGTTGTCCCGCCGTCTGGTCTTGTCCACATGAAACGTGATCTTCCCATTGTTCGTGGAGTGCGTGTTCTGTCGCTGTGTTCTCTTCTCCGCACGTGAGTAAAACTGATATCTGAGCGCAGCAGTTTCTGTGTGGAAAATACATTTATCACTGATTAATTAGTTGGTGAGTCGTGAATAACAAGTGCATTGAGTAGCAGCTGCAACAATAACGACGACAGATCGTTATAATCATCATCGTCGTCATGGCAAGTATTTCTTTACAGCTCTAACTTCTGAGCGAACAGTTATCTCTGTTCAACACACCCTTGCGTCCGCCATTACACCATCGGCGCACACGCAGAACACACAGTCCAACATGCGAACGCGCACTGGCACTGCCCCACGTTCACACAAAACATGCGCGCGCCTACACATACACCAACTCAAGCGTGCATTGTGTAATCTTCTTTTAAATACCAGTGAAAAGAAAAAAATACAATCTTATATATTATATGTGTGTGTGTGTGTGTAGGCTAATTCAAATGGACTGTTGCAGTACAGCATTTCGGTATCAGAATAATCGCACAGGATAAACGCATGACACCAAGACGATAAACTTAACCAATAATATTGACAGCCATTGATGTTTTAAAGAAGAAACAACAATAATAGAACAACTTGACAACAGTAATGATTAACAGGGATGATGATGGTGGTGGCGGTGGTGATGATAGGAGGCGGGAAGATACTAACATTTTATTTAACACCATAGCCTAAGCTACTCGGTTACACCTTCTGAAGGACTGTGGAAAGAATTTTTTGTTAAAGTTTACATCAAATTAAGCAAGACAAACGACTGAGGAGAGAAAAAAAGATCAAGATTGATGGCATCTGGGAACATATAGCCTACATTTTCATCGTCACCATCACACACACACACACACACACACACACACACACACACATCGTCATCATCATCATCAGTAAGTATATATACCTTTCCGCTGTTTGTGGAGCTGTCGGAGAGCAGGGCGGAAGGATACAGCAGAACACAGTGGCGGAAGTTCAGGTAGATCTGACCAACTTCTCGCCTGAAATGAGTGCCAATGGATTCCTTCATCAAATCTCCGCCGTGCCCATGAATAAAGCACACAGTTTACAAGTATTTTTTGAGGAAGTAAAATTATAGAAGTAGCAGCAGTAGTAGCTGCTGCAGTGGTACTGAGCAAAACAGTGACAGCAAAAAGAAATTAACAAATAATGAGGCCAGGAGACGATATGATTAACAAATAGTAAAGAGTGGTAACTCTCTCCGTAACACAAGGTACACAACTTCAAGTCAGTGATGCTTACGCTACCGATTCAGCTAGCACACAGGTAAATAAAAGGTACATTGGAACAAACCCAGACACTCATCACTGACTTGAAATTGTGTACCTTGTGTAATGGAGAGAGTTACCACTCTTTACTCAGAGGAAGTGTCTGGGTTTGTTCCAATGTACCTTTTATTTACCTGTGTGCTAGCTGAATCGGTAGCGTGTGCCCCATAATTGTTTATTTTAAGACTAACTTTGATGCTTTAACTGCATTTTTAATGGCACAGATTTGTGTGGGAGATATGAAACTCCTTTTGGATAATTGGCGGTCTGTTAATACTTTTTTTTTTTTTTTTTTTTTTTTTTAGAAAATAGTCGGTGGACTCCTTGTAGCTACAGTCTGAAGCAACTGCCACGGAATTTGTTGTTCTGTTGTTGTTTTCTTTATCTCCCGCCATGCCCGTAGTAAACAAAGTGCAATATTCACAATTCGTAGTGGCAGTAGTAAGTAGCGGCATCAACAATGGCAGCAAGACAAGCTACTGCCATAATATTGAAAATAATGACGACAACAGTAGCAACTGCTCCATCAGATATAGTACCAACAACAGCGGAAAAAAAGGCTTCGTATGACTGGAAAATAAAGGCGGAAAAAACTGCTAAGATTGACACTAATACCAAAAGCGCAAACATTATGGTTGGAAGTGGTGTGGGGTACACTGAGAGTGGGGTGGGGATGTAGGGTTGGGGCTAAAAGTAACTTGAAGTAACTCGAGTTAAACACACACACACACACACACACACACACACACACACACACACGAATCTGTCTTTACCTATGGATAAAGTAATAAATTAAGAAAATATGCCACAGTTTTTTTGTTGGTTTTGTGTGTGTGTGTGTGGGAGAGAGAGAGAGAGAGAGAGAGAGAGAGAAAATAAAAACTGAGTTTTTGTTTCACCATCAGGAAAACCCATAGCGTGCTTTTAGACGAAGATAAATGAAGGAAAAAAATCTATGTCCTCTTTGATTTATAAGATAAAACATAAAAAGAAAGAAAGAAAGCTTTAATGTGAAAACTGAACAAATGCAGCTTTATGAACTACGGAATTTCTTTCCACAAATATTTAAACACTGACCAAAAAAAAAAAAAAAAAATCATTTCAATTCAACGTTCAAGAGAAATAAAACATTGACAGAAAAGGTCTTTAAAGTTTTCACAATAAAACATCCTAATGAAAATTTGAAAGTCTTCTTCCACAACAACACTTTGTGTGTGGGTGTGTGTGGGTGTTTGCGTGCTTAAATAAGTGAAATGTTTAATTTAGTTCAGTCAACAGTGTGCGATCGAGAGAGAGAGAGGGTGAGTTTTGTATGTATGAATTTATGTCTCCAAGCCAAAAGAATTCATTACCTCAATCATTGTTTCCATGGCGAACCACAAAGCCCTCAGTTAATTGGACGCAACTTGAAACATCTCCGCAGTGGCGCTTTATTGCCTCGGTTAATAGTAGTCATGTGTCTCAGACTGCGTCGTTCCTGTCGGTGGTCTGCAGAACAAACTATTTTTTTTTAAAAAGATAATAAAGAGGAAAAAAAACACATCGCCGGGTGTGGAACTACACGATCCGATTTTAATCTCTGGTCTTCCAGCTTGTAAGACGATATTCCTGTCCAGGAGCTCATAATGTTAAGTATGGTGTGTGTGTGTGTGGGGGGGGGGGGGGGGGGGGGGGGGGGAAGCACCGGCGAATCGTTTCTTTAGGACTACAACAGTTATTACAATTTATGTCTCCAGCCACGACCCCCCACCCCCCCCACCCCTCAGTGCTCGGTGTGTGCTTTTCTGAGTGGTTGCAAATGCGTGAGAAAAATTGTGAGACACGAACGCGAGCACAAACACGTACACAGACACGCGCGCATCACATGCATCACATCACTACATCAACAAACATCACATAAACACGCATGCACGAAACAACTGCAACGTGAAAGCTACTTCAAAACGATCATACATACCTGCTGCTGTTGTTTCAACTGTCATCACTACCACCACCATCAGGAACAATTGTTAACAAACTAATGAAACGAAACAATAAGCGATAAAACACCTTGCACAAACCCTTAGGACTTTTCCTCCTTGTTAAGAATGCCACCCCCATCCCAGATCCCCTTTAAGTGCCGTAGCTGGTCGTAAATGTATCAGTGCGTTCATACCAACAACAGGACGGGTGGACACGCATGAATTTCGCAAATAGCGTTCATACTAAGAACAAAACGGGTTGAAGTGGCAGTGTTCTCTCTTCTCTCACTGCCACACCCATTCGTCACTTCAGCTCATGGACTTCCAGCAAACGGATCGATCTGCCAGTCTTCACGGTACACTGCGCGGGGTCTATCAGGCAGACGAGCCCCAGAGCCGAGGGCAATGACTGTGACAACGTGTCTCATTGTCACCACGGATCATCATAGCGTCAATGTTCGTTGCACGCACTCCACCCAGGGGGTAGCCTGTTCCCCACGGGAAGAACCGGGTACGAAAACAATGGGCTTAAACACCCGTGTCCTTGTTTTCGTGGTGTTGGCTTCGCAGACACCTTTGTCCTCGTCTGCGCGTGCGGTACCGAACGCAAATCTTTCTTTTTTTTGTTTTTTGTTTTGTTTTGTTTTGTTTTGTTTTTGTTTTTTCTTCCTTTGTTGTTTTTAACAGAACTGCGAGGAAAAAGACAGGAAAGCGGAACACGTGTCAGTCTTCGACTATATCGGTCATAGACTACAGACCAGGTTCAATGCAACTTCGACCATCGGTCATTTAAATTATTAGAAAATTTCGTATCAAATAATTTGTAGGACTGTCAAAACAAAGCGTTTCTCATAGGCTTTATGACCACAAGAAACAAAAAAGGGTACTTTGTATGCCTGCATAAACGCATTTTTCTTGTATTCTTTTGGACAATTTCAGTTCAGGTTAAAAAATTAAACATAAAAAAAAAAAAACACTTTGCAAAGAAACTTGACACAGCAATCCAAAACTTAGATTTCGTAAAACCATTTAGCCTCGGAAGCTTTGGCCAGGAGCTAATATCACGCGAGCAAAATTTGACAGACATCCATTGCAGACAGTACTTTCTTTGGGTCTGTTCGTGTTATTTTGCAGCAGGGATAGCCTCCTTGCCAATAAAAACTTTATTTTCTCACCAACTGTGGGCCAGTGCTGATGGCTTGACATCTATCACGTACCAAAATATTACTCTTCCATCAAGGCGACCACAGCCATGCATGTTTGGTATGTCCCTGTTTCCATAACCAGTTACAATTTCAGCATGTCTGATGAACATACTGGTCTTCAATCTGCATGCATACAAATGTCAAGTGAAATCATAAAGCAAAAAACTGGTTTGTGAAAAGAAAAGTTCTTCATTCTTGACCGGATGCACACTATTTTCTACTCACAACAAATTTCGCTGTTCAAATTTCCAACAGCTTTTCATGGGGACAGCAAATCACCACATCTTTAATTGTGTATATTTTATTTTGCCATCACAATGAATTTTTCTACACAGTTTTGCCAGGTACAAATTTTACCTGAAAGACAAGCACTCAGACCACCACTGAAAATGTAGTGGAGGGAGGGGGGTTCAAAATCCTAGTCTGTGGGAACTGAACTAGTGGGCAGTCCTTACCTAGTCGGGAACTCTGCCACAAAGCTACCATTTCACCCCAAGCTGCTGCAACTGGGGCCATGTACTGGACTCTGTTGGTCCAACACACTGACTCAGGTATGGCACCTTTTAAATCAGTTATCACATGGTCAGCTTTTTTTTTAAAGTACACAAAGATCTTTGGGACCATGGCAGTAGAAATCATATAATGATGTATGCCAAGTGAATGTGTGTGTTTGTGTATGTTACAACACAGTGTATATAAAAATTTTGTGTAAAAAGAAAAATACACAATTGTGTTCCCAGAAATAACTGATCTCATGTCCGCTCCTGTCTTCCCAGCTTTGACAATTAAATGGTCATTTGTCTGCAGTGAAGCCTACAGCAACAGTGACACCAGTGATCCGGTCAACCTCTGTTCTTGTGCGTTGTGCATTCCATGGGCTGCAACTATCATGTTCAGTCATATATACGAGTGGGCTTTTACATGCATGACCATTTCTACCCCACCACGTATGCAACAGTATTCTGTTTTTAATAGTTTGCATGCTGGTATCTTCTTGCTGCCATACCGTCAATATATATCATTTGATGTTTAACATGCACATTTGATCCGCATGCACATTCACTCAAAGAGGGTTCAGGTATAAACAGGTCAAACTGTTAATCTGGAAGATCAGAAAATTCTCCACCCTTAACCCACAAGGTGTCATGACCTGACATTCAAATCAGATTGAAAGTCGGACTCTATGACCACTCAGATGTTGCACCCATCAGGGTTCCCATCATTAAGCCAGATGTGGTATCACAGGAGCACAGGGGTACAATTGCACTGGTGCCCAGTTTCACATGGACATCTATCTGTGCAAGTTGTGTGTGAAATCCTCATGCAACAGAGGTAGCAGAGCTGGCAATGGCATGTTCTGAGCCTGATGATGGTGGCTTCTCGTCTCCATATATGTATCTACATAATGTCATTTTTATCGATCCGTGTCGCACTCAACACGATCCACGTTTTCTCTGCCCTGCCAGTCAGCAGTGCATCATACTTTCTGAATATATGTTATAGAATATTAGTAACAGCAGCTGAAATGAACCTAGAAAATATACAAAAACTAAACACTGAATGTTTTTTCAGACCACTCCCATGGATGAAGTGGAGCTTTCTCAGGCATGTGACAATCTTGCTGGCATGCTTCACATAGTCTGACAGTGGCTTCTGTGTCACTATCAAGTCCTGGCCACCACACGTAGGAGCAGGCAAGGTACTTCATCTTGCAGACACCTGGATGACAAGACTGAAGTTCTTCCAGCATCGCCGTCCTACAAGCCAGAGGTACAACAACCCTGTTCCTTAAAAGAAGACAACCACTTTGAACACACAGTTCTGTTTCATGGGTCCTGTACAACTTCAGTTCTGACTGCCATTTTCTTGGAAGTTCAGATGGCCAGCCAACTAAAGTGTATTTCTTGACATGTGATAGAACAGGGTCACAATCAGTTTCTGCTTGGATGTCAGTAGAAGTGACTAAGGTTGTTGAAAGATGATCCACTAGGAAAATGTACTCTTCTGGAGTCTCAGGCTCAGCACTGGTGGTTGGTATGGGCAACCTGCTGAGAGCATCAGCATGAGACATGGTGGTTCCGGACTTGTAGCAGATTGTGTATGTATATTATGCTGACAGTTGCAATGCCCATCTTTGAATTCTGGTAGAGACCTGTTGGAGTGGGTTTATGTTCATTGAACCATGTCATCAAGGGCTTCTGATCAGTGTATAACCAGAAATGGTGGCCAAAGAGATAGTTACAAAATTTCTTCACTCCAAAGGCGACTGCAAGAGTTTCTCTCTCAATGTTGGAGTAATTCCGTTCAGCTTTGTTCAGTGACCTGGAAGCGTAGGCAATGGAGCGTTCTGAGCCATCAGGAAACTTGTGGGCTAGAACTGCTTCTAGGCCAACTGTGGAAGCATCACAGGATAAGGTTACATCCATGTCTGGATTGAAGTGAACCAGAAGGTCGGCTGACAGAAGCATTTCCTTCACCTTCTTGAAAGCTTGGTCCTGCTAAATTCCCCATCTGAAAACAACACCTTTGCGAAGAAGATTGTTCAGTGGAGATAACACTGTAGACAACCGAAGCAAGAACTTCCCATAGAAGTTAATAAGACCAAGGAATGACTTCAACTCAGTTGCGTTTTGGGGAGTTTGGACATCCTAAACAGCATTCACTTTCTCAGGTGTGGGCTGACCTTGGTATGTGACTTCAGGTAGCATGAATTCACATTTCTCCTTCTTTAACCGGATACCTTCAGCTTCAAGTCTGTGAAATACTTCCCGCAGGTGGAGATTGTGGTCTTCATCGGTGCTGCCAGTGACCAGGATATCGTCTCTTTTATGTTACCAATTGTTAGCATTGGATAAGCTACCTGGAACTTGGTGGTTGTTTTTTTTTTCATAGATTTCCTTGAGAAAAGTGTATTACTGGACATGTGGTTGAGAGTGCCAAGATAAGTGAGGAAATGCTTTGGCTGATGGCATATTGATGTTTGTATGGTGTATCTGCTTTCAGAGCAGTGATGTCCAGCATATGTCGTTATTGTTTTTGACCTGGATTTTTGGTTGCTTATGTGTTCCAGGTGTGCTCTCAATAGTAAAACACCTCATTAAAGCCACTCCATGTGGTCCTGTTTTGGTGTGAAGAGTGTGAACCTACCCAACACCTACCCTACCCCCTCTTACACATGCAACGCATGACCTTGTTCCACCCCCTTCATCGCACCTCCCTCCCTCCTTGCCCTGAATAAAGGGATGTGTTGTCTTTGAAGTCAACTCCAGGTCAGCCACAGAGCTGTTTTTGGCCTGTCTGATTCCTGTTTCCTTTTAACTCACTCAGTACGGCCAGTCCTCTCTTCTCCTCTACACAGACCCCTCGGATGTCCAGTGGGTGTCTGAATGACCCAACCTTTAGCTTCCATCGTCAGAACTGTGCTATTCTTTGTCAACATTCACCTCTTCAGTATAAGAGCGTTCCGCTTGCAATATTTTGATGATGGTAATTGGGATGAAATGCTGTTAACGTCGTCTCTTTCGCCGTTCGTATGGAGAGAGTTAATGCAATATTTAGCTCTATATTAACCCCCCACCCTCCACCATCTCTGCAAATCATCGCTCTAACTTTCATTTGTGTCAAGTGAACCATCTGACAAGTCTTTTTAACCACATATACAAAGTGCATGGTCTTTAATGACCTGTAAAGCTTGTGCAACATCTTTGGTGACAAAATCACATAAGGTGTTTGCAACATGTTACTGTTTCAAGCCACTTGAGCCAGTAAGTGTTTCGTCATCCGCCATCTTGAAATTTTCTGTGAGGGGTACTGACAATAATATCCAGCAATTACCATAAAGAGTGTGACTGGCTGTTGCTCCTCCTGGATAATGAAAGTAGACACATCAAGCTTTCTAACTGGAGTTTTTTTGGACACATCGATTTTAAAATGTAAATGTGAAAAATCCTGAAATGATGCGGACATATATATGTCATGAGCAAACAGCGATGCGTTTTTCATAACATATATACGTCATGGGGCACTGAAAAGGCTAATGCCAGTCTTGGAGACTGGAAAACTCTGTTTCATACCCATCTGACACTGCAGAAAATAAAATCACAGACTTTCTGGATGGGATTCATCAGCGTGATAACCAGATACTGAACTGTCATATCAGGACACATTTTTCATGTTTATAATTTCTAAAGCATTTTATTGATCTGTATCACACATTCATCTGCATTCCTGATCTACCATGGAAAACAAACATGAGAATTCTAAATCATTCAAAGACAAAATTCATCAACCAAAGTTAACTAATTCCAAATGTATACAAAAGTATCACACAAACCTTTCCAGACAGGTCCAAAACATTGGAAGAACATTTGTCATCTCTCTCTCTCCTCCTCTCTCTCAAACACACACACAAGCATGCATACATGCACACACACACACACACACACATATTCTATAAGTTACAACCTGTTTGACATAAACAGCAATGTTCATCTTCTAGACATTCTCCTTGGCGCCTGAATTAAGACTTGTCCTCAATTCAGAACCTTAAGCCAACCCTAAAATACAACAAATTAAGGGGAAAAACTGATGGCCAAGAACTTCATTTCATGGTGTTGCTTGATCCCCAGGTGTAAAACAATTTTCCCATTGTTGTGACAAAGCCTCTGGATCAGACACCTGGGATGGGTTGCATAAATGATTTTAGCATCATTGATCAAGTTGGCTGAGCACTGACAATTTTCTTAATGCTATGGGATCAGCATAAAGATAGGAAAGTTCTTAATGCTGAGCAGAGCTGCTAAAATCTTTTGAACAGCCCAGCCTGAAACTGATTCCAAAGCCGTTTTAGCCACTGGATGGTGGAGAAAAACCAGCCTAGAAAAACCACCGTTCCATCTCTTGAAATGGTAAAAGTCAGAAAATTTTGTCACAGAAGCTGAACCTGCCCCTCCACGGCGGCACAAGGCAGCCCTTTTAGTTTTGGCGCGAAGCGGAGGGGAGAGGGATGAACAGCGAGCGAGCGCGAAACGTTGGAAAGGTGATAGCCTGGACAGACAGGCAGGCAGTATATGGGGCAGCGCTCTGGCGCACCACTAACTTCGCGCTATTCTCAGCGGAGCGCATGTTACACGGGCAGTGTGTACAGCTGTGAACAGCTTCGCTGCTGCTGATAAACTGTCAGAAACAGGGTTATGTGCTTTTAAAAAATAATACTCTATGTCAGAATGCAACAAGAAGGGCGCTATGGGTGTGAATGGATGTGTGATTTTCTGACAAATTTAACGATACCAAACATGAGTAGGTTTAATTTCCTACAGGCAGTGTACAAGCGGTCCAAAACTTAGCGAGCACACGAACATTCTGTTCGAACTGAGGAACACACACGAAACGTAGTTCAATTTCAACTCCGTGTTGTGTGTGTACATCGTTTTACTTGGAGATAAAACTTATATCATGATATACATGCATGTCTCCACGATACAACTGGAAGGAAAATATAGCCGATACATTACCTAGAGGTGGCAGACCGCCCCGGAATTAGTGTCAGTATTTAACGATCAGCTCCACTGAGAACTGCTGCCAGCCACTTAAGTTTCACACTTCTCTCAACATCACGGGAAGAGGGACGGACAGACAGACATATATGCAGGGACAGACATACTGAGAAACAGAGGAACGTGTACGGAGAGAGAAAGGGGAGAGGCACAGAGAGAGAGGGAGAGAGACAGACGCACAGAGAGAGAGAGAGAGACGCACACAGAGAGGGGGAGAGAGATTTTCGCCGACTAGATGTTTTGCGTGTCAGTATGTGTGCCTTTGCTTGCGACATGCATTTGGTCAGTCTAAAAGATACACATTGACGATACCATGCTTTTAGTAAACGATCACAATGTAACGTACTGACATGCATTTGTAAGTTCAAAATAATAAAATCCATTCCTACCTGAACTTATAAATCTGTATGAACTCCTTGTTTGTAGTTGGTAATCCACTCAGTTGAAGTGTGACACTGACTAAACTCAAACATTTTTTTTTCTTGAACATCAATTATGCACATCAGTCGTGTGCATAATTTTTCTTCTTCTTCAGTAAGAGATTTATTGAGATCTTCATCCTCTGAGTCAACATACACCGTCTTACGTTTCAATTGTGCAATGGGTGATATAGCTGCGTCAGTGACAGGTGTTTTGGGTGTGATTGGAGATGTGTTTGTGCACAGCGTTCTTGTCTTTTTGACTGGTGTTGATGTGGACTGACAAAATGACGTTGACACACTGTCGTCGGTATCTAAGCAGCGGTCAGACGGAGCAAAACTGTCATCCGTGCATTTTTTTACGGGTGCTGATCGTCTTTTTTTCGGACGACCACGCTGACTTTTTGAGTGATGAAAAGAGCATGTTTTGCACTGATCCAAAGATAGATCTGGATCGAAAGTTGTCCAGATTTCTGACATTCTGTCAATGTCAAGTGCAACATTTTCATTTGCAGTTTTGAACTGAGAATTTCCATGAGTATGTTTCATTTTTATCATTTTTTTGTAGCACTTGATACAAATGCATGTGGGATGTTTGCCCTCTTCATCATTCGAAACATCTAGACCGAAAAAACGAAACAGTTCAGAAGAATACTTGACACAAAGTCTTGCATTCAACCCCTTGTCTTTATCTCTTCTGAGAACCCGCTCACCACACACACGACACATATTATCCAAACATCTCAAGTGTTCACTGAAGGTGTGTTGTCCAGTCAGCAATGCTGCCACTACCGCACCAGATTCCATTTTTGTCGGCACTCACACACACACACTTAGGTCAAATAACTGGATGTAACACAAACACTCGGACAGTGTCTGGTAAATCACACAACACACTTAAAGTTCACATTCACTGGAATCATGTACACAAAAATGACAGCAAACAAAAGTGACTGTGCACGAATATGATTAAATGAAAATCACTTAAACAATACACCTTTCTCTGCTGGAAACATAGGCACAAAGAGCGCGGCGCGTGCTCCCCTTCCCCCCACCCCTCCCATCCCAGTGGAATCTAGGTCAGCAGCCGTGCTCCTGACCGCTCACTGAACTCTGAAACTAAATAGCTCTGCTGGAAGTTAAGCGGCACAGCCGTGCCTCTGTTCCAATCATTCTAGCCCTGTATCCAACCATAACATGGTTCTGCAACAGTAAGTAGTCACCACCATCATCCTCACTGGTCTGTCCACAACCTGGCCACAAACCACGGCAGACATGTCTTCCTCAAAATCTGTCAGTACTACAGCCTCTAAATATCCATTGCTCACAGTCATAGAAGAGCACATGTATAGACCAGAAAAATAACTAAAGAATGCTGAGCTTGTTCCACAGCTGTTGATGACACTTGTGCTAATTTACCGTAGGAAGTGTTTCACATACATCCTATTTATCGCTACTTTCAGTCTTTTCAGTGTAGTTCTCACATGCATTCCTTTTCATCCCATGTTGGTTTGCATATTTTTGTAACATGCTGACATCTTTGTTGGTTCTCCAGAGAACAAATACTGACAAATCAGCACGTCTGCCATGGATGGGAATTCCAAGTTGACTGAGGAGTCACAGGACAACACCTCAGTGGGAGAGATCACCCAGCTGACTGATTAACCACCAATGTCAAGAGGTTCACAGCTTCATCACATCAATCTTCTGGCTCAGCTCAGTCTCCATCTGACTCTGAAAACAGAGAAAAGCAGAAGACAATAACATATATAAAATCAATGTCTATAAGCTTCATGGTGTTTGGATTTAAACAAGAATTTATATCCACACTGTAACTTTTGTTACTCTACCCAGGACCTCTGGATACTGTTCAGTACTTCTGAAACAGCCATAGTTTCTTCAGTAAGTTATCAACTAAGCTTTATTTCGCATCACCTGTGTAAAAATCATAAAATACAAATGTATATAACATCACAAGTACGTTGGGTTTTTTTAAACAGATATATATGTTGTGCATTACCAAAGAAATAAAATAACAACCAAGCATAACAACTCATTTTCCATTCTATTAAACAGAAGTCTACAACAAGTGACATTGCCAAAACAGAACTTACCACTTTTCTTCGAATCTCAGCCAGTTTCACTTTCGCCTGATTAATGTCCTGTACATAACAAAATACAAAAACAATAAGCAAACAGAAACTTGCAGGCAATGAAGGACTTCACAAAAGAGGAAAAAATCTGGGGACTTCATAAAGGCCACTCTGGGTCAAAATGATGCCCTATGTTGATACAGTTAAGCTTTGAATTTTCAAAAAGAAAAGACAGTTCATGGCACTTCTGCCCTCAGATTAAAAGTAATCCAAATTGTAACATTTTTTGTGTGGACAAGTTTGATCTTTCTTGACCACAGGCTATTTTTCCAATGCATGGGTAGAGTGACTGATTCTTGTTCAAATGAAAGATTTCCATCCAGGTCTAGGGGTTAACAGTAGACAAGGCCTGACTAAGCACATCAGGTTACGCTACTGGCCAGGCATCTGCTTAGCAGATGTGGTGTAGCATGTATGATTTGTTCAAACACAGAGACGCCTCCTTGAGTCACTGAACTGAACTGATCTTAGCGGTGGCAGATCCTAATAATCAATACAGCACTCTTACTGGTGGCAGATCATGAGAATGAACACTGCACTCTTACTGGTGGTAGATCATGATTATCAACATTGCATTCTTACCGGTGGCAGATCAGATATCAACAATGCACTCTATCTGATGGCAGATCGTGAATATCAGTATTGCTCTCTATCCGATAGCAAATTATGAATTATGATCATCAACATTGCATTCTTACTGGTGACAGACCATGATAATCAACAATGCACTCTTACTGGTGGGGGATCATAATAATCAACACTGCACTCTTACTGGTGACAGATAATTATAATCAACACTGCACTCTCACCAGGGGTGGACCACTATAATCAACACCGCACTCTTAATGGTGGGGGATCATGATAATCAACACTGCACTCTTACTGGTGGCATATAATTATAATCAACGCTGCACTCTCACCAGGGGTGGACCACTATAATCAACACCGCACTCTTAATGGTGGGGGATCATGATAATCAACACTGCACTCTTACTGGTGGCATATAATTATAATCAACACTGCACTCTTACCAGGGTCAGACCACTATAATCAACACCGCACTCTTACTGGTGGGGGATCATAATAATCAACACTGCACTCTTACTGGTGACAGATAATTATAATCAACACTGCACTCTTACCAGGGTCAGACCACTATAATCAACACCGCACTCTTACTGGTGGGGGATCATGATAATCAACACTGCACTCTTACTGGTGACATAATTATAATCAACACTGCACTCTTACAAGAGGTGGACCACTATAATCAACACCGCACTCTTACTGGTGGAGGATGATGACAATCAACACTGCACTCTTACTGGTGACAGATAATTATAATCAACACTGCACTCTTACCAGGGTCAGACCACTATAATCAACACCGCACTCTTACTGGTGGGGGATCATGATAATCAACACTGCACTCTTATCGGGGGCAGATGATAATCAATGCTGCACTCTTACTGGTGGCACATCATGATAATCAACACTGCACTCTTACCGGGGGCAGATAATAATCAACACTGCACACTCTTACTGACAGCAGACTGTGGTTATCAACAATGCATTCTTACCGGTGGCAGATCGTGATAATCTTGCAGCTTTTTCTTCAAGGGTCCCAGCTCCTCCTCCAACTTCTGCAGATCCTGTAGTCATAGCATGTTACACAGGGTTTCACATCAGTCTGAAAGGTTCTTCACACACCATCATTTTGTACGTACAGTAGTTCTGATGAAGTCCTCTCAGTACCTTTTTTGCAAAGTAAGAAGAATAGTTGTAGTTTTGTTTGGCGGTTTGCTTGTTTTTTTGTTGGTTTTTTTTTTCCTTTCCAAAGCTCCTTTAACAGTAAAGAACTATCCATTTTTCTGTGCCTGAGTTGCTCATTTGCAATCTCCACAGTGAGTACGTGAGAATGACAGACGCTCAGAGAGAAGCAAATAGAAAAAAGAAAGCTCTTTTTACCATGACATTCCTTTACTTTACCAACAACAACAACAAAAATACTCAGAGAACTGCACAAAAAATAGTGATGGTAAAAGTCCTTTTAAAAAAAAACAAAATAAAAATAAAAAGATGCATGTTCTGCTGCCTCTTTGTTAGTCAGCATTAATCAACAAATGAAAATGAAATTGTACAGTGAAGGGAGACAACTGTTATGGTTTCCACTGTGCACACATTAATCAACAGAGACGGAGTGAATGAGCCAAAATACTTCCACATTGTAATATATGTATCTCACCATACTAGTGTAGGAGCGGCATCGAAACTGAGGTCACCTTGAGAGCAGGGCATGAAAAACCACAGACTTTGAGACTGTTTTGTTTATATTGATGATGATGAAGGATGATGACGATGACGATGTTGCTATAGAGGTCCATTTTGGTTTGGGACTGCGTGACAAGGCTGTACTCTACACTTCCTGTCATAATGATATCCCAGCGCTAACCAGGCCCAAGAGATACAGACATTTGCAGTGTTGGTCAGGGAATTAAAGCAACACACCCTAAGACGAATCCTTGAAGTGGATGACACTTGACTGTGTAGGTCCCAGTCGTCCCATTTAAGCCCACAGCACACTCAACTTTGGGTAGGAGCCGGCCTCAGGCTGAAAAACCCACCTCCGCTGGGATTTGAACCCGCGTCCTCCCAGCCGCTACTGCGGCTGGTACAACATCCATGTCAACCCTAGCACTGCATGACTGGCAGTTTCCTGAAGACTGCCAGTGCAGATGCCGCAGATGAACAATTAAACAAGTTATGTGCCAATGCAGATGCCGCAGATGAACAATTAAACAAGTTATGGCAGAGTATGGAGAATACTGCTCACCAGTGTGGGAATAATTCTACCCATTGTGTAAAATGGAACAGCCAAAAAAAATAATCAAATAAAAAAATTTAAAAAATTTTTTAAAGTATTTTCATGTCATGTTCGACTGACCATCTGGACAGCAGAGTAAGTAACTGCTGTCCTGACAATTTGGGCTAGAATTTGATTAAGTGGAGAGTGTCTTGCCCAAGTTACATCCCCACTCTCTCGGCCAAGAGGGTTTTAGGGCAGTCGGCGTTGGGATGGTTCCCAAAGGCCAACTAGCCCCCAAGGCTGCAGCACCAAGAGCCAGTGCAGTTTTGCCTCCTAGTTTGACAGCCATAGTCCTTCACAAAAGACTAAGCTTAAATGATATCCCATTCAAGTAACTCTGCACTAAGTGTAGCAGTGGCCCTGTGGTCATGCACCAGACCAGGAAGACAGTGTTGTTGGGTTCAAGTCCTGCACAGATTGGGATGTTTTACTCTCCCCTCCACGGAACCTGGATTGGTGGTCTGATTGCCAGTTGCACAGCATGCACTTAATACACTGTTAAAAAAAATACAAAATCATTGGCAAGAGTTGTCCACAGCTAAATTTGATACAGAAAACAACACTAACGGTTAAACACACACATTTGCAGACATGCAAAGAAAAAAAAAAGGGTGATGCTGGATTATAGTGACACTCTCCCCAGGGAATTCAATGCAGAGAAATCTGCTTTGGTGGAAGTATGAAACAATTTCAGTTTCAAGGAGGTGTCAAAATGTGCAGACTGATCCATATATGCTACGTCGCATCTGCCGTCAATACAATACAATACAATACTTATTGGCAGAACAGCTCCACATCACACAGACATACCCGTGCCTTCTTCACCAGGTTCTCATGGAACAGAGAGGAGTCCACACCAGTCCTGGACACTGTGCTCTGGGGGAAAAACATCACCACCATCATCATCCACATCATCATCAGTGCCATGCAACATACACATAAAAACATCACCACCATCATCATCCACATCATCATCAGTGCCATGCAACATACACATAAAAACATCACCACCATCATCATCATCAGTGCCATGCAACATACACATAAAAACATCACCACCTTCAACATCATCAGTGCCATGCAACCTGCACAGAAAAACATCACCATCTTCATCATCATCGACATCATCATTGTTATCATGCAACCTACACAGGATCCACCATCTGCATCACAGAATAACATCACCATCTTCATCATCATCCACATCATCATCAGTGCCATGCGACATACACATAAAAACATCACCACCTTCAACACTATCAACATCATCATCAGTGCCATGCAACCTACACATAAAAACATCACCACCTTCATCATCATCCACATCATCAATGCCATGCAACCTACACATAAAAACATCACCACCTTCATCATCATCCACATCATCATCAATGCCATGCAACATACACAGAAAAATCACCATCTTCATCATCATCGACATCATCATTGTTATCATGCAACCTACACAGGATCCACCATCTGCATCATCATCTTACATCATCATCATTACTGTACTACCAAAACAGGACTTCTTAATCATATATATATATATATATATATATATACTGCCTTACAGGTATAGTGAGGTATCATTATCAGAAACATATTCACATACAAGTTAAACTGCAACAGCTATCATCCGGCACTTCATTGTACTTACTTGTTTCTTTTTTTACAGAGAACAGTATAAAAAAAAAATGTTTAAAGGGTTTTACAAACATTAATGTACGAGTCAAAAATGCAACTGCATCAACTGTATAAAGTGTATTATGTCTGTCTGTCTAGCTGAGCTGCACTGTTGTATTCACAACAATTCTAACCATCATAAAAATCCATGTGCGCACAGTTGCCCACCCCTCTAACAGGACGCAGCAAATAGATTCCACTGTATCTGGAAGGTTACCCTCTAAAACAGAGTAGGGCTGCCTACATGGTAGTCATACATGTAAAAGCCTTCTCACAGATTAAAGTGCACATGACCGCTGCAGCCCATAAATGCAGAAAGAGAGGAAAGTTTTTTTTAGGTTTTTTTGTGATTTCCGTAAAGTTTGTTTTTTGTTTTTATTCCTGGGCTGGGACTCCCATGTTCACTCTTATACACAAGTGGACTTTTATCTGTTTGACCATTTTTATCCCTGCAATGCCATGTAACCAGTAATACTCCGTTTCTGGGCAAATAAAGTGACCTCAAAACAAAAAAGACAGTGACAAATAATTACTAGAAATTTTCAAGACAAGACATTTTAGCCCTAGTTTAAACACCCATTTTGCTTGAAATTGAAAGAAAAAAAAAGGACTCCAGCTATAACTTGAGTCATAAATATAACACTAACATACCCACAGCAAGAATTGTAGTCATTCTTAACTGCTTGTGATAACATGATTTCAAAAGAAACTGTTATCATCCGTCATCTCTTACACCTTTCCCCCTCTTTACCTTCTAGGGAACACAAAAATAATGTTAAGGATGTTTAAAGACTGCTCAGGTTAAACTGATTCATGTCATACTTTTCAAGCAATTCTGTACCTGATGCTTGCTTTTCTAAAATTCTACCTTTATTTTCTGAGCATGCGTCTTTTTTGTGTGTGTGCATGTGTCTTGCATGTGTGTGTGTATCTGTGTGCATGCTTGCGTTTATGTGTGTGTGATTGTGTATGTGCATGTGTATTGTGTGTGTGTGTGTGTGTGTGTGTGTGTGTGTGTGTGTGTGTGTGTGTGTGCGCGCGTGCGTGTGTGTATGCCTCTATGTGAGTGTGTGTGTGTGTGTATGTGTGTGTGTCTGTATGTCTGTGTGAAAGAGAAAGTGTGTTTGGGAGGGGGGAGAGGGGGTTGGAGATGAGGAAGTGGAGGTTAGAGACTACTTCCAGTTTGGACAACACCTAAAAGATAAACCCAAGAGCAGTGGGAGCAGATTACCCCAGTTTGGACAACACCTAAAAGATAAACCCAAGAGCAGTGGGAGCAGATTACCCCAGTTTGGACAACACCTAAAAGACAACACCTAAAAGATAAACCCAAGAGCAGTGGGAGCAGATTACCCCAGTTTGGACAACACCTAAAAGACAACACATAAAAGATAAACCCAAGAGCAGTGGGAGCAGATTACCCCAGTTTGGACAACACCTAAAAGACAACACATAAAAGATAAACCCAAGAACAGTGGGAGCAGATTACCCCAGTTTGGACAACACCTAAAAGACAACACCTAAAAGATAAACCCAAGAGCAGTGGGAGCAGATTACCCCAGTTTGGACAACACCTAAAAGACAACACCTAAAAGATAAACCCAAGAGCAATGGGAGCAGATTACCCCAGTTTGGACAACACCTAAAAGACAACACATAAAAGATAAACCCAAGAGCAGTGGGAGCAGATTACCCCAGTTTGGACAACACCTAAAAGACAACACATAAAAGATAAACCCAAGAGCAGTGGGAGCAGATTACCCCAGTTTGGACAACACCTAAAAGACAACACCTAAAAGATAAACCCAAGAGCAGTGGGAGCAGATTACCCCAGTTTGGACAACACCTAAAAGATAAACCCAAGAGCAGTGGGGGCAGATTACCCCAGTTTGGACAACACCTAAAAGACAACACCTAAAAGATAAACCCAAGAGCAATGGGAGCAGATTACCCCAGTTTGGACAACACCTAAAAGACAACACCTAAAAGATAAACCCAAGACCAGTGGGAGCAGATTACCCCAGTTTGTACAACACATAAAAGACAAAGCCAAGAGCAGTGGGAGCAGATTACCCCAGTTTGGACAACACCTAAAAGACAACACCTAAAAGATAAACCCAAGAGCAGTGGGAGCAGATTACCCCAGTTTGGACAACACCTAAAAGACAACACCTAAAAGATAAACCCAAGAGCAGTGGGAGCAGATTACCCCAGTTTGGACAACACCTAAAAGATAAACCCAAGAGCAGTGGGAGCAGATTACCTCCAGTTTGGACAACACCTTGCTGTACTCCTGGACCTTGCTGCGAAGAAAGGAGGTGTCCTTGATGTGCTTATCTACCTTCTTCTCCTGCTGAATGCTCTGATCCTCAAGGTCTCTGCAAGCTCTGGACAAAGTTCAAAAAGGGTTAAAGGTCACATAACCTTTAACTCACTCCATGCCAAGAGTTTTTGCCCTTGCCAATCCCTGAAAACCCAGGGTTTGTATAGGATGGGGAAAAAATTGTAAAAAAAACCAAATAAACACCCAGACAATTGATATTTAGTATATGTATGCACGGAATGTTGTTCCATATGTGTGCAAAAAATCAAAGTATTTACTCACTGTCTTGATGTTGATCGCGGTATCCATATTTAGTGTATTTTTTAGCATTTTTGC
This sequence comes from Babylonia areolata, assembly GCF_041734735.1. Lineage (NCBI taxonomy): Eukaryota > Metazoa > Mollusca > Gastropoda > Neogastropoda > Buccinidae > Babylonia > Babylonia areolata. Next base: position 7,119,392 of record NC_134897.1, on the reverse strand, counting down.
ACCCATCAGAAAGGTACACCAACATGTTCCACATCACATTCTAACACTATTTGAGGAACTGAAGACCTAGTGCATGCAATGAAGTATGAACAGGTGGTGAAGAAAGTTGAAATTCACTCATACAAGAAAAAATATTGTCTCTACATAATGAAAATCAAAGAACAAAGAAAAAAACTCAACCGGCTGGGTGTTGACTGGCCAGTCAGCTGACAAACCTGGTATGCCAGTGAAGGGATGTGCAAGAGGGAAAAAGGAAAAATTGTCAGTCCAATCACTGGTGAAAACACTTGCAAAATCGTCCATTTCCTCAGTGGTTTCGTCGTCTGTGTCTGTCTCATCTGCTGGCACATGTTCCTCACTTTCCTCTCCATTGTAAACACTCTCTTCAGTGGCCGAATCTGTTTCTAGTTCATCGGGATCTGGTTCAAATTAACTGTCTGAAGAATCAATATTATCTCCTTCGACATCAGAGCCTTCAGTTTGGATCATTTCCAAAGCATCTTCGACGCTGAGTAACATTTCACCTCTCCGACCGTGTCGAACACTTCGCCGTGACGCCATCTTGTCAAACAACTTACAAAGCTGACAGGGGGCACGCTTTGTTATCAAGTGCGGTTGAGCTTATCGCGACACACACGCAGCGTGTGTGAATGAAAAGCTGACCAGAGGTGATGTAAGATATCACATCTGCTTTTGATTTTCGCATCCGACGCGTCACTCCGACAGCACGACTTTTTAAAATCCAAGTCCGCATATGCGGACATTGGCATCCAACGCTTTCTCCGACGATGTCCGCATATCCGGACAATGGCAGCGAGTGAGTTAATGGCCACTGGGGCAGCAAATTCATACCCTGTCTCTAGGGCTTGACATAGGAAGATGGGGCCCAATCCTCTCCTTCGGCTGTTTTAACCTTCCATGAATTAAGTCAAGTACCCATTCACACCTGGGTGGAGTGAGGAAAAATGAGAGTAAAGTGGCTTTCCCAAGGACACTACACCATGCTGAAAGAGGACCCTGAACCCTGATCACTGGTTAACACTGGATCAGAAGTCCAATGCCCAACCAATTCTGCCATGGCTCTTCCTTGCAAGACTACAAGATTTGAATGAATAAGCATGCTTGTCAAAGACAAATTAATACTAGGGTAAATTTTTCATACTAATCATAGCTTTATAACATAAAAATTGAATAATCAAAACATATGAATGCTGTTGTGAAAGTTAATGGTAATATGTGATTAGCATGCGAAAACCCGGCTACAGACGAAATTTATCATTTCTGACATTTATGTACTTTCAGAAGGTTTAAAAATCACAAAGAACATACAAAAAACAGGATTTATCTAACTGTAATAGTTTTTTATATAATTTTTTTCAAAGTTCATGTGCCTGAAAAGAGCAAATGCAGAAATCGGCTCATGAAAAAAAAAACCATACATTTGTCTGCTTGTAACTTTAGAACAAGAACTGTCTTGAACATGTATTTGGCGTCAAAAGATTCAGTAAACCATAAATTTCTGTATGAAAAAAGCACGGGAAAATTTATATTTTCTCTCTGTACTCAAACGAAGTCAAGAAGGGCGACTGGAGGAGTGACATCATGCCATGAGAGAGCAGAGTCTACAGTGACAGTGAATGTTCAAATGAGAGACAAAGGCCTCATTTGTGTTTCAACAAAAAATATTTCCCATAATGCTGATCTTTTTTTTTTTTTTTTTTTTTAACTTGTCTTTAGATCCCAGAATGCTTGGATTCTTCTTTCTGTTTCTGCCATCATTGTCCATGTCTCACATCCATATAAGAGGATGGAGACCACCAGTGACTTGTAGAGCAGGAATTTTGTGTGGAATCTGATGTTGCTCTTCCATACCCTGTTCAGTCTGGCCATCGCTGCCGTTGCAGAATTAATCCTATTTCGGATTTCTGCTGTGCAGGTGCCGTCTTTGGACAGGGTTGCTCCCAGGTACTTGAAGCTGGTCACTTCTTCCAAGGGCTCACCATTCATGGTTATGTTGGCACTGATGGTTTGGTCACGTCATACGACATAACACCCTCTCCAAAACCATCCTGCAAGGGACTGTAGAGGGAGGGCGCAGACGGGGGCGGCAGAGAAAGAGCTGGTCCGACAACGTCAAGGAATGGACCAAAATGACGATGCCAGATCTCCTCACGACAGCTGCCAACAGAACGGCGTGGCGAGCTAAGACATCTTTCTCATGTCCCCCCAATGACCCCAGCGGTCAAGGGAATGAGTGAGTGAGTGAGTGAGATCCCAGATCAAAATAATGTTCACTAACTGCAGTCATTTAGTGTTGTGCCACATCATAAGCTGAATGCACTGAATATTGCAACTTGTGACGAACATGTGCAGCAGTACCAACAGTGCATGCACCTGACAACATTAAAAATACTACAATTTCAGGCAGTTTTGTGCTAACATACTTACTGACAACAAAGATAACACTTCAAAGATACGAAATTTGTAAATTTTGTAAACATCTCGATTTTCATTATTTTGACACTAATGAGGTGTTTTTGTGCAAAACTAATAATAACTGGCCATGACTTTAGCCGGGTTTTCACATGCTGTGTCACATATACTTGTCAGAAAGATTTGCATTCTCGAGTTTTTTTGGGTTTTTAAAAAAATAATTTTACAAGAAGTGAATAAAAACATATCAGTATGGGGTCAACAACATTCCTATCACAGAGAAATAAATATTGGAGTAAAAATATATACCTTACAGCCATTAATCAAGCTATATGTTCTGTTTTACAACATTTTGCTTTAAAAAAAAAAAAAAAAAGTACAGCTTTTCTATAATCCGCATTACATTCACAACACAAAGACACATGTATAATATACAGTGTCAGAATGCAGAGACAAAATAGAAATTTAAACAAACTGACCCACAACATGACAACAGTAAGCCTGTCTTACTTGTTAAGTGCACTGTGTTTAATGAGAGCATCCTTCGTCTTGTGTGTAAGCTGAGCCAGCAAACGCTCCTCTGCTAGGTATTCCTCGTGAATCCTGTCTCCTTCATCTTGAAGACACTTCAGCGCTAGTAGGTAGCTGGAAACAGACGAACAAGCACATGTATCAAAACACATGCATGCATGTACACACACATGTATAGTATACACACAGGCATATACAGACACTCTCAAACAGACATGCACACAAAGTCCTACAAACACAAGCGCACACACATTTTTTTTCAATACAGATGTGCCAACTGCTGACCTAAAAACTGGCTTGAAAACAAGTTCAATTCGGAAGTGTGATCTATATCCACAGACATTTGTCCAAAGGCCCTCCTTATCTGGAATTCTCTTCTTCTGGATCTCCATCACTTACCAATGCTGCCCTCTTTCAAAACAAATTTGAAAACCCACCTGTTCAAACAGGCCTTTGGGTGTGATGAAGCATAGCTAACTGTCTGCATTCTTCCTCCTCCTACCCACCACTTTACCCTCTACTGAAATCATCATATAGTGTGTGTCTGTGGGTGGGTGTTTATGTGTGCGCAAACATGCGTGCAAAAGCGTATGTGTGCGCATGTGTCGGGCATTTTGGTGCTGCATGTGTGTGTGTGTGTGTGTTTGTGTGTGTTTGTGTGTGGGTGATTGTTCATATCTGCAATTAATAGTAGTATTAGTACTGTCTTGGTGTATAAATACACATGTACATTGTTTTTTCATGTGCAGAGGCATGTTACTATCCACTATTGTACATGTACTATTTCATGTGAGGCGCTTCGAGCCCATTATATGGGGAGTTTGCGCCAAGTAAATACTATCTATTATTATTATTACAGTTATTACAGTATAATATACATGTTACAATGAAAGTGTGTAACTAGTGATTTTATGAAATCCTTAAGACTTAGGGATTTCCTGTGATTACTGATTCAGTCAGTGATCTATCTTTTGTTTAGTTATTACTAGTAGCAGTGTTATCATTATCATCAACAACATCATTATTATCATATTATTATCATTATAATTATTATCATTTTGCCAACATCAAGTCTGTGAAAAGTCAAAACAATATTAAACCAAACAGACAATGCAAACCTGGTATCACTGGGGTCCCGTATCTCTAGTAGCCAAGCCACATTGGCCAGGGTTCGCAAGCTCATCACACCAGACTGGGACAAGATGCCAGGATTCAAGTTCAGTTTCATCAAGATGCCGCCTATACGCTGACCTGTAACACAAAGACAAACGGATCCATGAACAATGCTTAAAATTTACAAGTGTGTCTTTTTTCTATGTTTTCTAATACATGAGTAACTTAAAGTCAAAAAGGTTAAAATGGTATTCAAGGTCCCATAGACTCTTACAGCCATCAAAGTAGTAAATTCAATGTCCACTGCGTCTAGGGTTCAGCACAGTAAGGCGGGGCCCAATGTTCTTCTTCCAACATTTTAACCTGCCTCAAAAGTTTTCAATACTATCACCAAGGTCTTATGTTTCACTGATTCCAGATTCAGTGTGAGTTCATGCTGGCAATTATCATGAAACAGACTCACAATCATAAATGGTTTCTCAGATCCATGGACAATTATTGGATGATCACTGAGGCAATTTGAGATTTTTCTTACAATATACTCACTATCCTTCCACAAAATATTCTAGGTTGCCTTTCAACAAATCAAAGTAAACGACAAATACTTACTTTCTACGGTGTATTCTGTGGCTTTCAGACGTAGATCTTGAATTATAAGCTGAGTATCATGATCTCTGTCAATGTTCTTCAACATCAACTGGTAAAGTAGTTCAATTGTGCATTCATTCCGCTCAAATGAAGGAACTGGTTTCCCTGCATAAAGACTATCCAGCCATGTCTGGACCTTGACACAGAAACAAAATGCAAGGCAAATAGAATGGATGAAACATTTATTTACACTGTGACTGGTTGTCAAAGCCTACATTTGTGTAGATCATGCAGTTAGTGTGACAGAACAGGCAAAATGAAGCAAAATCAAAATATAGAGATCAGAAAAACATGTCTCTGATTCAGAAACAAATTCTAAAATGATGATAAACTAAATCAGAAAGTGTAAGTCTGTTGGATTTAACAAACATTTATATTCATATGCTAGGAATAAAGTTCAAAATCTAAAACAACTGTCCCTGGGGTTAATTGGATTAGTAAAAATAAAAACTAGATGTTCCAATGTGACTCACATACAGTCTGATACCCACTTCAATCCAACACAGGAATAATGAGGAAGAAAAAAAATACATAAAAAAAAAGAAAGCCAATCAATTCACAACAGAACAATGTCAACTGAACTGTTGTGACCTTGACCTTTAACCCTGACCTTTGAAATGATTTGTGTTCTGGCCATTGTCAATCTGCTCCAGACTTGATTTTTGATTATCAAGCAGTGACATCTGTTTTGAAGCTTAGGTGGTTTATTCAAGATTCTCTTCATTTTCTTTCTTCTTTAAAATTTTTTTTTTGTTCACAGTAGCTATACAATCTTTGCACAACCAAATACACTGGCAATGGTCAGCAAACTGTGGATATATACAGATCTGCATGAAGAGAAAAAATATTGATGGGTAGGTGGTTGAATAGTTAAGTGTCCTGGGTTCAATCCCTGGCTTCTGCACACCTGCTGGGTGAAGAGTGGAGATTTTGCACATCTCACGGGTCAACAGATCTGCTGACCAGCTGGTGCCTGAATGCTAGACAAACCCCTTTGTATGCATTATATCATTATGCAAGCAGGTCAAGTATGCATGTTACAGAACCTGTAACCCATAATGTTATTGTTCTGCATTCACAGAAAAATCAAAATATACAGCACACTACAACCTGAACCACGGCTGAGTCATCAACAAACTGATAATGGTTGTGTTGTTGAAAAAACAAAAACTAAGAAAATAGCGGAATCCAAATGGCAATGATCACGGCTTTGTCATTTATTAAAGTTAAACACTCAGAAACAGTTAAAATCATGAGTAAGTATGACACTGACAGTTATACTTAGTTGTTAAAGATAAGCAATAAATGATAGGCATGGACTGTGTACAAATTTATGTAAAGGTTCTAACAACTTTATATATCATGTAATCACATGATATGTATCATTTAGTCATAGTAGTAGGTCAGGGACAAAAACAAGCTTTCAAGCTTATAAACAGTCCCTTCTTTGATCTCATAACACATTCTGTTACTGTCAAGGTTCGACGCTTCATTTACATTTTATTTATTCATCAAACTCTAAAAATAGTTAAGAATTTTGTAGAATTGACCTGTTGATTCATGAATGAGTTAGTTGATGGTGTTTGTTTTAAATTCAGTGGCAGTTGATTCCATACATTTGTAACTCAGTTAATGAAGCAAAACTTTGTGTTAGTATTTGAACGTTGTACAAAAAAAAATATATATATATCATTTTTTATCAGTATTTCTCGTGGAACTGTACTGAGGTGCAGAGAAGAACTGATCCCAAGATAAATCAACATGACTACTGAAAAGCTTATATGTCTCAATGAGATCTCCGGTATCCTTCTACCCTTATGGGAAAATAAATTTAAATAAGTTAATCAATCATTATAAGACATGAGCCTACATTCATGTACAAGCTTTGTGGTTCTTCTCTTTTTTTTTCTTAAAAAATAAAATATATATATATATATATATACTAATTTTTTTTTAATATCATAAACAGACAAATACATATTCAAATCATAACAATTTCTATAGAAAAAAAAACAAAAACAAAAACAACACAAACTACACACAAACAAAAAGAAGAGAGAACTATTGAACTTATAATATTAATGAGAACTGAAGAAGATGAAGAAAGAAGGGGGAAAAAAAAAGACGTGACACCACATACTGACACAGAGAGGAAGAGGAGAGCACATTTTTGGTTGGAGGATGATACAAAATGAAAAAGGCATTTCAAAATACCTTCGATACATGCACAATGTTATGAGTCCATGACTCATGAATAAACATCAACAATCATAAACATACATATACATACGCACATGTACACTTATATTTTTTTGCATGTATATATACACACATACACACATACATGTGCATGCACATGCATGTACACATACTCACACGCACACATTTGTTTTTGTTTAGGTCATTTGACCAATGACAAATAATTAATCCACTTCCTTTCAAAGTCATTTAGTCTTAATTCTAAACAATGTGCATACTTTTCTAGTTGATATTGTTTCTTAAGTTCCTCCTGGTATGCTTTAATAGTAGGTTTGGATTTACAGAATCTACATTTATAGATATAAAACTTAGCAAAGAGCAATACGAGATCAAATATGTCGTCTGTTTTTGTTTTCTTGTCTGTGGTGAACAGCACAAGTTCTGGATTTAACTTCATTTCAGCACAGTGTTGACATTTTTCCTTTAACGTTTTTTCAAAGTCAGCCCAGAAACTGCAAGCACTGACAGAACTTGTGGCTCTTCTGTGTACCCTGTCAATTGCAACTGATTGTCCCTTCAGAAAAGGACACTATATTTTATTTCCATACTCCAACTGAAGTTGCACCAGAGCTTTATATAGTTTTACACACAAAAAAATATCATGGTCAAGATAATCAAAAGTTCTTTTGATTATTCCAATCATTTGATTTGCTATATTTATGCAGTTGTGATGAATATGTAGGTCAAATGAAAGATTACTATCAAAAGTGACTCCAAGGTCTTTTTCACTGTCACATGGTTTTACTATGTTTGTTGTGTTATTCAGCTGCACAGAAAATGTTTTGTTTGGATTTCTTCTACCAAAATTTATCACTTTACATTTGTCCACATTAAAATACAGATTCCATTATGTCGCAAATTAATCTTAAATCTAATGTAATACTGCTCCCATCGAATCCTGACATGGGCGTAGTGTACAAATAATAAATAACTGCTCATAATGCATAAGCATTACTAAAACTATTACCCTTTTTCCCCGTTCTGATTTTTTCCAGTGTAAAGCGTCCTGGAAACATGATTATTTGACCTCAATCACTGGAGTTCAGTGCAATAAAAGGGTCTATCGTTGCCATTCAGAGTAGTATATTCGATTTCCCCGCGGGAAGCCTTGTTGCTAAATATCGTACCTTTCGAAATTTCGTGCTGATATCCATGACGCATCACACACTGTACAACAACTCAGCACAGAAACCTCGTTCGAACCTTGTTTCACTTCAAAAATGGCGGCGGAATGCTTACGGAAGGCAATTTCGCTGGCAATAGCACTTCAAAGCATTGCAGTTACTTCCCTTGTATTACATTTGACGTCGCAAAAGAATGCTGCGCACACTGTTTTATGTTGTTGTTGTTCCCCCCCCCCCCCCTCCCCCCCCCTCCCATATACACTTCACAATGATATATCATATTTACTGTTTCTTTCCTTACTTCCTTACAAGCCTTTGTGTGTGTGTGTGTGTGGTTCAGATTCAACTGGTTTCTGATCATCGTCACGTACCATTGGAGGGTTCATTGCTCTTTCGTTCAACAGACTGCCACTTTCTGAATCCCTGCTTTGTTTGCCGGGACACACTGTCCGAACGTGTACCAGAACTGATTCTGTCGTCATCAGTTTTGTTGTTTTGTTTTGTTGTCGTTTTAACTCTCTCTCTCTCTCTCTCTCTCTCTCGTTGCGGCTGCACTCGCAGTGCAACAACATTCTTACATCTTGACGTGCGCTTCTTTTCCCCATATGTTATAGAAGTAGTCAAGTTATGCCTTGCACTCTTTAGTAATGTGTAGTGTAGAAGGGCGAGGACTGGCCAGCAAAAAAACAACAAAACAAAAACAACAGTGTTTGTCCTCAAAAATAAAGAATTAGTCTTGTCTTGTCTCCTCTCTCTCTCTCTTTCATTTACCTACAGCCAGAGCGACTGAGAGGGAGGCAGTGGTCGGAGCTGAGAGAACGACGATGAGAAAGATGACACGAAAGAGAATGGGAGGGAGGCCGGGAGGCTGAAGAGTGAATTCAAGCACAAGTGCCTTTATCATATCGTTATACTCTCCAAAACGAAAGATCATATAGTTATACTTTCCAAAACGAAAGTATAGAGACATTGTAAAAACATATCCTGTTACATACCAGTGTTAATGGCAGCCCCCGTGGGCAACTAGTGGGCAACTGAGAAGGTGAGGGCAGAAGTTACGGGTAACTTGAAGCCGTTCGCTTCAGTGTGAAAAATAATATGTTAAGTGTAACCACCACCTGGTCCGTCCGGCCGAGCCAGCAGATCTGCAGATGGGAAGGTGGTACGGGGCACTTCCTGGCGTGTCCGTGGCCACTGGAGTTTTTAGTTTACGGCCGATGGACTCTAACTCGATCATACTCTGAACGTCCGTCCCGGCTACACTGATCCGGTCATTGAGGTCAGCGGCCTTCATCAACATTCCCAGTGAAAATTCGTCAAAAGATTATGTAAAAAAAACTAAACTGACAACGACAACAACAGCAACCGACAACAACAATGACAATAACAATAACTTGTGGCTATATTGAACTCTTACCAAGCGCTCCGGCAAAGCACTTACACGTAGAAAAATTCATCGACGAAAAACTGATGACGACTTAGTCAAATAAGAGAATACATCGATTCACACTCAGACACACTCGAGTCATACTGACTAGACATATTATCTGGTCAAACTCATGGCTCACACACACACACACACACACACACACACACCGTCACGGCTGGCACACACACACACACACACACACACACACACACACACCACACACTGTGACACACACACACACACACACACACACACACACACTGACACACACACACACACACTGTGGCACACACACACACACACACACACTGACTGACACACCCGGGCGGCACACGCACGCACACACACACCGGCTGGGCACACTGGCGACGACAATGATAATGCCGAATGGTGACGGTCATGATGATGATGATGGGCAGGAGTCATGACGTCCGAGATGGTAGTATGACGATGATGATGACGACGATGATGGTGGTGATGCAGAAGAAGATGATGGTAATGGTGGTTGTGGTGATGATAATGGTGAGTGGGGTAATGGTGATGGTGATCATGATCATCGTGATATTGACATTCTCTTCTCTACGAATTCACTGAGTTTACGAAACTTTCTCCAAAGCAGGTGCCTCGCATCACTGCAGTCTCTTTTTCTTCATCATCGTCCTCTTCTCTTCTTCTTCTTCTTTTTCAGTCTTCTTCCTCTTCGAGCCAACTCTGTGAAGTAATTAATTTAAGGCACCGCATAGAAGGACTCAGTTAACCTGATTCCTTCACGTCGGTCAAAGCTTGGGTCTCTGTGAATGTTTTTTCCTGTCCACTTCTGTGACGGCTTGTCAGTGTATTGCCGTTTGCTTTTTTTCTTCTTTTTTTTTTTGTCTCCGCCCTCACGCCCACCCCATCCCTGGTCTTCAGTCATCCCTGATAAGTATTCAAGCCAGGCAATACCAGCGTAGCTTCCCTTTTCTTATTGATATCAGCAGATCTTAGTCATGGGGTCTAACTGATGTACTGCTTGATGGTTTAGTTCATTTTGTTCGTTGGTGAAGTGATCAGTGTATCTGATATTTAGTATCTTGTAATACTGATCACCTCAGTCATTAACATGGCTTGAATTCTTTTTTTTTTCCAAATCTGCCGTGACGGTCCATGTTTCGCATGCATACAGCAAGATGGAACAAGTACTGAGTGCATGCAGGATTCTGATCTTGTTTCATAGAGATTAGTAATACTGCCCTTTCATATGGACAACTGAATGCTCAGTGATGTTGTCTTTGCTACCCTTGAGAGGATTTCTTGTTTGGATCCTTCATAGATGATGATGGATCCCATGTGGGTGGACGGACTCATGTATCATTGTCTAAGGACATGACTGAGCTAAACACGGTTCCCGGGCTAGCTCAGTTCTGTCCCTAGACAGTAATGTCAGCAGTAATGGGGGTGCTGTGGCTGCCTGTCAACTTGGCCTTTTCTTGTCGCTGATATTTGTTGATGCTGGTTCATTCATGCAGTCTTTTAACAGGCCGGGTGAGTTCTTGCTCACTAACTACCAGTGCATTCATAGGTTATTCTGCAATTATAAGCATTACTCATTAAGTTTAAAACTTTCTTTCACCGCGATATCATTAGAGTCACCACCCAGGCTGATCTCCCCCACCCCCCTTTTCTTTTTTCGGGAGGTGTCCTTTAAAAGCTGAGGTTTTAAGCATCCTCTACAACTGGAGTCTCTATTCTGACCGACTATGTGGACGTGGTTGATCGCTAGCCCGCTCAGTGGCACGTACTAAGTACGGTGAATTGCATGTTCGCTCTCCGAGGCTTCAGTTCAGTCAGTGGTGCCCTGGAGCTCGTCATTTATTTATTTATCTATTTTTTTGTTACAGGCAGACTAGTTCTTTGATTCTTGCGTCGTGCACATTGATAATAACAGACAGAATACTGCCGGATCACCTTTTTTTATAAGTAGGAAATTTGAGGGTGGAATTCTCGCTCTGTGTAGTACACATGATAGGTCTTGCAATTGCTCAGTGCTTATCAATTTTTTTTCAGTACTGATTGCGTCACCTGAGCAGACATTAGAGTTACTCTTGCAGCGTTGCAGACATAGTATACATAAACTGCAACTGTATGAAGAGAGAGAGAGAGAGAGAGAGAGAGAGAGAGAGAGAGAGAGAGATGCGGGGTGGGTGGGTGTCCACACCGGCTGAGACTTTTGTCAGTCTCAGGCTACTGGTTCACGTTAAGCACAGACAGACAGAGATGCAGCCGGGTGCCGGGGGTCGGAGGGTCGGGATGGGGGAAGGGGGGGGCTTCGGGTTCTACACCAAGGCTTTCGCCGGTCAGTCTTAGACCATGTTCACATTAAGCACAGACCGAGATGCGGGGTGGGGGTGGGCCGGGGGCATACTGGTAGACTTTTCATGGTATCAGTCTTCAGTAGGCTATGTTCACAGCACAGTCAATTGCTGACAGCTGCTTCTGACAGCGGCTGGCCGAAACTTTCGTGCGCATGTTATTTTGCGATTTTCCACCGTGTGTGCCGATGGTAACTGAGTTTTCACACTGGCCACCATCCGTCTCAAGCCAGTTCAGTGTTTGATTTGTGACGTCGTGCACACTGCACGATGAGACAGACAGCTGGTCCGGCAAGGGACGGCACTCTTTCAGTAATAATACAAGTATGAATCCCAGTTTGACTCATACACGTAATTATTCCAAGTCGCGGTTTCTTCCGTCTTGAGAGTGCCCGGAGCTGCATGACAGCATCTGGCTGTGTCTCAGTGACTGAAGAGTGTTGCTGTGTCAGGGTGACGGGAACATGCTGCAACTGACTCAACGGTGTCGTGTGAACGTAACTTGACATAGCGGCAACACTGCATTGAGTCAGATACAGCCAGATGCCAGTACCATTGAAGACTAGTCCCAGCCCTTTGACCATCCATCAGTCTAATTAATTTTGTGTCCACGCTACAAATCAAATGAAAAACAGATGTCTGGAGACAGTGCGGCTGCCAGTGGTGGCCAATGTGAACACTGCACCCACCGGCACTATACGTTACTGAGTGACGGGAAAGCACAAAATGACGTGCGCACTCGGACATCATGAGCTGCTGTCAGCAACTGACTGGGCTTAATGTGAACGTAGTTTTATATATAGTGATAACCGGCCGGCATTTGATGTTAGTTCATTATACCCTATCTCTGTGGAGGGGGTGGTGCCGAGACGGAGAGAAAGGGGTGTCGGTGGGACGGCCGGGGCCGCGCGGGGGGACGGGGGGTGGGGGTGGGGCGGGATGGATTGAGGGGACTACTGATGCGGGGGGGGGGGGGGGGCAGGGAGGGGAGCGAGGGGGGGGGGAGATAGACAGGCAGACAAAGAGACAGAGAGAGAGAGCCGAGACTGACAGAGACAATTTAAGAGATCGGAGAGTGAGAGAAAGCCAAGAGACAGGCACACAGACAGACAGACGGACACTGAGACAGATAGACTGAGAGACACTGAGACAGAGGTTAGAGAGAGACAGTCGATCGTGGGGTGAGTGACCGTGGCTTTCCACTGAGGCTTTTGTCAGTCTTATGATCATACCTTTTGTTTACCTTCACAGTTTATATACCTACATGCATACAGTGTGTGTGTGTGTGTGTGTGTGTGTGTGTGTGTCACGGTGTGTGTGCCATGTGTGTGTGTGTGTTCAGTTGTGTGCGTGTGTGCATGCGCGCGCGCGCGCGTGTGTGTGTGTGTGTGTGTGTGTGTGTGCGTGCAGTGCGTGCGGCAGTGTGCGTGCCAGTGTATGTGTGTCAGTGTGCCTCAGTCTGAGTGTGTGTGTGTGCCATCGGATGTGTGGGTGTGTGGGTAGGTGGGTGGAGGGGGGAGGGGTGTGCCAATGTCTGTGTGTGTGTGTGTGTGTTAGTGTGTGCGCACGTGTGTGTGTGCGTGCGCCGTGCGTGCGTGCGTATGCGCGCGCGCGCGCGTGTGCCACGGTGTGTGTGCCGTGCCATGATGTCAGTGTGTGTGTGTGTGTGTGTGTGTGTGTGTGTGCGTGCGTGCGTGCGCGCACTGTTGTGCGTGTGTGTGTGTGTGTCAGCGGTGCTTCCGTCTGAGTGTGTGTGTGTGCCACGGCATCGGATGTGTGTGTGTGTGTGTGTGTGTGTGTGTGTGTGTGTGTGTGTGTGTGTTCCCAGTGTGTGCGTGTGTGTGTGTGTGTGTGTGTGTGTGTGTGTGTGTGTGTGTGTGTGTGTGAAGTGTGTGTGTGTGTGTGTGTGTGTGTGTCACGGTGTACTCTGTGTGTGTCAGTGTGTGTGTGTGTGTGTGCGTGTGTGTGTGTGTGTGTGTGTGTGTGTGTGTGTGTGTGAAGTGTGTGTGTGTGTGTGAAGTGTGTGTGTGTGTGTGTGTCACGGTGTACTCTGTGTGTGTCAGTTTGTGTGTGTGTGTGTGTGTGTGTGTGTGTGTGTGTGTGTGAGGTGTGTGTGTGTGTGTGTGTGTGTGTGTGTGTGTGTGTGTTGTGTGTGTCACGGTGTGTGTAGTAGTAGTAGTTGTAGTAGTAGTAGTAGTAGTGAGTAGTGAGTGTGTGTGTGTGTGTGTGTGTGTGTGTGTGTGTGTGTGTGTGTGTGTGTGTGTGTGACGTGTGTGTGTGTGTGTGTGTGTGTGTGTGTGTGTGTGTGTGTGTGTGTGTGTGTGTGTGTGTGTGAATTTTATGTGTACATGGGTGTGTGGAGCTGTTTCAGTTTCAAGGTGTCAATGCATGGGGACTGATCCATGTACGTTACATCGCATCTGAGTGTAAACCTATGAGAGAGAGACACACACACACACAGACTGAGAGCCTGACAGAGACAGAGAGAGAGATAGAGAGGGGGGGGGGGGGGGGCTCGATACCGGCTCGACGAAATGATCGACCGTCTTGTGCCACACACGTCTAGATCTAACGATCAGTTCTGCCGCCTGTCCTGTTCATATTCCATTTTCATGGTTTTGCTGTCACTACAAGAAAGAAAGAAAAAAATAATAACCTATGTGATGGCCAGAAAGGCATTGTTGTAAATGAAGTGACCCACGGATGGTTATAGGTTAGACAGAGCACGAGGACCCATTTTTATTTTGTTTATCCCACAATCAGCACATTAAAAATGATTATTTCATTTGCCAAGCCCATTTTCAGCATGTGCATGTCCTTGATAACTGTTTCGCAACTAGCGGTTCCGAATGTATGAGTAGCTCCGTATTCGATGCGACCAATCGTTGCTCGGGGTTGTTTACGTCTTGTTTTTCCGCTGAGGCGACTTGTAGGCGAAGAAGACACCCAGTGGATTTCGACGATTCCGACTCTGTTTTTTTATCTGTGCTCGAGGCCATAGTTAAATAAGTGGCATGTTGGACGTTTCCTACCTCTACGAAGAGTCATTGGAGTTTTGTGACCACTGTGTGTGTGCTTGATTTGCTTTAAAAAAATCAATCCATCGGGCACGGTAGAAGTTCAAGGCTATGAAGACACGAGATCATTTTGTTCTCAGTGCTTCCTCCGAAAAAACTGAATAGGTGAATGTGGTTACATCATAACAGAGGAATCAGTCAGAAATCAGAACAAATTTTTCCATCGCCATCTGTTTGTCAGATCGTGTCATGTGAAGCTGAATGGAAGTGGATGTGTTTGTGATGATCAGGAGTGGCAGGACGGCATTGATTTTGTTTGGAACGCTATGGTCGACTGAAAGTTTTTATGAACCGTTATGTGTTGCCAGTGCAAATGGCATATTTTCATTTTCTTAAAAATCCCGCAAAATAGTTATCAAAACAAAGTGTTGCCATAATGTGCACAATGCACATAATAGCATTTTTCTTATGTGGCCTCTTAAACGTGGTTTTCGTGGGTGGTTTGTGTGGTAACTTCGGGCCTCCGTCAGTTGGGAAAGTCGAGAATCCTCGTGATGGAGGTGAGTAAAGAGATCCACTGTTGTATGTAAACAGTCAAGTCGTGTAAACTATTTTTATCTCGGAGTAATATTTTGTGCGGACAATCACAAAGAACCCACAGCATATGTAATAACATGTTCACAGGTACCGAATCTGAACCTCAAAATTAACAGATTGATTGGGCTAGGTCATAAGCAGAAGTAGACACTGAACTCAGACAAGACTGTGTTCTTCATCATTGGTGCTAGACAAGAGACATTTTCTCAATAGGACCACCCCATTTACACCCCCACCCACCCCCAGTGTCTTATTTTTGTTTTGTGATATTTTAATTTTTGGTTAGGTATTTGTATTAAAAAGAAGGGCTTTGTCCCCCTGGTGACCCAGGATTGGAAAATCAACATCACAGTACACCTACATCTGATCAATACATCATTCAAAAGAATCTTACAAATGTATATTATGTGTTTACACCATGCAGTCCCAAGATAACAATAGGAGGTGCACCAGATGATTTTATCACCCAATGGGTAGTAACTTCAGGTCATACATTCCAGGTGCATTATTAATTTATATATAATGTGTCTCCTGAGATGTCAAATAAATGTGTTTTTATCCTGTGAAGACAGTTAAGAAACAGGTCATCATATCTTGCAAAGTTCTGTAACTGTTTCTTGAGGAGGACAGTCTCTGTGTTGAATGACTGTCAGAATAATAATAAGAAGTTTGTTAATATAGTGCCTAAACAAATTATTTTGCTTTAAGCACTTCACGATTATGATATAAATTATTCAAAAATATATCATCCTTCAAAACATGCAGGTTGGTCCAACTGAGGAAGCAAATATGATGAATTATGACAAGATATTGCATCAAAAGTAAGTATACTAAACTCAGTGTCCATAGTAAGCACCCAAAAACCAATTCGAACATTGAAAACCAATCATGTATTTCACAACGCCCAAACAATGCAAACCCCAACAACAGCACCCCCGAAATCAGCCCCACTCTCCTTTCCTTCCCTCCACACAAGACCTTGAAACCCAACAAGACACATTGAAAACAGAAACAAGCAAATTATATAATACACATTAAGTGATATTTGTCACAGGCATCAGATCAATTAAAAGTACTTCTAAAGAGATGAGTCATGAGGTTGATTTTAAGGTGGAAATGGACTGGGAGTGTCATAATTCATATTGCAAGGAGTTCCACTGGATGGGGGCATTGAATGCGAAGGATCTTTGACAGAATGACTTTGTTATGATATAACAGAGGGAATTTGGAGGTGACTGTCTGATGATGAACATAGTTTGTCTTGTTCATATTCAGCAGTATGTTGAATATTTATGTAAATTTATTTTGTCTCCCAAACCCATCAAATTTCAAACTATGGTATGTCCATGAAACAGATATATATCTCTAAGTTTATTTTCACCCAGAACTATTAATGAGTGAGTGTCTGCTTTTGGCAAAAATGTGTCCAATTTGTGTCTGTTGAAACTTAAATTGTCGTTTCTAGACAGGCTTTTTGATGGCATACAATACATGTATCACTTTACATGTCCTGATGTCCAGGATGACCAAAATCACTTGACAGTGATTACATTGACAATTAAATATACTGTATGTTTGTCCTTATCACAGCTTTGGATATTATGAATCTGATAGTACAGAAACTGAATAACTCAATCAGCTAAGCTGAGGACAGTAATTGAATAATCCAAGTCTAGCACTATGATATTTATAAATGAAGAAGCCAAGCCTTCGGCTTTTGAGTCTTTTTATGATAAATCAGAAGTATTATACTTGAAGGTATTAATGGTAGTCTTAAGATGCATATGAAACATTCTTAAAACTAAGCCAATCTTTGAATAACATACAAAGTGCACATGAAAAATTCTTAAAACTAAACAAGTTAGAGGTGATTAAGTTCAATAACATACATTGTATGCATGTAAGAATAGAAACAAGTGATAGAATCAGAGACAAACGGTGTTTTGCAAAGTACTGGCCTTGTGACCCATGCCAGTATGTATTCTCACTTGGAACTGGAATGGGGTGACCTCTCAAATGGGAGTGCTTTAACATGATCATGCAGCAGTCTGTCATTCTATAACCAATGTCTAACAGGCATACACAATGTTTTTAGTTATATTGTGTTAAATTACTGTAATACTAATCAAACTTTTAAATGTATTGAAACTTTTATTAAAGTTTGCTTTTAGTAAACTTGAAAGAATTCATGTAAAGTGTCCATGTTCATTATACTGTTGTTGTTTTTTAATTTTCAGAAAGTTAGTCAATGTGACAAACACACACACTCACAAAATCAGTCTATCCTTCACATCATGTCATGCATATTTTGTGCATGTGATTTTATTATTTGGACATCAGTGTATGGTGCATGTCTATCACTGTATCAGCCTTTTGTTATACATGATACCAATAGGAACACACACACAAACACACACACACACACACACACACACACACACACACACACACACACACACACACACACACACACACACACACACACACACACACACACACACACACACACACACACACACACACACACACACACACACACACACACACACACACACTATTTGTGTTGAACCTTACAGTGTGACATAACTAGTGTTATTCTGGACACAGATGTATTTTAAAAACTGCAAACATATTTTATTCATGTGTGCTTGACATGGTGCAGTTAGATGGATCATGACAACACAAGATAACCAGCATGCTCCAACCATGATAGAATCATCAGCACTTTGTAATAATCATAATCATGATACATGCTATAGTGATGTTGGTTGTGGAATAGGACTGGAACATTCTTACTCTTAGTCTTAGTAAGTTGGTTAAGATTGTTAGTATCATGATTGAATTTAATTTCGGTTTTTTGTAAACTGCAAACATTTTTCTTGTTTCTCGACTAAAGGTGCAAGTTACTCCATGAGACCAACTCAGCATGTTGGAACAAAGGTGCATTTCAATCAATTCAGATTAATATATGTTTTATTGTCCCGAAACTTGTGAAAGCTGATCTAAGTGATAGTGACAGAATTACTGAGCACCACTGGTTTGAACTGTTAAACTTTTGCACTCATCTTATGGAGTAGAGAAAGTTTTGGGTCCTTGTTTAGTTTGAGAAAATGCTTCAGCCCTCAGCTGAGATCTCTGGAAAAAAAATGTTATCAACTAGAGACAGTTGAGTAGATGTGTGATTACTTACACAGTTACAGTACTTACAAACTTGTTCATCGGCCTTCATGTTGAGCAACCTTTGCTGAAATATTTGGACGTTCCTGAAATCACACTCCACAACCAGTTGCTTACGTTAGGTTGAATTTGGAGTAGTTATGGGAAGCACTTTAACTAGTTTAAGTTAAAAAAGTGAATTTCTTGGAGCAGAATTACAGTTGGAAGAGGGATTGTACACATCAAACTGCCTTCATTTAATGGAAACTGGTTTGCATTCAGACTGTGTTAAAAGTATTATATATATATATATATATATATATATATATATATATATATATATATATATATAATGTTACATAGATTTCATTTCACAGAAAACTAAAAAACAGAATTTTGAAACTTGTTGGTAATAACCTTGATGATTGATGACTGTGAAAACTCCTTGTCAATAAAATCATTTGATTTAGTCTTTTTAAAAAAACAAAACAAAAAGATTTTAGGTCAGCAAGCATTTAAGTCCTGCAAGAGCACCTCACTGAGGCATGCATAATTTAAAAATCAAAGTCACTGTCTGTATCATAGAGGGAGAGAGGGAAAGTGTGTGTGTGTGTGTGTGTGTGTGTGTGTGTGTGTGTGTGAAGAGAGAGAGAGAGAGAGAGAGAGAGAGACTCATAGAGAGAATGCAAAGGATGGGTCAGGGCAAATGTTATTTAAGCTTAAGTGGGTTGAGGGGGTGGTGATTTGAACTGGGCATCACATTCATGTGGGAGTTGATTTAGCCCTGGAACAGTGGAAGAGAGAGATATATATATATATAGACAGGGTGGGGAGGTGTGTGTGTGTGTGTATGTGTGTGTGTGTGTGTGTGGAGGTGTGTGTGCGTGTGTGTGGAGGTGTGTGTGTGTGTGTGTGTGTGTGTGTGTGTGTGTGTGTGTGTGTGTGAATTTAATTTGGAATGGGGTCTATAGAAAAATAAAAATGTATAAAATATTGAAATCCTCTGTGCTGAAACACTGCTTCAGCAACTGTGAATCGTTAATATGGTGAAGAGAATTTTATATTAACTTCTTGTTCAGTTGTTGGCCATTGTATTGATGAATATTTGTAAATTTGATTTAACTTGACTTATATATATACTTTATATTTTAGGGTATTACATAACCTTACACTGTTACAGTAACGGAGACAAAAACTGCATTCCATCCGTGGGAATGAAGCTGGACCAATTCTCATTTCATGTCTTAGACTCTTACTTTTAAAAGTTTGATTTCATGTGACTAAAATTGTAAAAAGTATAAACAGTACACAACAGTTTAATTTTTTTTTAATTCATGCATACTGTAAACATCAAGATGAAGTGCTGTGCTTAAGCTTGATTGACAAGCAGTGTTTAAACTTACTGAAGACCAGATATTCTAAAAATGAAAAAAAAAAATCACAAGTTCAATAAGACATGTGGTGAATAGTATTTTTTGCACAAAGAAACTGGCATTGATATTGGCCTAATATCTACTGATATTTGTTATCAGCAAAAAAAATATCTACTCATTATCCTAGGGTCTGCAATCAGTAGGCTTTTGAAATAATCTGTTGTTGTTTACAACACTTATTAAATTGAATTTTTCTTTAAATTAAACTTAAATAAAGCCTGTCCAGCCTTCACCCTTCCTGCTTCACATGTACACCAACACCCCTTCCCTCTTCCCTCCTCCCCCTGCACTCCCCCACCATCCCCCTAATGAAATTAAAAGGGGGAAAAAGTTAGAAATGAAATAGAGTAGAATTTCTATTAAAGTACAGTTTAATTCAAATATAATATTAGTATTAGTCTCATACTAGTTATGATAAGAATGTTGAATTGACATAACAAAATTAGTTCAATCAAATAGTGCCTATAAATTGGCTTAATGGTTTACCTCATAATGCAGTAGCCAGCACTGAAGGCACATTAATGATGACATTGATGCATTCATGTGTAGGCATACCATGTAAAAAGCCTTGATTGGTTCATAATGGTACATCTTTACCTCCATACTGTAGATTTTCATAAGAGGCAAATCATTAATCTGCAGATGGAAAATGAATTGTTTTAGGACAAAATATGTCAGTAATGTTTCTTGCATCTGTGGTGCTCACATAACAGCCCATCATATACCAACTTGCGATATGTTAAAGTCTCAAATCCCTAACTGAAATCATCTTCAGTGTTGACGATCTTCAGCAGTCCATTCCTAATGTATGACTTTTTCAACTCCTTGTTAAATAGTCCAGTTGGTTCTTAGTTATAGTTGTTAGTTTTTCATTAGAAATATGTTATATTGTTATGATTTTTTGTTTATTTTTTAAACAAAACTTAAATCAATAATTTTCACACACACACACACACACACACACACACACACACACACACACACACACACACTAATATCACTGATAGTGAAAAGACGGTAAACTAAAGAACACACACACACACACACATGCACACACACTTTCACTTACTCGTATGCGTACACAGTAATTCCCCCCCCACCCACCCGCCCCCGGCCCCTCCTCCCACTCGATTTTTTTCCTTCCCTCGTCTAATATCACTTACAGTGAAGAGACGTTAAACTAAAGAACAAAACTGTAAATTTGACATTTCTTTTATAACTGGTGATTTTGTGTAGCTTTTGTTGTGTGCCGACAAACTGTACATTGTTTCTAAAAAGTTACATGTTTCCACTGATTTGGATGATAAATAAGAAACAATCTGTTACAATCTAGTACATTTTCAGGGCTTTATGATAACATTTTAAGTCATTGTCATGCTGCTTTGTTGTCATGTTTTTTTTAAACAAGTATTTTTATGATTTGATCCACTCATTAGGTTTTGGATGCTTTTAAAATTTAATCTAGTAAGAGTCTGACAAGATGACTCCAGGCTAACATTTCCTACTAAAAATTACCACATACGGGTGGCTTTCTTACTTTATATCACTATAGTATCAGTTAATATGCTTGCACACATGTAAACACATGTATGCCACATGATGCGCATGCATTACAGTCATGTACACACACACACACACACACACACACACACCACACACCACACACACACACACACACACACACACTGGGATAATGGCAAGATTGTCAATCAGGGACCTATGTATTTTTAAAGCTTCTGTAAGTTTTGTTTAACTCACTCCGTATGGCCAGTCCTCTCTTCTCCTCTATACAGACCCCTCGGATGTCCAGTGGGTGTCTGAATGACCCAACCTTTAGCTTCCGTCGTCAGAATTGTGGTATTCTTTGACGGTCAACATTCACGTCTTCAGTATAAGAGCCTTCCGTTTGCAATATTTTGATGATGGTAATTGGGGTGAAACGCTGTTAACGTCGTCTCTTTCGCCATTCGTATGGAAAGAGTTAATCCCTTACTTCTAGCCAGTCTCTTGCCCTTGCTCCATTACTTTCCACCTCACCCATACCCAGTGTTTAGACAAGTCAGAAATCCAAATATGACACATGCACCTGTTCTCTCTGTCTGTCACACACACATGTGCACACACACACACACACATACACACACACACAGACACAGACACACACACACGTAAGTAAGCGTGCATACAGAGATCATCTATACGGACACAGAAAGACAGACAGACAGACATGTAGTATACACAAACAGATAGATCTATAGATATGGACACAGAAAGACAGACAGACATCACATACACACATGCACACACACACACACACGCACGCTAACATGTGCGCATGCAATGTGTGAGGTGTGCTCACATGATGTTTACCTCTCAAGATATAAAAAGGAAAAAATAAAAGGGTTGTTGAGCTGCTATTTAGTATACATTTGTTTACTTGCAAACATCATCTGAACTTGGTTAAGCAGTTAACTGAAATCAGTCATGGATGATGCAGTCTGCAATGTAAAGTCCTGCTGACTTGAAACATTTTGTTGTTGCTGTTAACTGTTATTGCCTGCCCATCAACCTGCAGAAGAGAGAGCAGGGTATGGTGATGCACTGATGCAGTACTTGGAGACAGACCAGTGAGAGGAAGATTGAAAGAGTACAAATTTATGATGGACTGACAACATTGCAGAATGGATGGGGAAAACCATTTGCAGAGACCCAGGTTTTGACACCAGCCGACAGAGCTGGTGGAATCAGAGAACAGTTCTTTTGTGTGGTGCCTTTATGATTTTGTGCAGACTTCAGGGAGAGAAGAAGAAAATACTGTGTATTCTCTTGGGGAGGGGGGGGGGGAGAAGAAGAAAAGACTACATATACTGATACAGTTACTGACAATACAGTTGCTAAGGTCTTGTGTATCATGACCAGTCGACAAAGTAAAGGATCATATTAAAAATAAAAACTCACTTGACACGATTTAAACAAATTTGACTGACAAATTTCAGGGATAGGGAAAGCTTCAGAGATTGTTTGGAAAGCTTCTGTTTAAGATGGACATAATTTGCCGAATTAAGACTAATTAGTAAATTAGTACATTGGTCAAGTGATAATAATCATTAGAAAAAGTGAAGTCTACCATGGTTGGTTGTTATTATTCACTCCATTCTTTGTGTTGGATAGCTGTAGTTACTTCTGTGGGTGTCTATATGAATTTTTTTTCACTGCTAATTGTACAGTCAGTATTATATAATGCTACATTTGTTATGTTTTAAATAAATAACATGTAAAGAAAAATCTGTCAAGCAACCTTTGAACATTAGATAGTCATAGTCATAGTGATGCAATTCACTGCATTGCAGACATTGTTTTCAATTTCAGAGAAAGACACATATGCTGTTTTTACCCAAGAAGACAGCCCATCCAGTGCCAGAAACAGGTGCACTGTGACATAATGTAAATTCATAAAGAAAACTTAAGCAGGAGTGTGGAACCAGTTTCAGAGGATCTAATTTTCAAACTAAAGCCACATAAAAGAGTCGGAGGATGTTGGGAAAATAAAGGTGTTTAAAATGATCAGTTTGAATTGGGGTTTTATTGCGTTTTACTTTTGTTGAAGGTATTATTTCAATTCATAACTTTTTATTCAAGAAAGTTGTGATGCAAAAGGAAGTATTAAAACAAAAAAAAACAAAAACAAAAAAACACCCTAAAAGTGTGAAAGCAGCCACAGCATGTCTTCTTGGGTTGTGTATTTTTGTTTTTGATAAATGAGACAGCTGTCAATATTACTTGGCTGGAGTTGCTGTGGTGGTCTAGAAATACTGCATCTTCAGAAGCAGGATACTTGGAAATCTGGGTCTCTTTTTCTGATCAATACTGCATCTTTTCACAGTCTTCTCAGTGGTTATATAATGTTACATCTGTGAACCCTTTGCTATGGCATTATTTTCTTCATTTCAGCCTTGTTGGTTTTATAGTAGGCATTTTGAAAGGAGTAAACCAAACAAGTTGAAACTAAACTGTAATAAAACACCAGAGAAGAAGAAAAGTAAAGAAATGTTATTGCCATATTCTTCATCTTTTCCCCCATTGCATGTTAAGTTTAGCAGCTGTAGCATATGTCCTCTCCTTTGATGAATTTGTTTTTGAAAGTTGACTAATCAGGACCAATCCGTAATCGGCATTGGTGAAATTCTTAGCGAGATGTGTGAATAATATTAACAACTGATGAAAAGTACAAAAGTAGTTTGATGAAAACTACAAAAGTAGTTATCTGACTTAACAGTTTACACATTTGAATTGTGACTGATTAATGTACTATCTTCACTGTTACTTAGGAATTACTGCATGACCAATTGGAAGGAAGCACTAAGCATCCTAGCTAGAACTTGGAGTTGTTTGCCCTTGTTATAGCTCTCACATGTCTGATGATTTAATGTTCAATGACTCATGGTCATTGTCTTAACCTCATTTTGATAGATCTGGTTTTGCAAAGGATGTACTTTCCTGTTACAGAGTAATGTGCTGAGACTGAAGGTATGCTGATTAAAAAAAACAAAAACAAAACAAAACATTCAGCGATACACACACACACACACACACACACACACACACACACAGACACACACACCAGAAAACACTTCTTTGCTCAACCATTGATTTGCCCGACTACAAAAAACTTGAATCTTGCTCAGTCACTGATTTGTCATGCTACAAAAACTTGATTCTTACTCTGTCAATGAATTGTCATGGTGTATGATAGTAATACTTGATTCTTCATTTCTTGCTTGTACAATGATTTGTTAAGTTACACATTGTTAAATCATGCTCAGCCAATGATTTGCCATGTTACTGATTAAAGAATCTGTGCGGTTTGCAGCTTGTGGCAGTATCGACATTCGGAACAATGTGGAGGGGTTCAAGAAGCTGGAGAACTGCACGGTCATTGAAGGGAACCTTCACATTCTCCTCATTGACCACACAGAGCAGAAGGACTATGAGAAGTTCCAGTTCCCCCTTCTGAAGGAAATCACTGGCCACCTCCTGCTGTATCGTGTGTATGGCCTGAAAACTCTGCGCCACATTTTCCCCAACCTGGCTGTGATCAGAGGCCAGGATTTGTTCTACAACTATGCCCTGGTGGCCTACGAGATGCCAGACCTGGAGGAGATTGGGCTGGTGTCGCTGAACACAATAATGCGTGGTGCGGTGCGGCTGACAAAGAACAACAAGCTGTGCTATGTGGACACCATTGACTGGTCGCGGATAGCAGTGGGTCTGAAGGAGAGTGACCACCACATCCAGGAGAACAAGGATGAAACGGAGTGTGTGAACCACTGCCCCGAGGACTGCTCCGTCACAAAGTTGGACGGCAAGGAAGCCAGGCGCTGTTGGACCTCACAGCATTGCCAGAAGAACCTGGGTCAGTACTCTTGTGATTTTTAAGCATTCTCTCTTTTCTTTTCTTTCTTGGCTCATCCTTTACTGCCTGCTATGCCCTTTTGCAAGTTGGGCAGCAACCAGGAACCTGTCATGGCTCAGGTCATTTTCATATACAATTTTAGAAGTAGAGGGCAGTGTATGCCATGTTATACATTTCATTTAAGGGGCAGAGATGCACTAGCTATCTTAGCATTGCTAAGTTTATTTTGCAGGAAAAACTCAAGTTTACAGAATTAGAGTTGACTTTGGAAAAGTCTTATTGCTAAGCAAACTTTGCGCCGCTTTGAGATCACTCATGTGCAGCCCAGCCCAGGTCTGTGAGAGATTGATTGATTGATTGATTGATGTGGATACTTATATAGCGCCTATCCTCGGTCAGAGACCAAGCTCTAAGCGCTTTACATACACGGGGACATTTACACCACAGGCTGCCTACCTGGGTAGAGCCGACTGACGGCTGCCACTGGGCGCTCATCATTCGTTTCCTTTGTCATTCAATCAGATTTCAGACGTACACGCATACACACTCAGACAGACATGTAACATTTTACATGTATGACTGTTTTTAAAAAAAATTTATTTACCCCGCCATGTAGGCAGCCATACTCCGTTTTCGGGGGTGTGCATGCTGGGTATATTCTTGTTTCCATAACCCACCGAACGCTGACATGGATTACAGGATCTTTAACGTGCGTATTTGATCTTCTGCGTGCGCATACACATGAAGGGGGTTCAGGCACTAGCAGGTCTGCACATATGTTGACCTGGGAGATCGGAAAAATCTCCACCCTTTACCCACTAGGTGCACCGAGATTCGAACCCAGGACCCTCAGATTTAGAGTCCAGCGCTTTAACCATTTGGCTATTGCACCCGTGTGGGCAGTGTGTGTGCACATATTTTTGTACGCCACAGAAATTGACAGACACATGCACACTGGAGCCAGTGTCAGTGTAAGTTTTACTTGTTAACCTTTTCCGTTTGCCTTATCATGATTTTCATTGGAAATGTGAAATTCCATTGGCTTTGATCCAGGAGAATTTTGAGTCACCACATCACTGCAGACTAATGCACTTCGTGTGTGTATGTGTGGTTGTGTTTGCGTGCATGTGTGTGTGCGTGCATGCATGTTCATGTATGTTATGTATAAATTTGTACAATGTCCCATCATTAAAAAAAAAATTGGGGGGTGGGGGTGGGGTGGGGGGATTTTGAATTGGTACATGCGCATGCACTTTGTCAGTTTGTGTGTGAGTCTTTGTGTGTGTGTGCGTCCTCTGTGCATACTATACATGTATACTGTGTGTTGTATTTCACAAGCAGATTTCATTGAATTAACTCTTGGACATGGACTTATTTAGTGTGTTATTAGCTCAAAATTCGATTATTACTAATATTATTAAGACTGTTTGCCACACTTTAGATATATATATATATAATACATATATATATATATATATATTTTTTTTTATTATTAGTTTCAAGTTACTCTCAGTCTCACTTTGTATCTTTTCTGCAGTTCCATTTTGATTTTAATATGATATATATAGATATAGATATATAGATAGATCTTTTCTTTAATTTAGTTTTAAAAAAAAGTACCAGTCTTTCAGTATCTGGTAAAAAATTCTTAAGTAATGCAAGTTTCATTTCTTCAGTAGCGTTTCCCCATTCATTTTGTGCACATGCGCACATATGTGCATGCCTCTGTGAGTATGTGACTTCTTTGATTTTGTGGAACCACAAAAAGCAAAAGTACAAATCAGAAAAGGTAAAAAATTGGAGAGCTGAGCACATGTTCTTATGCAGTTATGAAGAAGAATCTATACTGTGGTCTGTTTCTGTGGTTTGTGCAGTGAGTTCAATATATATGCTGCCAAAACTGGGACAAAAGCCATACATTTTGTTTTTATATTTTAGGTCAAGCCAATTTTAAAGGAAAACATTTTATGCCAATTTATGTTAAAAAAACATATAGTAAAAATGCATGGATTTTCTTGTGAGAGGAAAGTGCAAGAAAAGCAAGCCATAGTCGCACCCAGTGGCTCCAGCCCTGAGCATTGATGCTGATAATCATCAGGCCTGATCAGGTCTGGTGGCCAGTACAACATTTCAAGGAGAATCACCACAGGCAAAACTGGGGAACAACCCTGTAGTAAACAGACTGATATAAATCATGTATTTTTATTTTATTTTTTAAGAGAGTAGGTACACCATGGCTTCGCCTGTAATGTCGACATTAACGAGCATAGTTAAATCATTTCAAAATAGTACAGGGGAGATGCTCTCTTACTAGTCCAAGTCTAGCAGCTAAGTACTAGGTGCTTATTCAGTTATTGTTACAATCTATTCAGACTGCAGGGTTTTGTAGTAGGCTGGTAACCAAGTGGTTATTGTTATCTGTATAAATGTATTGCTAGACCACAGGACTTGTGGTTAGTGTCTGTCATGTTGTGGTTCAGAACAGGCTTTGCTGAAACCAGGGTGTTGGCTCAGCAGCAGTGCAGCCCAGTCTCCTGCAGATGGGCTTTGGTGGGCAGTATGTAAGGTCTGCTCATTGTTCTCTCTGGTATTATGTAGAGAGAGCAGTGAACGGTTTCTTCTGTTGCTGTTTCCATAACAACGATTTTTTTTTTTTTATGGGACAGGGTTGTTAGTCCTGTGCCCAGTTCCCAACCTGGTGGACGGATCACACTTTGTCCAGCCTCTGCTATTCCACCTGTCCAGTTTGAGTGGCTGGTTAGGAGCGCTAGAGGTCCCTAAGGCATGCAAGCCCCCCCTCCTGCCCCCTCTTCCAACAGCTCCCCCCGCCCCCACCATGACAAGGAGGCAATCCTTCTTCAGGCATCTGTTTATAAAATACTAAATACTGGTGGTCAAAGATGAGGGTTATTATTATTATGAGCATTTACGCCTAATTTTGAAAATAAGCCCTAGGCGTTTAGAAATACTGAAATAGAACACACATATATATGTAAATATCAAAAAGGAAAAATTGAACAGAAGATACCAAACATCACTGAAAACTATTCATCCACCCCCTAATTGTATAGTTTTTACATTAGATATACAGGTATGTATGCTAATTTGAGTTTGGATGAGTATTATATATATATATTTTCTTTTGTTCCTTTGTTTAAGTACCAACCATGATAAAAATAAAAATTGAAGTCTGTTTAATTTGATTTTAAATATGACCTAAAACAGTAATAGCAAGGACCCCAAAGATTAATGTATCATGGTATTTTAAATAACATATATGAGGTCTTTCAAATTATATAAATTTAATCTGGTTGCATTGGTCCCAAAGATTGAAAGATCCACACTAATTAAATGGCCACTCTCTAGGTCTGATCAGCAAGTAGGGTTTATGCTTAGTCAGGCATCTGTTTTTTCGTGCTTTTTTTGTGCAGATGTGGTGTAGCCAAAATGGATCAATCCACAAGCTTTGACACCATGAAATTGAAGCTGAAATTTGCCTTTGTGTGTTACCTCTGGTGTGTTTTGACATCTTTCATCACTGTACCTATCAGGGCCCATTATTACAGTGTTCTGATGGGGTTTTTACCACTGCTTTGTTTTGACTGTTTTTCATCACTCTCCCCTCCACACCCCCTCCCAACCACCATGAGTTCATTGACCTCATGTGGCACACTTCTGGGGTGTTGAAATACTGCTGCCTGTCTCCAGGCAGGTTATGAATCATGGGCATGGATGTTAACATTCAAGCTTTGTGAACAGTACGCATGGCTCACTCTTTTCCTCTTTTGTGTTTGGATTGTTGTGTATGCACATGTATTTATGCATACATTCACATATAATCCAGATAAATTTTATTTAATTACAGAAAAATACAGACTCATGTATAGACACACACATGCATAGATACACACAAAATGCATGGCCCTCTCTTTTCTTCTTTTGTGTTTGTTCTGTTATATTTCATACACGTTCACACATACAGGATACACTCATAGATTTATGGACACACTGTTATTTGATCAACACATATGATACAGGTTTTGGTACACACACACACACACACACACACACACACACACACACACACTTTCACTTACTCATATGCATACACAGTAATCCCCCCCCCCCCTCCTCCCACTCGATTTTTTTCCTTCCCTCGTCAAATATCACTTACAGTGAAAAGACGTTAAACTGAAGAACAAACACACACACACACACACACACTGCACATTTGCATACATGTAGTGATGTACACACACACATAACACACATGCACTCCCCCTCACCCCTATACACACATGTACTCCCCCTCACCCCATGGCATTGGTCATGATTGATGTAGGCTTACCATGTTATGTAATTTGACACAGGGACTGTGTATGCTGAACATACTGAGCACATATGTGTATTCATTGACAGAAGGCACATACCTAACCTCTTTACCGAATACCTTGTATGTAAAAAAAACAAGTCAACAGTGAAGACCATGCCACTACCAGAGCTATTTCACATATTCCATGCTCTTTTCAAGCACAGGCTGATTAGGAAGCAGCCAAGCCACCACCGCATGTTTTGTTTTGTTTGTCATGACCTCTTTTGGGGGGTCTTCAGTGTGTGGATATTAATTTTGTTTTTCTTACAGACTTATCAGGTGTGGAGCGATGGCCTAGTGGTAGTGCAACTGACTAGGAAGTGAGTGTCCACCGGTTTGAGTCCTATGTATGGACCAGGATTTTTACTTCCTACTTCACCCTTCACTAGACCTAGAGTGGTGGGCTGGGTGTCAGTCGTTTGGATGAGATGATCAACTGAGGTCCCATGTGCAGCTTGCACTTCGTGCATGAAAAGTAACCTACGGTAACAAAAGGGTTGTTCCTGGCAAAAATCTGGAGAAAAATCCACTTTGATAGTAATTTAGCAAAACAGATTTACTCACCTGCTCCAGCAGCACTCTCCTTGGGTAGAGCAGCTTTATTTTCACACAGAAATCTGTTGTAACGAAAGTAATACTGCAATACAGTACGATACGATACAATGTAAATAAATATAATACAGTACAGTACAGTACAATACAATACAGTACAGTACAGTACAATACAATACAATACAGTACAATACAATACAATGCGATACTATTCAATATACAATATGATACTATACACTATACTATACTACACTATATTATCCTATACATAGTTGTACAAGACTGTCACTGTGGTTTCAACAACATGTTATTCAACTTATTGTTGATTTGTTTGTTGCAGGTTTTCTTTCTTCATGGTGTGGATTTTATTTTTGAGTTTCTCTTCCAGAGTACATTTCAGTTTTGTGTTTCTCAGACTCTCATCGTTTTTGTCAGTGTGGGTTAATCTGTTTGTCACGTTTGTTTGTGATTTTGATTCTTCATTGTGTGGATTTTATTTTTATTTTGTTGTTTCTGTTCCAGACTGTCACTGTGGTTCGAACAGCAGTGCGTGTGTGGACGGTGGCAACAAGTGCTGCAATGACAAGAACTGCCTGGGAGGCTGCACAGAGACGGTGAAGGACGGCAAGAAGGAACAGAAGTGCATCGCCTGCCGCAACGTCATATACAAGGACCTGTGCATCAAGCGATGTCCTCCCACCACCTTCATGGTGCGTGTGAAACATGTTGTGTCCTGGTCAGACTTTTATTACCTGATGTCATAAATCTATTTATGAACACTGTTTCCGTGTTTATGCCTGATTCCTTAAAGCTGTTTCTTGTCACTGCTTCCCGTTTTATTCCCCGATTCTGTGAAGCTATTTCTGATCAGTGCTTCTGTGCTTATTCCTGATTCAGTAAAGCTATTTTTGATCACTGCTTGTGAGTTTGTTCTTGATTCCTCAAACATGCCCATCTTATTTCTGATGCGCAGTCATTTAGCTGTTTTCACATTTCATCCCTGGTGATGTGAGTGTATACATGCTCACACTAGTCACAGAAACCATGGAACAAGGAACTTGTTGTTTCAAACTGTACTTTCAGTTCTGTTTTGTTTGTTCTGATTTTTTTGATTTAAAAAAAATTTTTTTTTAGTTGTTCTGCTTTGATTGTTTATCATTGTACAAACTAACCAGTGTGTTGTTTGCAGAATGGAACTGTTATGTTGTTGTTTGCGGGTTGGTTTTCTTTCTTGTGGTATTGTCTATTATATTACTTTTTGTCCCAACAGATTTATCTGTGTGAACTTTGCTTCCTGGTCAGGTTTAGGTCTTGGCCACCGCTTACTGCTAGTTTTTGATATTCAAAAGAAACTAATAACTTTTGTAACTTTGGAAATCACAAACAACCCCCTAACCAGTTTTATTCAATTTACACTAGCCTAAGTAATCACTTTACAAGACAGACAATAAATTTTACAACAGTCAATTCACTGATGCAGAAACAACATTTTACATATTATTTTTCTGACTTGACCGTCTTTCACCCTTCACTGCCAGATAATTACTTAGTCCGTAGTAATGAGATTACATAGTTTTACTTGAGATGAAATGGGTTAAAAGGTCCAGTGATATGAAATTGGTGTTAAAAAAACAACCTTGAAGTATCTTGTTTTGCTGCCCCTTCTTTCATGCTCTCTGTGGTGTCTTTCTCTTATCAGTTTGAAGACTTGCCAAAAGGCTGTAGGGCACCACACCCAAACTTGTTCTGTAAGAGTGCCAGCAGTCTGCACGAAGCTATCAGTGTTAGGTCACAGGAAGCCTCCATCATGGTTCCTTCAGTCATGGAAGTCAGGGAAAAATGAGAGAACCATTTCCAGGGCAAGTAAAATCTTGAAAAATTAAAAGAACATGTTTTGTAGTTCAGGGTCTGGAAAAGTGATATAATTTCGAATAAACCCTTGACTAATAGTACCATTCAAGAAAGCTTAATGCATAAAAAAAAAGAAACTTGCAAACAAAAAGTGGTGAAAATTGAACATAGATACCAGGATATTCACCAGTCTCGTTTGTTAGCAGGTATAATAGACATGTTAATGATTCAGTTTGGGTTGTTTGGTATAAAAAAAACACACTTTCACTTCAATCTGATCTTAGGAAAGTCTGGGAACAGTTTGAAATTTTGATTGATCACATGTGTGGGAATCCTGCTTAATTCAGAAGAGTCCCCGAGTAGAAGTGAGTCAGTACTGAGTCTTCCCAACAATGTGCAGCAGTGCTTGTGATGATTTAGTCATATGTAGGACAGTGCCCCCTACACTCCCTTAAAATGATTGTTGTTATTAAAGTTCATGAGGCTGGACAGGTTGTTCTGTTGTTGAATGTAGTGTGGGTTACTCAGTACACTTTATGCACTCTCACAGAGAAATATAAGGTCACAAAGTACATTTGTTTAACTTGGGTGTTAGCATCACAAGTCTGTGTAATCGTGTGTGTGTGTGTGTGTGTGTGTGTGTATGTGTTGTGCATACATGAATACATATCTGTGTCTGTCTGTCTATTGAGTGTGTGTGTGTGCATACATGCATACATATCTGTGTCTGTCTGTCTGTCTATTGAGGTGTGATAACATTCCAAGAGAAATGTGCACTTACCTTAAATGTGATATGGATGTAATTGGAGATGAGTTTCATTTTGTAGTGGAATGTCCAAAATGTTATGATCATAGAAAGCAGGTTATTCTTAGATCAAAAAGTGTATGAAGCCAAAGTATTTTTTTTAAATTTTTCTAAATTATTCAAATCAGGGAATGGAGTGTGTTTCAAAGCAGGAAAATTCTAAAGAAGGGAAAGATTGTAAGGTGATAAATGTTCTTTTTTTAAATATTTTTTATAAATATCATTCCATGGCAACATAAATGTTTTCCTCTGGCAAAATTCTGCAAAGAAAAATCACCTCTGAATAGACCTGTACACAAATAACTATATTATGCATGCACTCAAGGCCTGACTAGCACTTCAGGTTTTACTTCAGGCACTAGCTGGTCTGCACATATGTTGACCTGCGGGATCGGAAAAATCTCCACCCTTTACCCGATTGATGATGATGATGATGATGATGATGATGATGACAGTTCATGAAGCGGCGCTGCCTGAGTGCCCAGGAGTGCTCCAACCTGACCCGCAAAGGGAGCTCTCCCAACAGCCACTGGCTGCTGTTCAAGCCCGACAACAAGGAGCTGCCCGCAGAGTGTGTGTCCGAGTGTCCCACGGGATACCTGGCCAACGAGGAGCTGAAAGAGTGTGTCAAGTGCAATAAGTCCTGTCCTAAAGGTAGGGAGCTGTTGTCTTGTTGTTGGGATGCATGTTGGTTTTGGGTGCGGTTTTTTTGGGTTTGTGTGTGTGTGTGTGTGTGTGTGTGTGTGTGTGTGTGTGTGTGTGTGTGTTTGTGCTTGTGTAGGTGTAGGAGTTGTCATGGATTGTGAAGTGCAGTAAGTCATGTCCTGAAGGAAGGAGGTATTTTCTGGTTGTGATTGTGATGCGTTTTGAGTTTTACTCTGGTTTATTTGTGGGTGGGTGGGAGAGCGGGAGAGTGCCTGTGTGTGTGTGTGTGTGTGTGTGTGTGTGTGTGTGTGTGTGTGTGTGTGTGTGTTCATTTGTGCTTTGTTGTCATTTGTGATTGTTCTTGTTGAAAATACTTTGGTGTGAGTGTGGCTGGGTGGTGGGGGAGGGTTTGCTAGGAGGACATTTTAGAAAGAGAGTGAGATGAGGATGGAGGGAGGGTAGAGAGTGAGAGGGAATTTGTGAACACGATTGAGTAAAAAGAGAGTGAGTGGGACAGGGAGTTTGTGATGAATGATAACTAAGAAATTGTTATGTTCACTCAGTTAAGTTACCTATTGCTTTGTTGCTTGAACTGGTAGTTTGGATTATTGACTCAGTTCCTTCGTTAGTTTTATAAAAAAAAAAAAAGAAAAAGAAAAGAAAAAAAGATTTCCATAAAAAGCCTTGAATATTTTTTTTAGTCTTTTGGGGGGATTGATAATTAGGTACTCTTTCTGTGTTGTGTTCTTTTTTTCACCTAGGATATATCATTGTATGAGGTGTTTATTGGTAATTTTGGTGTTGTGTATGTTACCATGTAAATTCATTAATTGTGTTTATGTATGTTCAGGTTAGTTTTATTTTTAATCCTGAGATTAAAAATTAACAGAATAGTCAAGTGTTAGAGGCTTGTTTTATGTTAATGTGCCCATGACTGTACCTATGCCTATTTTTATCCTCCTTTTTTTCTGGTTCCATGGACCCAATATTTACAGCTTTATAGCCCAGATTTGGCCATGTGTGGTCAGTTTGGAAATAGTGACACACACACACACACACACACACACACACACACACACACACACACACACAAAAAAGAAAAAGAAAAAAAGATCAGACTAGATTGGTTAGTTGAAAGATTGATTGATGTATTGATTAACGTTTTCAGTGTGTGGGGGAAAAGTGGTGGACAGCATTGACTCTGCGCAGCACCTGAAGGGCTGTAACAAGATTCAGGGACCATTGGAGATCAAGATCATGGGTGGCAGTACGTATCGCTTCTGTTTTACTCACAGCCCTACAACACTCTTGTCTGTTTTTCCTGGTCTTCTCTGTCTGAAGATGTGTGAGAGCACATTTTCTCAGCTGTTTGTGTGGTTTACAAAGAATTTTCAGTGTATGTCGTGTCAGTTTGGAGGCTGGATGATGCAAAAATGTTTCACTGTCATTGTTGTTAGTATTTTCTATTTGATTTAATGGGTGAAAATTGTGGAAATTAATGTTTAAAACCATTAGAAGGGTGGGGGATATATTTTTTATGTCAGCAAACTGTTGGTAGTGTTGTCTGATTTTATCCACCAATACTGACTGCTATTGCTAAATCAGTAATTTGAGTAAATGACAGTACAGTGTGAAACAGTCATACACATAAAACCAGCATATAGCTAATAACAAGTGAATGTGTGAATTGCAGTGCTCAGTGCAGAGTCCACTTTGAACGTATGTTTCCCATCCCCCCGTCTGATGAAAAAAGGCTGAAATTGTTGAAAATGAAATGCATGCATTTATACTGTGACAGGTAACATTGGAATAGAGCTTGAGGAGAGCCTTGGAGACATCACCGAAGTGACCCAGTACATCAAAGTTGCGCGCTCCTACGCTCTTCTGTCTCTCCATTTCTTCAAAAGCTTGGAGATCATTGGTGGCTTGGGTGACACAGACAGGTTAGTAATGGGACAGTAGATTTTTTTTTCAGGGTCTCTTTGAGTCTTTCTGTCATAAATGTTTTATCTTTCTGTCATAAATGTTCTATGCGTGTGCGCTGACAAGACACATTGCTCATGGTCTGTTGTCTGTGTGTGTGTGTGTGTGTGTGTGTGTGCGCGTTTGTGTGTGTGTGTGTGTGTGTGTGTGTGTGTGTGTGTTTGACAGTGGCAGGTTAGTGAGTTCGAGTCTTTGACAGTTCTGTGTACAGCAGACGTATTTCCGAAATAGTCATCATTTCCAATTATTACTGCTTTGCCTACTATTGAATAAATATTAATATTTTAAAAGTAACTGTCATCAAAGTAGATGCAAATATATACTTAATCAGGATAGTATGAAATTGGAATTGGATGGAAAAAGGTTTTCTCAAAGAAATTTGATGTTGCCCAGTTTCTTTAACCCCTAGGCTGCCTGCATGACGAGATAACTCGTCATGGCAAGCATGTATGCTTCGCTGCCTGCATGACGAGATAACTCGTCATCGAAATATTCTGACTTTTCCCTGCTTTGCATTCAGTTCGTTGACAAAAATGCTGGTAGCTTTAGCTTGGGGAATCTTTCTGGATTCTATTCATAGCTAGAAACACCATATGCGTCATAAGGCAGTCCTTTATTTGAACGTTTTGGTTGGGTTACTGGCCGCAGTCTTTGCCTGGCTCCTCTCCTCGCTCGCTCAACAAAATGTCGGACTGACTCCGTGCTCAAGACATGCGCTCGTGGCGAACTAAATCAACCAAGATTACTTTCTTCAGCTAATGCTCAGAAAGAATTGGAGCATAAATTCGAAGGAGAAGACAGTGGTGAACATTTATAGGACGATTTGATAGAAAATAAAGGGAGCAATCAAGAGAGTGGCCAAGATACAACTATCAGTGAGTGATGCAGGCTGTTCAACTCTAGTAGACGAAGTTTTAGCAGGGCACCGTATGAGCTATTTTCTTGGCACTCAGCCAACGCGGTCTGATGAAGTGACCATGTGAGAGGGGTGAAGAGGAGAGGGGTGGAGACTGAGGGGGCGTGGCCTCACATCCATATTATCACTTGCAGAAGTCACAATGCATCTATTTCTTTTTCAGTTTTTTTATATTGTGGTTGTTCTAGTATGATTTTGTGTGTGCAGATATCCATTTGTCCAGAAAATGATATTTTTGTGCAAATTACCAGACTAATGTTTGTAATGAACAAGTTGAAAATGTGACAAAAAACAAAACACTGATTTCAAAACAACAGCATGTCACTTAAAATGCATAAAATGGGAAAACATCATGTGTTTTGTATTCTTTATTCATTTCCCTTTCAGAAAATATATACTTTTATGGGTCTTTCTCCAATAACAAAGAGCACAGAATTTTTTGAAAATTTATACCCGTTTTTTGTGAAAAAACCCTGGCAAATAGATTTCACTTAAATCTTATTTTCCTGGCAGCGAAAGGGTTAAGTTCAGTATAGATAAATACAGGGTTCACTAAAAAGTAAAAGACAACAAGGAAACTTCCACAGTATTCTTTTTGGAGGCATGGTGATATGACATGAATTTTCAGTGAAAAGCTGTTCATGATGCACATGTGTCTATAACAGCCATCCATGCATTCCTTCAGAGGTCAGTGGTAGACGACATGCAGTGTGCATAATTTCAATCATCTTTCGATTTTTTAATTTTTAATAATGATAATAATGATAATAGTGTTTATATAGCGCTGAATCTTGTGCAAAGACAAATAAAAGCACTTTCACATCAGTCATTCACATGCATGCATAATTCTAAAACTGAAGAAACTGAAGACAAGGAAGAGGCAGAGGGGTTAACATGTTATGAAGCCAAACCTGCTTTAATGGAGCAGTCCTTAACTTTTTGTGAAGACTGTGGATAAGATAGTGAAGTTTAAGACTGTAGTTGTCGATATTTTTTTGTGAAGTCTATAAATAAGATGGTTGAAGATGAAGACTGTAGTGGTATTTAACTTTTTGGTGAAGTCTGTAGATAAGACAAATGAAGTTGAAGACTGTGTGCTGTGTGTGTGCAGTGCCAGCCTGGTGATCCGAGACAACAGCAACCTGCAGGAGCTGTTCACAGACGAGGTGACCAAGCGCCTCAAGATCCTGAAGGGCAAGGTCAACATCCATGGCAACCGCAAGCTGTGCCTGAGCAAGATTGACACGCTGGTGGAGAACCTGGGCTTGACCGACAACATCACGGAAGTGGACGTCAGCAGAACCACGAATGGAGATCTTATGCCATGTAAGTGGCTTTTTGTTGTTGTTTTTTTCTTTTTCTCTATGGCTTCAAAATTTCTCCCCAATTGTATTCTTGAGTGGAATGCCACCCTCCAACTTGTTTTAGAGAGAGTGGGGGTGGGAGGTGTCCATCTTGAAGGAAATTCCCATACTTCAGTTTGTTTCAGTGAAGGGGTGAATAATAGCAATTGTGAATGAATTAATGAAAATATAAGCTGAAACAAACTGTATAGCGAAGAAGTCAGTAGACATGGTATGCACTGAGGTAATAAAGATGATCTCACAAGTCTCTACATTTCAGCTGGAAGTTTTTGCTTTGTTGCAGGTTCGGTGACCAAGTTGAACGTGACCATTGATAAAATCATGAAGGATTTGGTGGTTCTCCAGTGGCCCAAAGTTCAGTCATCGGATGAACGCCAGATTCTGGCTTATGTCATCAACTACAGAGAAGTGTGAGTGGGCAGTTTGTGCTGTTGGCTGTGTGTGGGGAAGAGTTGTTTGAAATAGCTTGAGGAAGTTTTGATCAGCATACACAATGACAGGCATTGAGAACTTAACATGCACACGTGCCTGCACACTCTTGCACTTTCATTCGTTGATACACGCACACTAGCACATACTTTTACCACGCATTCTGATAACCAGCTAAGTCCTTTTTAGGTATGAAGTTAATGAGTACAATTGTTGTTGACTGCACTTATTTCTACTCCAGATATGACTTATTGGTTCAGTTTTTTTCATTACTTTTGGTTTTTTTTCTTTTTGAAAAGGAGTAGGGGGTTCTTAATTTTTCAACAACAGCAAAAAAAACAACAAAAAAAAAGCAAAAACAAAATTTTTTTTTTTCATGTCACCTTTCACAGTCAAGACTTAACCCAGAAAAGTCTTTAAAATTCATATGAGATTTTGACTTGGGTTGATTTTATCATTGAACAATTACTGTTTTTCTAGGGGAATGTCTATTTCTTTTATTGACACAGTTTTGATCACTTTTCAGCATGAAGTGTGGTCATGAGAAATAATTAAATGCAGTAAAGTTTCTTTCATTTATTACTTATTATCAAAACCAATAATCATCAGTCAGTAAGTGTACTGCAGAAAGATGGTACCAATAATAGTTGTATATTGTTTTGGTTTGCCAAATAGTCTCATCAGCTTGAAAGTGCTTGTGGACATGGGAAAACATGCATGCAACCCCACATATCTGATATGTGTTTTTATGTGCATGTGTATCCATGTGTGTGTGTGTGTGTGTGTGAGTGTGAGTGAGTGAGTTAGTGACATTTATTTCTATGGTTCTAATTTACAAGAGTATGTGTTACATTTACATGCAGGATAAAGGCAGTTGTCAGGTCTGTATATGTTTTGCTGTGTTTTTGTATATACTTCTGATACATATTGTTTTGTATGGTTATGTCAGCTGGCTGGAAACTGTTTTTAACTGCTGGCTTTTCAAAGAACTGTTTTGTTTTTCAGAACCTCTGACTCAGGTGAATATCTATCAAGGCAGAGATGCTTGTTCGGAAACCATGTAAGTAAATGAACAGTCTGAACATATTTACTATGCAAGTACAACATTGAACAGTAGATACCTGAAATAGAGCAGACTTAAAACCTCTTAACTATGAACTATGTCCAAATTTTTGTGAGCATTTTGACATTTGAGAGTCATTCAGTGACAGTCCTTTACAGGCTCTGTTTCATATATCTGCATTCATTTTAATGATGATGGTACTGATGATAATCGTTAGTGGTGTTTGTGTGTGTGTGTACGTGTGTGTGTGTAATCATAAACCTTACATATCTTTCATGCAGTACTGAGCAGCAGATTCTGTTCTATTATTTATTCATTGTAAATACTATAGTCAGTATTCTGTTGTAAATGTGATGCAATTGTTGTTTTTTCACTTTTTAAATTTTTTTTTATTAATGAACACAGACACACAGACAATTCAAGTTTATGAATTCAGATTTATAGGTAGATTTGCCATGTAGGGATTTCTTTGTGGTCCATGCTGACAAGAACTGGATTAGGACAACATGCATACAAGTTATCAGTAATTATTCTGAAGTAACATACACATGCATGCAGACAAGCACACACTCTCTCTTTCACTCACATGCACACAATCTTTCTCTCTCACACTCGCTTAATCACTCTCTCTAATTCACTTAAACACTCACTTCCTCTCTCTCACACGCGCACACACTCCCTCTTGCTTTCACTCACACTTATACTCCTTCACTCACACTTTCTCTCACACTCTTGTCTCACTCTTGCACTCACTCGCTCATTTTCCCCTGACAGCTGGAAGACGATTGAGACGAGTCGAAACGAGCAGCAGCAGGAAGATCAGATCATGACACTGGTCTCTGGCCTGAAGCCGTGGACCAAGTACGCTGTCTACGTGCAGGCTGTCATGCTCAACACAGCCAGCAACCAGGCCATCTCCGACATCCTCATCTTCACTACCAGCCCCTACTGTGAGTGTGTGGCTGGGTGTTGGTTGGGTGTTTGTGTGTGTTGTGTGGGTGGGTTTGAGGGGGGTGTTTGTGTGGAAGGGGGGTCAGGGTGTGTGTGTGTGTGTGTGTGTGTGTGTGTGTGTGTTAAGGCTGTGTATGTGTGTTTGTGTGTATGTATAAATGTGTGCATGCATCCAAGTGTGTTTGTGTGTGCATGATGTGTGCGCATGTGCGAGCATGAGTTGTGTGTGTGTGAGTGTAGGCATGTGTGTGTGCATGCATGTGTGTGTGCATGTATGTGTGTATAAGTGTATGGATTTGTGTTTGTGTGCGCGTGTATGTTTTTTTTTTTTGGCTGTGTGTTTTTGCATTTGTTGATGTGTAGGGAAAAGTGGGGCATAATTCAAGGGTTGTTCGCAACATATGATATCTGTTCAGTTATTAACAATCATGGTGGTGCCATTGACTGGTTGTAACTGGATTCTTTTAAAGTAAAAGAAAAAAGTGTAGTTTGGAAATGGGTCACATTGAAGTGTCACGTCACCACTGTTGTGGCATCGTGGTAACGCATCCATTCAGGAAGCAAGATAACCTGAGCACACCGGCTCAGATTGCGCTCGCCAGTATTTTTCTCCCCGTCCACTAAAGCCCCAGTCTGCCTTCTCACATGGTAATACTGTTTCTGGATTTCAGCAACAGCACAAAAAAGTCTGGCCATTTGTTGAGGTGGTCTGTGTTTGTTCCCCAGCTGGCCATTTGTTGAGGTGATCTGTGTTTGTTCCCCAGCTGGCCATTTGTTGAGGTGATCTGTGTTGGTTAACTGGCCATTTGTTGAGGTGGTCTGTGTTTGTTCCCCAGCTGGCCATTTGTTGAGGTGATCTGTGTTTGTTCCCCAGCTGGCCATTTGTTGAGGTGAGGTGATCTGTGTTTGTTCCCCAGCTGGCCATTTGTTGAGGTGATCTGTGTTGGTTAACTGGCCATTTGTTGAGGTGGTCTGTGT
The DNA here is from genome assembly GCF_041734735.1 of Babylonia areolata. NCBI lineage: Eukaryota > Metazoa > Mollusca > Gastropoda > Neogastropoda > Buccinidae > Babylonia > Babylonia areolata. The sequence goes on along the minus strand of NC_134897.1, from coordinate 7,077,982 downwards.
TTGTTCCCCAGCTGGCCATTTGTTGAGGTGATCTGTGTTGGTTAACTGGCCATTTGTTGAGGTGATCTTTGTATGTCCCCCAGTGCCCACCAGTCCCACAGACCTGCGGGCAGTGGCGGAGAGGCCAGGGGAGCTGCTGGTCAGCTGGAAGCCGCCCAAGGTTCCCAATGGCAACGTCACCCACTACTATGTCTACTGGCAGTTGCAGGAGCTGGACTCGGAGCCCTTTGACCAGCGCGACTACTGCAAGAACCGTGAGTGATTTTTCACTTTTCATGGGCAGTCATTGTGTGTGTGTGTGTGTGTATGCATGCATGCTTGTGTGTCTGTATCTGTGTCTGTGTGCGCGTGCATGTGTGTGTGTGTGTGTGTAAGATGTATACATTTGTGTCAGCAAAAGTTTTTATTTCTCACTATTGACAATTGTTTTTTTGCTTTTTTTCTTTGATGGTAGATGTGTTGGCCTTTTTATCTTCTTTCTGATAAGTGTTCTAAAATCATTTGAATAGATCGACTTACATTTTGGTGGATAAGGAAGGGGGTAAGCAACACTAAACCTTTTGTGTAAGCAAAATATATTTCTGCATAGCATGGTTTATTAATTCCTGGGTGCCATCTTCCAGCCGGCAGCTGGTGCTGGTTACAGACAGGCAGTGAAGCTGTGCAGAAAGGGGAATAAGTGACGGGAACATTTTTTTCTTCTTCTTGTAATGTCTTAGTTTCTAACACATTCTCGCAGCTGCCTGCATAAATACTGGCTGTGTTTTTATCATCATCTGCTCATTTATGCTTTTGTGTTTGTGATGGATATTACCATGACAACAAGCTAGGAACAATTTTGATGATTTTAGCAGTCTCAGGAAAATAAAATGATACAGGTAATCCAGTGCTGCTTGTGTTTTAATTCTCATATGTACAGCTACCTTTATACACAAAATCAAATTCCTCTTGTATTTTAATTTTCTTGTATTGTGTATACAAGGTTGTCCTTGGTTATATGAATGAATATGGCTACTTGTGCCTAATTTTCTTTTCTATGTGTTTTATTATATTTTTCATGTAACCAATGGTTAGTTTTTTTCAGTCCTGATATGGCCCTGTGTGGTCAGCTGGACAATGAGAACAAAAGAATAAAATATGCAAAGTTTGACATACTCCATTTTGAAACACACTGAACAGTTCATGCCACTTCATTTTTTATTTTTTTTTTTATTTTTTTAACGGCAACATCATCTTTTTATTAACGCCGTCCCTACATTCTATCAAACCTCATCTGTTAATAAACATTCCTTTTCCTCATGCTTAATTAGTGCATGCCAAGGTTAATAAGTACACACTACGCTAATGAATCAATTCATGAATGTAACATTATTCCAAGCAGTTCAGCACAGCGACGAATGCCCAGATGACCAGACACGACAAGGCAAAGCAAAGTTGATGAAGTCCTGTGGATAGTTGGTGTACAGTGGGGATGAAGTCCTGTGGATAGTTGGTGTACAGTGGGGATGAAGTCCTGTGGATAGTTGGTGTACAGTGGGGATGAAGTCCTGTGGATAGTTGGTGTACAGTGGGGATGAAGTCCTGTGGATAGTTGGTGTACAGTGGGGATGAAGTCCTGTGGATAGTTGGTGTACAGCCCTGTGGACAATGCCACTTCATTTTATTTAACAGCTATCAGGGGAAGTATAGTGTTGTTGTTTTTTTTGTTTTTTGCAGCTATTGTCTCCTCTAAAGATCAGACCAAGGTGAAGGACACTCGGCAGAACAAGAATGAGACCAAGCTGGGGGCGAACTGCTGTGCGTGTCCCAAGTCCAAAGAAGAGCTGAAGCAAGAGGAGCGAGAGCGACAGATAGAGATAGAGTTTGAGAACTACCTGCATGAAAACGTCTACTGCAAGAGGAGGTACTGTCACATCTCCAGGCTGTTATTTGATGTGTTGATGAGTATCGGGATATGGAGAATTTTCCATAGAATCGATAAGAAAACATTGTTGCTCATGAATTGAGTGAAAAGTATTATGTAAAAATCTTTCTGTCTTCTGTGTATCTGTATGGAAATGAATTTTTTTTTCCTGGGATTAATGGATATTGACTTGTTTCGTTCCAACTTAGATTGCTTTGCTCTGCCTCAGCATTAAAAAAAAAAAAAAAAAATTCTGCTGTGGCTAAGGTTGTCAAAGCCAGTAAATATATTTTAAAAAAAAGTTTTACTTGGAGCCTTGCATACATGTTTGCATGCATGTGCATATTTGTACAGGCATGAACACACACATTCTCTTTCTTTCTTACGCATACATGCCCTTCAAACACGTTGAAATGTTAGGTGGTCCTGATATGACCCTGTGTGGTGGGTTGGACAATAAGCAACAGTGTTAAACTTGGTGAAATTGCCTCGCTCAAGTGAAACTGTAAACGACATTGTCAGTTTTGGTGAAACTGTCTTGCTCAGGTCAAACTGTAAACAGCAATGTCAGTCTTGGTGAAACTGTCTTGCTCAGGTCAAACTGTAAACAACAATGTCAGTCTTGGTGAAACTGTCTTGCTCAGGTCAAACTGTAAACAACAATGTCAGTCTTGGTGAAACTGTCTTGCTCAGGTCAAACTGTAAACAACAATATTAATCTTGGTGAAACTGTCTTGCTCAGGTCAAACTGTAAACATCAATATTAATCTTGGTGAAACTGTCTTGCTCAGGTCAAACTGTAAACAACAATATTATCTTGGTGAAACTGTCTTGCTCAGGTCAAACTGTAAACAACAATATTAATCTTGGTGAAACTGTCTTGTTCAGGTCAAACTGTAAACAACAATGTCAGTCTTGGTGAAACTGTCTTGCTCAGGTCAAACTGTAAACAACAATGTCAGTCTTGATGAAACTGTCATGCTCAGTTCAAACTGTAAACAACAATATTAATCTTGGTGAAACTGTCTTGCTCAGGTCAAACTGTAAACAACAATGTCAGTCTTGGTGAAACTGTCTTGCTCAGGTCAAACTCCCTTCCAGTGGAAATCGACAAGAAGTACAACCTGCTAGAACTGGTAGCCATGAAGCATCGCAGGAAGCGGGCATCGGAAGCCCCGTCCAGCCTATACACGGCTGAGGCAAACAGAGGGGTGACCACCACCACGGCCTCGCCCAACAGCACTGAAGCGGCGGAGACCAACCACACCCAGGAAAACGCCTACCTGCACCTGATCATCTATGACACCAAGATCCCACTGACCAACCTGGGACACTACCAGGAGTACAGCATCGAGGTCAGTGCAGGGGCAGTGATGGGAGTGTGTCCATGTCATTGGGATTTCCGTGGTGGCATATTTCCTCGTTTGTTTTATTTTGTTTTGGTATTAAGACTTGCGCTTTGGTTCAGTGGCCTGTGGACCCCGGCCACAAACTTCAGTTTTGCAAAAATCAGTCACTCCTACTCAAAGACTCGCGACTTCATATATTGGTTATTCATATATTGGCCAAGGCCCCTTATGAAGGGGACTGTGAACATCATATGATGAAAACCCTACTCATAGAAGTAAGCAATGAAGGCTGCCTTCTCTTTGCAGGTACATGGTGTTGTTGGGTTTGTGTGTGCAAGTTATACCACAGTATTGCTCCTGTCTAGACTGCGGTATTGTGTAAGTTGTGTGGATTATGGTTAACAGATGATCACACAGTTTTGAGTTTTTCTGTTTGTTTTGTTTTTTTCTAAAAAGCAGATGTGGCATAGTGTACATAGATCGGTCTTCACACTTTGACACCACCTTGATGGCATGGTGTTTATAGATCAGTCTTCACACTTTGACACCACCTTGATGGCATGGTGTTTACAGATCAGTCTTCACACTTTGACACCACCTTGATGGCATGGTGTTTATGGATCAGTCTTCACACTTTGACACCACCTTGATGGCATGGTGTTTATAGATCAGTCTTCACACTTTGACACCACCTTGATGGCATGGTGTTTATAGATCAGTCTTCACACTTTGACACCACATTGATGGCATGGTGTTTATAGATCAGTCTTCACACTTTGACACCACCTTGATGGCATGGTGTTTACAGATCAGTCTTCACACTTTGACACCACCTTGATGGCATGGTGTTTACAGATCAGTCTTCACACTTTGACACCACCTTGATGGCATGGTGTTTACAGATCAGTCTTCACACTTTGACACCACCTTGATGGCATGGTGTTTACGGATCAGTCTTCACACTTTGACACCACCTTGATGGCATGGTGTTTATAGATCAGTCTTCACACTTTGACACCACATTGATGGCATGGTGTTTATAGATCAGTCTTCACACTTTGACACCACCTTGATGGCATGGTGTTTACAGATCAGTCTTCACACTTTGACACCACCTTGATGGCATGGTGTTTATAGATCAGTCTTCACACTTTGACACCACATTGATGGCATGGTGTTTACAGATCAGTCTTCACACTTTGACACCACCTTGATGGCATGGTGTTTATGGATCAGTCTTCACACTTTGACACCACATTGATGGCATGGTGTTTACAGATCAGTCTTCACACTTTGACACCACCTTGATGGCATGGTGTTTACAGATCAGTCTTCACACTTTGACACCACCTTGATGGCATGGTGTTTATGGATCAGTCTTCACACTTTGACACCACCTTGATGGCATGGTGTTTACAGATCAGTCTTCACACTTTGACACCACCTTGATGGCATGGTGTTTATAGATCAGTCTTCACACTTGACACCACCTTGAAACTGAAGCTTGCCTGAGGGTTGTGTCAGAGAGGCAGTCAGTGGTGACTTGTTCTGTCAGAGGACTGGTGTTGGGCTGTGCAGGTGCTGGCCTGCCAAGAGACCGACCCCAGGACATGGAAGAAGTACTGCAGCAACCGGGCCATCACTGTGGCCAGGACCTTACCCCTGGGTAAGTGGGGTCTTTACCTGGGGGTAGCCAGGACTTTGCCCCTGAGTAAGTGGGGTCTTTACCAGGGGGTAGTCAGGACTTTGTCCCTGGGTAAGTGGGGTCTTTACCAGGGGGTAGCCAGGACTTTACCCCTGAGTAAGTGGGGTCTTGAAGGACTCTATCCTTGGGAAAGTGGGGTCTTTACCAGGGTGTGACCAGGACTTTACCCCTGGGGTAGTGGGGTCTTTAAGGACTGTGCCCTTGGGTAAGCGGGGTCTTTACCAGGTAAAGGGGTGACAATGAGGGAAGACTGCTAACTGATCCATGATCTCTTCCCCGTCTACCTTCCTCCAACGCAGTTTACCATGTTGCTCTTCCTCTCTCTGTGTCTTGGCATCCCCTCTGTTTGGTCTCTGTCTCTCCTTTTCCCTCCTGATCTACCTATTTTCCTCTCTTCTATCACTCTGCCTCCTCCTTGGCTTCATATCCTGTAAGTTTTGTTGCTTGTTTCTCTTCCCTTTGCTTGTTCTGTCTTTGATTTTTGGAAGTTGTATTTTCCTCTGTCTCTTAGCCCAGCTGAAACTTGACATGTGTGTGTGTACATTTTCAGAAAAAGCGGACAACATCAACGCCTCCACAGTGGAAGCCAAACTGATTGCCAACAGCACGGGAGAGGTGATGATCAAGTGGGAACCCCCCAAACATCCCAACGGCCTCATCATCAAGTACCTCATCCGTTATCGCCGGGCCAACCAGGACGATGTAGGTGGCAGTTTTTAGTTGATCCATTGATTGCACCCAGGGTGGACGTGTTAACTGCAAAGCCTATACAGGAGTTGTCAGAATCCTGCTTTTAGTTTCTTGACTTTAGCTTGGAATAATTTGATCAGAATTCACATAGTAGTTTGCACAGGACAGGAATGTCAGACCCCTGCCGGAGTCTGCACTGGTTGTGTCACGGTAAGTTTGTTATTTAAACGTAATTTTAGATAGAAAATTTCCTTTTTACTCCGCTTGGGCGGAGTAGCAGTTTACACAAGATGCAAATCAGACTCTTGGTGGAGTCTGCACCAGATGGTCATGAAGTATGTTACATGTAATTCTGGAGAAAAAAATATTTCATTTTGCATCATCCACCTGTATTTCTGAAATTTGATGAGCTTGTTTAGATTTGAAGAAAATATCTCACAGATGGCTATGTATATATATGAATTGTTTCCTACCTCTTACAGCATGAATTCCTGACCATCTGTGTGAGCCAGCGGAAGTACAAACAGCATGGTGGCCATCGTCTGGTGAACATTGACCCTGGCAATTACACGTTTCACATCGCTGCTGTCTCTCTGGCAGGCAACGGATCCTACACCCCTCTCATGTACTTTGTCATACCTCCCAGAGCAGGTTTGTGTGAAGGCATGGGTTGATTTCTCTGACACATGCTGTGATCCTTGTTAAACTCAAGATAACTGTAAAATAAACGTGTGCGCACAGACTTTAAAAAAAAAATTTTTGTCTTGTAAATACCCTGAGCTCAACAGAGATGAAGTCGATATATCAGGAATGAGATGGTCGGATTTCCAACCGAAAATTGGCTCCAGAAGCCATTTTTGAGATTTGCGCAAATCTGTTGAGTAAATAGTGGGGGGGCGTGAGATTGGGGAAGGGGGTGGGGGGCTTGACCGGCAATAGTTGCACGAATGTTGTCTGACCGATTGACAAGACAGACCCACAGCGTTTGCTAAAATGTCCCATGTTTGGATAAGCGAACCAATTGAGAATAAGTGTTCCGTTGCTCCTCTGTCATCATTCAGCTTATCTGTATTCAGTCGCGATTTCACGACTTTCGCTTGTGGGCTTCACGGCTTGCAAAGATACCTGATTTCATTGATCGTCTTCAATCATCGACAAAATGAGAAAACTCACGAAGGATGTAAGATTTTTGCAGCAGAGATCGATAAAGGAGTGAAAAAGAAGTGAAACTGGGCCTGGCAAGATGAGACCATGAAAACAGAAGTGAAGAACAAAAAAGTAACTTTGCGGGTAGGCGACAAAATCATCGCCCAGGGCAAGGCTAAGTGCAGTTGGTGTCAGATCGTACGGGTGCAACTTTTCCATCTGGCCACGGAAATCTGTTTTCAGATTTGCATAAAAAATGGAACGTCTGTTTTCTGGGAAAAAAGAAGAAAAGCCGATGGGCCTGCTCTATATCATTTGTCTGTGATCTGTCAAAAATGAGAACGGAATGCTCTTTCGAAAGCGTCGTTTGTTGACCCCTTGAGAGGCGATCCAGTGACTTGTCAGAGCACCAAAATCGAAGTCAAAAAGATTCCTAACGGTCGATTGAAGTTGTCAAAATGCCGATAACAAATGGCGATCCCTACATGGCACGCATTGATATCACTGTGAAAAACACGCACGTGCACACATGACACACATGCGGGCGAACACACACACACACACACACATGCACAGACATACGAGTGCGCGCACACACACACACACACACAAACGTGTGCGCAGGCACATATACAGGTAAATGCCCGTGCCTGTGATTTCCATCCCTGTCAAACCCCAGAGGCCATGGGTACATCTGCTTGACCCTCTGTTCATTGAGCAAAAGCTGCAAATGTTTGCCACTTTACCCACAAAGTAACACTGTTGAGATTGAAACAGAAACTTTGTAGCAATTGATGTCAGTGCTTTTTCTGACACAGCCAACCCTGGGGTACAGACAGTTCATGGCAAGTCAGTTTATTTAGATCTGAGATCTATAGCCGGATTACAAAAGTTACAAATGCACGCACAGACACAGAGTTGAATTGAATGTGTGCGCGCGCACACACACACACACACTCTCTTTTAAAGAAAAACACAAATGCACTCACGTATACACATACTCTGTTTTTTTTATTTGCTCTCTCTCTCCACACTTACACATGTATACACATGAGCGCTCACACAGAGCCTGATAATATGCACATGCGCACACGCGGGCGTGCGCACGCACGCACGCACACTCTTCCTCTCTCTCTCTCTCACACACACACACACACACACACACACACACACACAGTTGTATTCAAAGGAATGCGCATACATGCACACATACAAACATGCACTTTTTACTCCCACCTTCTCCCCTCTCTGTCTGTCTGTTTGTCTGTCTGTCCGTCCCTCTCTCCCCTTTCTGTCTTTCTCTGTCTCTGTGTCTGTCTCTCTCTCTCTTCGCATATACACACAGAGTTGTATTGAAAACACTCACACACACACACACACACACACACACACGGAGAGAAAGATCTATTGAATTTGAAAGCAATGCATACACATGCACAAATACAACTTGCATTCTTTCCTCTCACCTTCTCCCCTCTCTTTCTCTCTGTCTGCCTCCCTCCCTCTCTCTCTCTCGTTTACACACAGTTGAATTGAAACCACACATACACGTGTGTGCACACTCACGCTCGCTTGCTGTCTCTCTTTCTCTCTTTCTCCCTCACACACACAGTTTAGTTGAACACACACACACACACACATTTAGTTGAACACACACACACAGACACACACACACACACACACAGAGTCCAGGCTTGGGAACTCTCAGCGGATCCACTATTGTCAGCGGAAGAGCAGTTGATTTCAGAGGGACAAAAAGGTCACTCCCTAACACCCCCCAGGCCCCTCCCCTCCCCTCCTCCTGCAGACTTCACTTTCATGATTTGCTGAGGTTGCCCTCCCCTCTCTCTTGAGTCTCTTCCACCAGTGGTGAGGGAAGGGGGGGGTTGGATAAAACCATTGTCAGTGACTGTGGCAACATTGGCATTGAGCCAAGACACTGACCACTAGCTCTAGCTGAGAATCCTTGACTGCTGAAAGTGATGTAACCAGTCACAGACCCACTCCCTCCTCCCTCCAGTCATTCCACTTCCCCCTTTCTTTCCTCAGCCAACATGCATGCCTGTCAGTGGAATAGAGACCACAGCTGAAGAGACCAGATGGTCAGTTATAATGGTACAGTGCAAACTTGTGTGCAAAGTACATTTTCCTTGAAAACACCACACACACACACACACACACACACACACACACACACACACGAGACAAAATTTTGAAAATCATGTCCCGAAGAGTGACTTTTACAGGTTTGAAAGCAGAAACACTTCAGTTTAGGAAGAACTGAACTGATTTTTGTCTTCTATGGATTGGAATACCTCAGACGCATTGGTGTCCCTCAAGTGCAGATTTTATGGTTTGAAATTGAGAAAAACCTTCAGCTTCAGGGGGCTTTGCCCCCAGACCCCCACCTTTCAGACTCAATCACAATTTCCAAATCTCATGCCTGTATATGCAAGTCTTCAAATTGATTATTGTGATTTTTCTTCTTATTTAAGTGAAAATGTTTCTCCTTTGTAAGGTGAATTGTCATTGATTTAATTTTCTTTTCTGTGGTTTAGAATCTCCAGAAACCATCAATGAAGCTGTCATAGCCGTTACCGTCATCAGCAGCATTCTGGTCATCATCATCATCGTCATCGTTGTTTGGTTTATTGCAAAGAGCAGGTAAGTTGGACTCAGAAGTCTTGTTCTCCTGTATGGTTGTACTCTGTGGATGAACACTTTTTAAAATGAATCATGGACAGCAGAAAGCCCCATTGTGAGTGAGAGATTTCTGTGACACTTGAACTCCACCTGATGAAATTTATAAAGTTGCTGAATGGATATTAGGACATAGTGGTACAGCAGTAAATGTTAGAGATACCATGTTGGGATGGCTAAGGCACGTGCTGTGAAGACTGGTGTTAAGCATCACCTGACAGGATCTGATAAAGAACCTCCAAGGGAAGAGGAGGCTGATCGAGAAACACCTCGAGGCAGACACCAAGAAGATGGGCCCCATCTGGAGCTTAGTGGCACAGGTGCAGGATGGGGGGAGACAGAAGTCTCTTGTTGATGGCCAATACCCATGGAGGGGTGAAAGGCTGGAGTAAGTAAGATTGCTTGAAGTGAGAAATGACAGACCAGTTGTGGGAAAAAAAATGATAACTGCAGACAACAGCTGAGCTTTCAGAAGGAAGAACTTAAAAAATGAAAATAAAAAACAAAATTTTAACTGAAAGACGAGCATTGGCTTATAGAGATGCCCAGTGTGCAGCAAAGAGTAAACCACCATTCAGGTCACAAACCTGCACAGTCAGTACGATCAGTATTGCCAACAGATAGAGGCACAGGGTTAGTCCTGCAGCATTGGAGGATGCCACAGTTCAACAACTACTGTCTGTGAATTCTTGGGTCCACTTGTTAGCCTGCCCCTACTCCGCTTCACACACACATTGTGTATTCATGTCATCCCTCTGCCTCATCACCTGTGTCATTCACCTTGCAGTCAGGCAGGCACTCTTGCTGACTCTGCACAGTGTGGTGGAGAGAAAAACTGAGAAAAGAGGGAGTTTGGGAAAAAAGACAAAATCCATGTAAATTATATCTGAACCCCTCTTCTAAAATACAACACACACATGCATGCATAATGCACACATGTACACACAACATTCATATATACTTACACACTCACTCACTTGCTCTGAATCTGTGGCCTTGATGTTGGAACTGGTTTAGGTATGGGCAAAATTGGTCAGGAGGTGGATGGGCGTGAGGAAAGGTTGATAGCGTGTATGTGGTGTTATCGTATGTGGTGTTGCAGGTTCACAAACCAGGACATGACTGTCATATCACCCAACCCAGGATACATGCCGTCTGACAATTGTGAGTATGGCAATATGCTGCATGAAAAAGGGGAGGGGTGTGTGGGTGTGAGTGTGTGCCTGTGCATGTGTGTCTGCATGTATTTATTAGTGTTTTATTAAAGGGAATATCTATACTTGTATTTTGACTTTGCTGGAAAGGTTTTTCTTATATTCACACATAAAAAAAATGGTTAACCCTATACAGATGTAACCATGACATTACTTTCATGCTCACATCAGCAATGTGTGTGTGTGTGTGTGTGTGTGTGGTTTTGCTTCACTAATACAGCAAGTGTAGACATTTTCATATAGTTTTATCTCTTTTTTTTTTTTCTTTTGATGTCACTTTGATGCATTGTGATTCTTCAAGACTGTGTGTTGCTGCAGTACATCTGGTGTTTGCTTCAGTGACGGTGAAAAGAGTATTTTAAAGAGTGGTGCACGTTTCAATGACTGATAGAGGAGTGTGAAGAGTGTCAGAAAGACTTTTTTTCTTCTTCCACTTCCTCATACATCTACATTCCTACCTTCTCACAGTAAGTAACAAACTGCTGTGAATTTACAGTGTATATCCCTGATGACTGGGAAGTGCCGCGTGACAAGATCAAGCTGTTGAACGAGCTGGGTCAGGGGTCGTTTGGCATGGTGTACCAAGGCAAGGCCTATGACCTGGTGGATGGCTACCCGGAGTACAAAGTGGCTGTCAAGGTAAAGAGGCACAGCTCCTTTCTCTCTGTGGCTGGCTGTGGAAGTGTGTTTGTGTCACTGACCTGCTTGTGTGAACATGTGTGTGTGAGTGTGTGTGTGACTCGACTTGACTTGATTTATAGTAAAAAAAAAAAAAAATCCTTAAGGATTGATACACACAACAGAAGAACATAATCAACAAAGAAAGAAACGGTCATCTTAGATGCATGCAGTGATAAACATATTGGCAAGTGTTTTCTGACAGTCATCACAATTCAATAAATCACTTGGGTTCAGGATATTTATCTTTCTATTGATCACATCCAATGGATGATTATATTCTTTTACGGTTGTAATTAGATGGTTTCGCAAATTATTAAATAAAATACAGGTATCTAAGAAATGGAATTCATCCTCTACGACTTTATGTGTATTACATAATCTCTCTTTTCTTGGAATGTTTTCATATCTGTCTCGTTCAATTTTTAAATCATGTGCACTTATTCTGACTTTACAGAGAGCTCGTTTGTGAGCAGGATCAATTTTATTAGTTAAATAATTCTCAATTCGATAATTGTCTCTTTTAATTTTGTTGTAGAAATCTAATCTGTTGTATTCAGTTTTTCTTTGTTTCCAAAATTGTATGTATCTATTTCTTAGTTGTTGACGTAAAGTAAATTTAATCTGCTGTTACTAAATGTAGACTGATTAATCTAGACGTGACCTAACCCTACACTGTGAAGAATATTTTTTACAAATAGTATCCAGGGGTTTTCAGTTGTATCTGGTTGGTTGATCATGGATATTTTCACCTTTTTGATATAGCTATGATCATGTGCATCCAGAATATGAGTCCAGTGGCTAAGAACACTGCATGCAATATGAATTCTGATTGGAAATCTGCCCAGTTCCTCTAGAGTTGGCAGATTCATTGTTTTAGTATGTACCCCCAGAAGCAGTTTGCAGAATTTTATATGTATTTGTTCATGGGGATGTTTCAAAGAAATACAGTTACTTAAGAAATCTGTTATTCCTGTATTAAATGAACTGGTAGTTTTAGTTTCAACCCATGGGAACCAGATCTCGGCTCCATATGAAAACATAGGTAAAACAGGCGAATCAAAAACTGCAGTACAGTGTGTGTGTGTGTGTGTGTGTGTGTGTGTGTGTGTGTGTGTGTGTGTGTGTGTAGCCTGACTGAATGACACAGGAAATGAATAATGAGCGCTGAAAGGCAGTTCTCAGTCAGCTGTACCCAGGCAGGCAGTCTGTTGTGTAAATGACTCCTTGTTTGTAAATGGTGTAGAACTTGGGTTGGTGTCATATACTGTACCATGTCAAACTGATGCAAACTAGGCCTATTGGTTTGCTCTGCTTGGCCAAATTTCGCGCGGCTAACAGTGAAAAGATGGGCCCACCCGCTCCTCCTGTTGGTGTTATACAAGTATCCATATTAATTGATCTGTCACTAGGGGCTGATGCTGATCCTGGCAATGTTGTGTGTTGCAGACTGTCAACGAAAATGCTGGCTATCAAGAGAGGATGAATTTTTTGAAAGAAGCAACTACCATGAAGTAAGAAGTGATTTCTGTCTTTAAAAAAAAAAAAAAAGTATATATTTTTTTTTACCTGTTTCTACTTAATACCCTACTGTATGGAGTTGTCTCAAATTGAGTTCAACCACAAAGGAACCTTCTTTGATTTCTTCCATTCAAAGTTGAATTTAATCATGAATTTTGTTTGTTTGTTTTTGTTGTTGTTGTTGTGAATTTTTGTCTCATTATCACTTTTTATCTGTCTGTAATATTTGTTTTGATGAATCGTAAGCTCCCTTGTCTGTAGTCTGTCTCTTTGCCTGGTTTTGTCTGTCTGTGGTGGTTGTTTTCCATGAATTATAAGTTTCTTTGGGGATTCTTTTTGTCAGTCTGCGTGATGGTGAAATTGTGGCTCGCACTTGCAGCCAGAATGTCTCTCTTCCCCCCTCTCCACCAAACACTTTTTTCCCAGTTCCTGAAAGAAATCGGGGGTTTTTAACTTGATTTGAGTTTTACTAAGACTGAAACATATAGGAAGGTGAGGTAATCTTTTTATTTTGTCAAGATTTTTTACTTGACTCCAGTTTTACATGAATTGAGTTGACATGAGTGAGGATGTTGTTTCATTAAATCTGTTCACATTATTTTGTGTTCTTTCTGACAGGTTTTAAGAACTGAGGGGTATTCAGCCCTGAAATGGCCCCTTTGTGGTCAGCTAGGCTATTAGCAATATGATTTGATTTGCTCTTGCAGGACGTTCAACTGTTACCATGTGGTGAAGCTGATCGGTGTAGTGTCCAAAGGACAGCCTGCCCTCGTCATCATGGAGCTGATGGCCAATGGAGACCTCAAGAACTTCCTGCGCATGCATCGACCTGATGAGGATGTGGGTTCCTGTCCACTGTCTGTGTTGTGTTGGTGTTTTGGGACATAAATGGTGTGTGTGTGTGTGTGTGTGTGTGTGAGAGAGAGAGAGAGAGACAGTCTGCATTGATGAGTCACGATAAGGATGTTGAAATTGAAAGTAATTTTAGAAATGCTCCATTTTAACTGTTTGATCCCAGAAGATGTTTTGAATGACGAAAACATCAAGGTAGAATTTTGCATGGCTTTCTTCAGAAGCAAGAGTTTTGCCAAGTTGGTAGTAGGATCAGAAATCTGACAATGCAGTACTCAGAGCTGTGAACATGTTCACAGGACTGTATTTGATGGTAAAGCTCAGTTTTTCATTGTTTGGTAAAGGCAACAGAGGACGAACGTGTTGTATCTGCTGATAGAAGCCAGGTTTAGTACAGCTTGACAATGAAGAGTACTGACAATACCTGTAGCTACAGAGCTGTGATGTATCTGCTGATAGAAGCCAGGTTTAGTACAGCTTGACAATGAAGAGTACTGACAATACCTGTAGTTACAGAGCTGTGATGTTGTATCTGCTGATAGAAGCCAGGTTTAGTACAGCTTGACAATGAAGAGTACTGACAATACCTGTAGTTACAGAGCTGTGATGTATCTGCTGATAGAAGCCAGGTTTAGTACAGCTTGACAATGAAGAGTACTGACAATACCTGTAGCTACAGAGCTGTGATGTATCTGCTGATAGAAGCCAGGTTTAGTACAGCTTGACAATGAAGAGTACTGACAATACCTGTAGCTACAGAGCTGTGATGTATCTGCTGATAGAAGCCAGGTTTAGTACAGCTTGACAATGAAGAGTACTGACAATACCTGTAGTTACAGAGCTGTGATGTATCTGCTGATAGAAGCCAGGTTTAGTACAGCTTGACAATGAAGAGTACTGACAATACCTGTAGCTACAGAGCTGTGATGTATCTGCTGATAGAAGCCAGGTTTAGTACAGCTTGACAACGAAGAGTACTGACAATACCTGTAGCTACAGAGCTGTGATGTATCTGCTGATAGAAGCCAGGTTTAGTGTGACAGCAGAAACAAGAGAACTGACAGTGGCTATACTCAGCTGTGCTGAATCTGATGATAGAAGCCAGGTTTAGTATAGTTTGACAACAAAAGCAGAAGACTGACAATGGCTGTACTGGCGGTGCTCAGGACTGTATTGGAGACCCACCCAGCGTGAAGGAGATCCTGCAGATGGCCGGGGAGATCGCTGACGGCATGGCCTACCTCTCTGCCAATAAGTATGTCCACAGGGACCTGGCCGCCAGGAACTGCATGGTCTCTGAAAACAAAGTGGTCAAAATTGGAGGTCAGTTGGTGCCAGTGTGTGTGAGTCCTTGGTGTCTGGGTGTGATCAGTGTCTGGCTGAGTAGTATTTTCATCATCAGAAATAGCGTCAAAAAAAAAGTAGTATTATGAAAGATTTAATGGTGGTAGTTTGAAAAAAAAGAAAAGAATTAAGACTGATGAGGTGTTTATTTAGCCCAGTACATCATCATGCTCCCTAGGTTTCAGCATTGTATTTTGCAGTCACAAGCTTTCAGCTTCATCTTTCAGTTTTCATGAGGATAAGATAATGGAGACAGTTTTTGCTGTCCTCCAGAGGCAGGTCCAGTATTAAAAGGTGGCAGAATCGCTCAGTGGATATGGGGAGGGGGGGAGGAGGCGTATTCATCTTGTTGGTTCACTGATGGTTCCTTTTGCTGATGCTTGTGATGGGCCTTGATGACCAAGAAGCTGGATGTGTTCTCCCCTGTACCTGTGGAATAATATTCACATTGCTCAATATAAACTTTCTGCTTGTGGGAAAGAATTGTTCGCATTCTGCGGCAAATGAACTTTGGGCGTGTCTGTGTATGACAGTCTCAGGATGAGTAGCATGGCGGCTGCACCATCTGACTGGTGTAGATGACGGGATAGGATGGGGAAAAAAAAAAAAAAAAAAAAGTTTGAAGAGAGCCTTAAGGGTGAAAGCTTGCAACTTTGAACTACACCAGTTCTGCCGATGGAAAAAAACAAACAAAAACAAAACAAACATCATCAAAAACCTACCCACCTTTGAATGAACGAACGATTCAAGAGAAGTTTCATGCCATGATGCCCTCCTGTGTGTGTGTTTCAGATTTTGGTATGACACGTGATATTTATGAAACGGACTACTACAGGAAAGGCAACAAAGGTCTGTTGCCTGTGAGGTGGATGGCACCAGAGTCTCTGAAAGATGGCGTCTTCACCACAATGTCTGATGTCTGGTAAGCAGTGTGCTTTCAGGGCCTTTGTGCGTTGAAATGGTGGTTGTGTCAGGTTCAGCATTATCATGTAGGTAAGCATGCTGCAGGTTCAGCAGCTTGAGGAAGTAAGTGTCAGTTCATTGAGACTGATTTAGAAGTAATGTGGGTAAGTATGCGACAGATTCAACAGCTTGAGGAAATAAGTATCAGTTCACTGAGACTGATTTAGAAGTAATGTGGGTAAGCATGCTACAGATTCAACAGCTTGAGGAAGTAAGTGTCAGTTCATTGAGACTGATTTAGAAGTAATGTGAGTAAGCATGCTACAGATTCAACAGCTTGAGGAAATAAGTATCAGTTCACTGAGACTGATTTAGAAGTAAGATTGTGATGTGGGATATATGTTTTCAGGATTGGGATGTGGGCGATATGTTTTTGGGATTATGAAGTGGGACGTGTTTAAAATCCTACAGGATTATGTTGTGAGACATGTTTTAAGTCCAAGAGGATAATGTAAGAGATGTGTTAAAAGTCCTACAGAATTATGTTGTGGGAGATGTGTTTTAAATCCGACAGGACTATGTTGTGGGAGATGTGTTTTAAATCCATCAGGACTATGTTGTGGGAGATGTGTTTTAAATCCATCAGGATTATGTTGTGGGAGATGTGTTTTAAATCCTACAGGATTATGTTGTGGAAAATATGTTTTAAATCCTTCAGGATTATGTTGTGAGAGATGTGTTTTAAGTCTTGCAGGATTATGATGTGGGGGATGTTTTATGTCATACAGAACTGTGATGTAGGAGACTTTCAATTCAAATTCAATTCAAAAACACTTTATTAATCCACATGGAAATTAACGTGTGCAGTCACAGGCTCGTTGTAGACACCAACATAAAAATGAACATATGTATCATACAACACACTAAAACAAGTGTATAAAAATTCTCAGTAGCTGACTAAAACAACCCCACACCCCCACACATGCGCACACATTAAGACGATAAAGTATTGCACGACAATGTATACCAACAGAAAACATCCAGCAGATAAAATATAAATATTTACCTCTCACCCTCATCCCCCTATACATACATGTAAAGACAAGGAAGTGTACAACAATGTTTAAAAAAAAAGAAAAAAAAAGAAGATTGTATATAAATGTAAAATGCATACACACACACACGCACATGTTAAGACAATAACGAATTGCACAACAATGTAAACAAATAAAAACATCCATCATATTAGAACATCTATCAAATAAATTGTGTTTATAAGTAAAATGCACACAGACACACACACACACACACACACACACACACACACACACACATGCACACGTTAAGACAATAACGTATTGCACAACAATGAGCATATTAGAACATCCATCAAATAAATCAAATGCACACACACACACACACACACACACACGTGTTTACAGAATTATGATTATAGAATTATGATAGAGGAGATGTGTTTACAGCAGTGTGACACAGGAGGTGTGTTGCAGGTCCTATGGTATAGTGATGTGGGAGATGGCCACTCTGGCAGCACAGCCATACCAAGGCCTGGCCAATGAACAGGTGGTGAAGTTTGTCAGTGAGGGCAAAACCATGGAGCAGCCACCCGGCTGTCCCCCCAAAGTGTAAGTCCTGGGGACCACTGGGGTCTCTTAGCATGCAGGGTTCCTGATCAGTGAAAAGTATTAAACTCTTGGCCCTATTTCAGGGGGTCCCGTACTACCTAAACAGGGTCACTGTAATGGTACACATTCTAAAAGTCAAATCCGCACTGTGCTACACACATGCAAAGGTAGGCATACCTTCCAGTCTGTCATCCAGGTTTCTGGTTCAGCTCTTCTCTGTAGCAGTCAACCCTAGTGTCATCAGACTGAAGCTGTGATACCTGATTTTTACTTTTTTATGTATTTGTTCTTGAATCCTTTGGAATGTCTCAGCAACCCGTTCAGTGAACATGCAGAGCATCCACTGTTTTCAAAGCATCAGGGACGCATATCTGTGTGCTGTCAGAAAACCTGGGGGTTGCAGGAGGGAGACAGTGGACAAGAGATGCTGGATAGATGTGAATGGGCCAGAGAAGTGAATTCTGCTGTGCTTCTTAAAGGGGGCTTGGAGGTTCAGGGCACAGGGAGATGTCAAAAAAGAGGGGTGGGGGTGAAGAAAAAAAACCACAGTGTTGGTGGTTTTCTATGAGATGTTCTTATGTTATAATTTTCTTCATGTTTTTCAGTGTTCTTTTGCTTATGTTGGAAGATTAAGATTAAAAAAAAAATATTATGTCTGTGGTTTGAATGCATCATTTCTTTGTCCTTTATATGGAATTTCATGTAATTTATGAGTTTATTTTAAAGCTTTATTGTTGTGTGCTCTTTAATATCACATGGGAATGAAATTATAAATAGATTTAAAATCTGCTTGAATCCATACTTGTATGTTTTGTAAATCGTGTCATTTTATGAAAGATTTGTATCTCTGAAGGAAGGAATTCTCTTCACATGATGGTGAATCTTAGGTCCTACCCACTTTTCAATTATATTTTTGACATTTATGTGATACATCTGTGTGTGTGTGTGTGTGTGTGTGTGTGTGTGTGTGTGTGTGTGTGTTCCTCCCCACAGATGGAGCATCATGCAGAAGTGCTGGCGGTACAAACCCAAGCACCGGCCCACCTTCATGTCCATCATAGAGGAGCTAGTCCCAGACCTGGACCCCAACTTTCAGAACGTGTCCTATTTCTTCAGTGAAGAAAGCCACGCCGATGGGGAGGGGGAGAACTCCAGATCCACCGCCCTCTCTGCTCACAACGCTGGCCTGGACCAGGACGATGATGATGACGATGACTATGATGAGGACGATGGTGATATTGGTAACGAGTTTCTCGAGGATGAGATAGACGATGTCGGCTTCGCGGGCATGGACTCACACGAGGAGTCACGCATTCCGTTCATGGCTGCCGAGGACATAAGCCACCACCACCACCACCACCACCACGACCCGCAGACGGTGGGTCACGTGACCTCTGCCCACCATTCCCCTTCCCACGGTAACCGCGGGGCCTCCTCCTCCTCCTCTTGGGTGCGGGGAGCGGGGGCAAGTCGGGGGCCCACGGAGCTGGTGGCAGGGGCAGGGGCGGGGTCTGGGTCTGGGTCTCCTGTGGAGTGTGTGATGATGGAGGAACTGCCCAACGGCCATCGCTTCTCGGCCTGCTCCTCCCCCACCTCGGCCAATGCGCCCAGTGATGACAGCAAGGGGAGCAGCAAGAGCTCAGGCAGCTTCTCCCACATGAACGGCTTGGCCAACGGACATATATACAACCCGTACTCACACCGGACAAAACCCTGCTAACTTCGCCAAGCACGTTGGACGTGCCTCAGTTCCTTTTTTCCCCCAACTCCCTCCTCTCTCTTTCTCTCTCTCCCCCTGCAAACATTTGTGTGTGCCGCGCTTTGACTTCTCTGTCATGGATAGAGTGCACAGCTAAAGTGAGGATGATTCTGTCTGTGAAGGGAAGCAGGAGTCTGTCTTCACTGGTGGATCTTAGGTCATGAAGAATGTCCAGATTCAAATGAGAATTCTGTGTACTGGCTCTCCAGTGATTCTCACTGTGAAGAATTATCTATCTACACATCCAAAAAAACAAAGGATACAAAAAAAAAAAAGAAAAAAAAGAAGAAAAAAATTGTTGAGTGTGCATAAGCAACCAGAGGAATGTAGAATATGCTGTGTCAATGCAACACTGTGCAACACTCTGTGCATTGGGTTTGTGTGAAACAGAAGATGAGCACAATCAAGAAGTGTGTGCGTAAGGAGTGATGGTGTGGCAGTGGGACAGTGGGGGGGACGGCGATAATGGATCCGTCATAGCCCTTGTGCCAACCTGTGGTCTGTTGTGAGCCCTTCGCCCCCAGATCTCTGGGCAGTTCACCCTCTTCATTGTACATAGAAACAACTTCAAAACTCTACCCTCATTATTGTGCAGGGGTGAAGTGAGTTCTCTCGTGTGGCAGTCTACAAGCCTTCTGTCTTGTGGAATGCAGAAAGATAACCTGTAATGTCAGTGTGTGCGTGTGCGTGTGAGAGGGGGGAGACAAGTGGGAGAGTGAGAGAGCAAGAGTGAGAGCGACGGAGACTTGTCAGAAAGCAGAATATGAAATTATGGACTGGTTGAATAATGTTATGAATTATGTCTTACACTGTGGCACAACTTGAGAGTTTGTAGATATTGTTTTTGTGTTGTTTTTTCTCTCTTTTTTTTCTTTTAATGATCCCATGCTGGTCAGCTTATCCTTACTCTCATGTGCGTCCACATTCATGCATGCACACTGATAAGCATGCACATACAAACACAGACTCATGTCAAATCCACAGTAATTTTCTGGAAATGGGATGGGGATGTAAATGAAACTGGTCACTGTGCTATCTTATCAAGGCCAGTGATTCAGTGTAAAGTTTTTCATTTTGCACACCAAGTTTCTTTTATATATCATAAGAGATCTGTCTGTTAATGGTTTTTATTCATATTTCTGTCTTAGCGTTAACTTTTTCATAATGAAGATTTTATTTTGTAAATCTTTCTGCATTTATATCCATTTTGTTGTTCTCATTGACACCTTGATCCAGTGCACATTGCTAAGGTTTTCATTGAAGAAGGGCGGGGATGGGGACAAGTGGACATATAAAGTGCCTGTGAACTGTACCCATTGCATTCATGCATTTTTTTAAATTCCCATTTTTCGTAATTTAGTTCTCGTAAAAAAACCCAACAAACCTGTGGGTGACAGATGCATTGCTGGACTGGTCAGTTGGACCAAAACGTATCACTGCGACACACATCTTAGAAATGTTCAAGTTCTGTAGTTTGTGCTGTGGGAGTTTGTAGTGGACATTGAAGTTGCTGTTGCCTGTGTTGCCATCTAATAAAAGACTAAGGGAAAGTGATACAACATGAAGTTCAGTGTCCGTAGGGAAGAAGTAAGAGAGAATTTGATATATTTCCTGTTTTCATCCCCGTTGTCTTTAAAAAAAATATTTTTTATATGGTATTCGTGTATAGTTCCCATGGCTGGTAGTTTTCCCAAATTTACACAGTGTTATTGTCGTCTTCAGCACTGTACGCTTTGCATTGGGTCTCTTGTGTGGAAGATACTTGGAAAGGTTCCCGTTACTGTCTGCTGGATACATGTTGTGTGTGTTAGTATCATTTGCACGTTGTCTTCACCATTGACATCAGTGACAAAACTGTTGTGGGGGAGAGGGAAATGGTTTTAACATTGAAGTTTCAGCATCTGAATATGAAGTGGATAGCATTACATGGAGTACTTAAACAAATTATAATTATACATACTGTTATTGAACAGTATTTTAACTTTATATTTAAAAAAAAACCCATGCTGTTATTGAACAAAAACAATAAAAGCAAAAACCAAACTCAAACAACCGATACATAGCTAATTGTGTAGATCTACCTTCATACATGGTCTGTACACAGCATAAAAATGTAGATAGACCGAAGGAAAATGATTTCATGTAGATTCAGCACAAAAATTTAGAGCAGCTGGTTTCAAGTGACACGTTTTGGCCATCCAGACTGGCAGCTCTCTTGCAGTGATGCCATGTGTCTAAACTTTCTACTGTTGAAGAAATCACAGTGCACCAGATTTTAGCTACACTTGTTGTTAATGTGTGAATATAAGTCTTCTTTAACACTATATGAGTCTGTTATTATGTTGGGATTGCACACTTGCTGAGGTGTTGGGAAGGCTGGGGGACTAAGAATTCCAGAATGATGGCACGTATGTTTTACAAATGGTTCATCTTTTAAGAGCTGTAACGTGGAAGTCATTGTTAGATCATGTAAAGTTTTAAACAGTGTAATTTATTTGCTGTTTATTTATTCATGTTAATGTAAATCAGATCTTTTGAAACAGTGTTACCTCACCGACTTAGACAGCTGTGTGTTGTTAACTGTTGGCCATGGAGGCTGGGGAATTTTGTGTTGCCATCATGTCATGCAACTCATTTGAATGGTTTTGTTGGATTTTTGCGGAACTTTGACATGAATGATGACCATACCAGACACATGTTTGATAATAAGCCTTGATTGTTCAGATTACAAGTTGTGAAGTATTTTTCTGGATGGTGTGCCTATGCGAGTTGGTCACTGTGTGAGTGAGTGAGAAAGGCGCTGTGGGTGCTGTCCTATGTGGGTGGTGTGGGTGGATCCTCTCGTAATCTCACAAAGACTCGCTTCTCTTGATCACTTGGTAATTCCAAATGGTCGAGGACTGATGGTAACAGTTGAAATGATATGTGAGTACGTTGTTGTTCTCCAACTTATAAACATTTTATTTATTGTATGTATGTGAATTGTTCATTGCTATTTTACTATATTTCCAAAATATACTCGTGGCATGCAATGTAAGGTGTAGGTGTGGTGGGTGTTGCGTGGTGGAGTGTCCGTGATGCAGAGTTGCCGGTGCCACACAATGCTTGGTCTTGCCAGAGAGGAGGGAGGGAAGCTGGGGAAGAAGGTTGCGTCTTTAGTTCATTTGTATTGTGTGTAAATGTACACGTGTATCAGTGTGAAAGTATTTCTTTGGGTCACCTGTGCCAGCATTGTCCTACGGTATCAATGTTCATGATAACCACATGCACTTTCCTTCCCCACCCCCCCCTTTTTTTTTATGGTGGTTAATGATCTGTGTTTCATTACAATTAAGATGCTTCTTTTTTTTTTCTCTCTCTCTTTCTTCCCTCAAGTCCTTCCTTTGTTAAACAGATACAGATGGTCAGGCACTGATCTTGGATGGACCCAGTGCAAGTGTGAGCGAGAGTATGTGTTCCTGTGTTTGCGTGTGTGTGGGTTCCTGTAAAGTATGTATGAATAAATATGTATGAAATACATGTGTGGAACTTGGCTTGTTCAGTGTTTGAATTCGTTTTAAAGCATAATTTGAATCGCGAGCTCCACAGACACACTTGAATCACATTTTGCAGTCAAATCAGATTGGTGACACCAACTGACCACCAAACTGGTAACCAGTAGAGGGTGGTGTTAAAACAACATTAACAACAACACCACAAACCTGGCTTTTTAAAACTGAGGGAGAAGAAGATTGGTATGAAATAACTGAACGTTTCCCATGCGTGCAGGTGAAAACGCATGGTGTGTTAAAAACACTTGGTATTGTATTATATTACTCTTTGTCAACAGATTTCTGTATGTGAAATTTGTATTATATTACTTTGTCACAATAGATTTTTCTTTGTGAAATTTGCATTATACTATTTGTCACTGTGAAATTCAGGCTGCCCAGCCTCTTCCCAGTGAGAACGTTTCATTACAGAGCAGTGCCCCTGCACTCCCCCACCCCCACCCCCTTACAAGTGTATAAATTTGTTTCCCTGTCAAAGTGGATTTTTCTTTGGAATTTTGCCATGGAACCTTTTTGTTGCTGTGGGTTCTTTTTACATGCACTAATTACTGGTACATACTACACGTGGGACCTTGGTTTATCATCTTATCCAGATGACTAGCATCCCGACCATGGTACAGTTTTATGTGAATAAATATTAAAACAAAGTTATCCCATATGTGGCAATAATTATTCTTCCAAATTAACTGTGTCATTAATTTACAACTTGTTTTCCAAGTGAATAATTATCTTTTATCTATTGTGAGCATGCATGTTTTCCCCATTTCCTCCAACGCTCATCACACACTCGTATGTACACAAATACACAGAAAGAAAAGCAGAATGAATTTGAAATTGAACTTTTAATATGCAAACCAGCCAAACATTGCAGTTTCTCTGATGTAAGTGGCAAGTTATACTAACTTTTAATATGCAAATCATCAAAACATTGCAGTTTCTCTGATGTAAGTGGCAAGTTGTAAAACTGAGCCTGACAAAGGCAGGAATCAGTATTTCATCTTCACTGCAAGTGCGATCTAACAGTGCACAGAACAGGCATCAATGGGCAGACCATGAAAGCACACTCACTCTCACCACTTTTTCTTTAAAAAAAAAGTTTTTTTTTTAAAGTGTAACTCCCAAAGCACTTAATCCACTCGACACACTTGCTGCGAAGACATCTATGTTGCTTATAGAGTCTGGGGTTTGTCAGCCTTTTGAAGTCTCGTTTGCCAATCACAAGATGGGAATTCTAGTGCAGCACCCTGCCCCCCCCCACCCCCCGCCCGCCCCTTTTTTTTTTCAATTTGAAAGTGAGCAAATCAAATCATTTCACTTCTAGCCAGCTGACCACACAGGCATATTTGAAAGTCAACTATAAACCCATGTATAGCATTTCTTAAACAGGTATGTCACAAAAGTGCCATCCAAAAAAAAAAAACAACCCAAAAACAAACCAAAACCAAAAAGCTGGCGATGACAGCTGCTGTTGTTGAAAACAGCATTAAATGTGAAACATAATGACACTGTCCGACCAGTTCCATCCACACTATCACAGGCAAAACACCTCCAAACTCGTCACTCATTCCTGGTCATCATATAAAATTTCAGTATCTTTTCTAAGACATGAAATCTTGCATGTAAACAGTTTTCTCGTTTAAACATGCACACACGGAATTGACACACATGTACAAAAGTCGCCCACAGACAATTAAAAAATTATAAGGTATTCTGGTCCTCTCCTGACTCCAAGCAAAACTGTACACACAGCAGGAAATGCCAAAAAGAAAAAGAAAACTGAATATTTGACAGCAGTACACAATTTTGTTTGATCAGCTTCTTTAATTTGTAGGACCAAAGAAAAAAAAAATCTATTAACTAAAACTATTGGGTGAATTTAAAATCAGTCTCAAGACATGTGTTTCCAAGCATTCCCTTACCTGTGTTTAGGCTGTGTGTATGAATGGCTGTTTGTGAATGTGTGTGGTGTTAGTGTTTACTTCTTGACTTGCTAATAAATAAAGCAGTATCTTGTCAGATCACAGGTCCTACTCTGGTACTGGTAACCATGTAACCAAGTATTACCTGCCACATGTGGGAAGTAAAACCAACAAGAAATCCAATATGGAGAGGGATGGGCTCTGCCAGATTCGACTTGCCCAAGACATGCACATGAAGAACAAAACACCAATGATCATGCCAGTTTGGTTGTCGCCCAGACTGCCATCAGACACTGGGATAGATCAAACATTGCAGAAGGCTTTACAACCATCAGGCAAATGGACATCCCAATGTACTCTCAAGCCAGGAGTCAACAAACAATGGTGACATTCCAATACTGTGTGAAGAAGTGGAGGAAGTCATAAGATCACTGAAGCATGCATCAACAACTACTGAAAGACAGTGACATGTCCTTGCCAGAAATGGAACAGGGTCTGGAGACTGGCCAACAACATGGACAAAGTCTCCACCTATCACCCTACCCAAGGAAGGCAACTTACAACAATGCCAGAATTACAGAACTATCAGTCTGATCAGCCATGCAAGCAAAGCAATGCTCAAAGTAATCCTGAACAGACTCTGCAGTCACTGCAGAAGAACAAACTGGGTTCTGCACAACCACAGAACAGTTTTTCAACCTTTGTGTTCTGTGTAAGAAATATAGCCAACACCAACAAAACACTTAAGTCTTTATCGACTTCAAGAAGGTATTTGACCAAGTGTGACTTGATGCACTGTGGGTAACTATGAAGTACAGCATGGTCTAAAACCTGATCAACACCATTAAACAGCTGTACGCAAAAGCCAACAATGCAGTGCTCGTTCAAGGAACTGTCGGCAAATGGTTTCATGTGTCAGCTGGGGTCCATCAAGGCTGTCTTCTATCTCCTACACTCTTCAACATGTTCCTGGAATGTATATTCAAAGACTCGTCACTCACACCAGTCTCTCAGCCCACAATGACACAGCGAATGCATAGTGTAGCCAAAACTGTAGCATCACTTGACTTTGTCTATGTTTAGTTCAAGTCCTGTTTATGGTATGGCTTGAAACTAGTGATCACAACAGCATGAAGTTTGCTTGGCTTGACAAATTTTCTTAATATCTACTGAATCAGCAAAGACATAGAAAAATTTAATGCTAAACAAACCAAGCACTCCAAACTTAGCTTATGCAACCCAACCCAGCTTTCAGGTATTATTAATTCACGTAAGGTCTTGTATCTACAGCTTTTATTGTTTTATTATCCTCACATTCTAATGCACTGTGCATGGCTCAGATGAAATTAAACCATGTTGCTTGCAGCACGGCCAATCACACAAGTGACATCTGCTGGAGCAGTGATGGGTTTTTCAGCCCAGCGCACTACAAGGGCCATCTCAGGGCTGCAGCATGTTTAACATCTGGGCTGACACACCAGTGCAATGCTGTGAAAGCTTCGGTAACTCTATAAACACAGGAAAATCTGTCACTGCTGTCAAAATGAGTCACAACATCAGAATCAAGTGAGCTTTGGTAAACTTTAAACACAAGAAAATCTATTGCTGCTGTCAAAACGGGTCACTCTAAACCAGAATCAAGTTAAAATATCTAACCTTCAAAAACCATACCAAGGTTACCCACGGATAAAACATTCCAGATAATCAAGTGATCACCAAAGGACTGCAGACTGCTGAGATCTGATGTCCAGGAAATGTGAACTGTGCATGCCAACACACTGGAGCCATCACATTCTGTGTATCATCATCATGCAACCTCCTCCCCTTGCAAAAGACATGACACAAAACACAGGATCTGCTGCTTGTATCCAATCTGTAAGGTATATAGTTTCTTCTTTCCCGTTTCAAAAGCAGCTGGACATCAGCAGTAAGATTTCAGTGAATTACAAGGCTGTGCCAATTTCAATTAACTAAAATGGGCATGTTCCACTAAAAACTGTTTGAAATAAAACTTTTCATGTATTCTATTTTATTTATTCATACATTTTTGGAGGGGGTTGTTGGAGAGAGGGTTTGGGGGGTGGGGGTGTGGGGGGAGAGATGAGGTGACTACTAGTGCTTTCCCATGTTCAATCACTGATCTGAACAACTGTGGCACTTTCTGACCACTGAACGTAATGTGATATTTCATGCATTCTAATCATAGTTGAATGAAAGTAAGCTTCACTTAAGTATTTATTTCTGAAAATGCGTGCTGATAGACCTGTGCATCCACCCATTATTGTAATATTTTATACAATAATTTACAAAGATGACAACATCCTTTAATTCACACACACACACACACACATGCACATAGAAAGCCTGGTAATATTCAAGAATGCCCATATCCAGTCTTGTGTTTGTGGGGTTTTCAGTTTCTTTTGATTTTCAAGTTTAAAATTTGTCGTCGCAAGTTTTTGTCACTTGCCAGCGGTTCATTGTGACGCTGCCGACAATACTGAAAAACAAATCTGATGGGGAAACAATCTGCAGCAAAGGAACCGACCAGCCAACAACAGGTTCTGCCCACGTACATGCAGGCAGGGCATTAATAAATGAAGAAACCAGCTTAGATTATACCTATTGCATGGCTGACTTTCCACCACTTACTCCTATTACAACCATCCCGCAAAGCACTGCGGAACAAAAAAGCAAAGAGACAATGTCTGTGTGGCAAAATGACAGCTCTACAAGAAAAAAATCCATAAGTTCCTCTAAGGGAAAAAAGTTTCACCTGCAGAAAGGGCCAGTGTGAGAGCTTATATGGTGACAGGAACGAGGGTGGTCACTGCACATCACATCCAGGAAAAAAAAAGGTACTGGGTATTCATGGCAGAAAAGTACCTTCCCCTTACCCACTAAACAAGGCAAGAAGACAGCACTTGAAGCCCATCCAACCTTCCCCTTACCCACTAAACAAGGCATGAAGAAGACAGTACTTGAAGCCCATCCAACCTTCCCCTTACCCACTAAACAAGGCATGATGAAGACAGTACTTGAAGCCCATCCAACCTTCCCCTTACCCACTAAACAAGGCATGAAGACAGCACTTGAAGCCCATCCAACCTTCCCCTTACCCACTGAACAAGGCATGATGAAGACAGTACTTGAAGCCCATCCAACCTTCCCCTTACCCACAAAACAAGGCATGAAGACAGTACTTGAAGCCCATCCAACCTTCCCCTTACCCACAAAACAAGGCATGAAGACAGTACTTGAAGCCCATCCAACCTTTCCCTTACCCACAAAACAAGGCATGAAGACAGTACTTGAAGCCCATCCAACCTTCCCCTTACCCACAAAACAAGGCATGATGAAGACAGTACTTGAAGCCCATCCAACCTTCCCCTTACCCACTAAACAAGGCATGATGAAGACATTACTTGAAGCCCATCCAACCTTCCCCTTACCCACTAAACAAGGCATGAAGACAGTACTTGAAGCCCATCCAACCTTCCCCTTACCCACTAAACAAGGCATGATGAAGACATTACTTGAAGCCCATCCAACCTTTCCCTTACCCACTAAACAAGGCATGAAGACAGTACTTGAAGCCCATCCAACCTTCCCCTTACCCACAAAACAAGGCATGATGAAGACAGTACTTGAAGCCCATCCAACCTTCCCCTTACCCACTAAACAAGGCATGATGAAGACATTACTTGAAGCCCATCCAACCTTCCCCTTACCCACTAAACAAGGCATGAAGAAGACAGTACTTGAAGCCCATCCAACCTTCCCCTTACCCACTAAACAAGGCATGAAGAAGACAGTACTTGAAGCCCATCCAACCTTCCCCTTACCCACTAAACAAGGCAAGAAGAAGACAGTACTTGAAGCCCATCCAACCTTCCCCTTACCCACTAAACAAGGCAAGAAGACAGTACTTGAAGCCCATCCAACCTTCCCCTTACCCACTAAACAAGGCATGAAGAAGACAGTACTTGAAGCCCATGCAACACGGAGACATCAGTTCCATGAAGGATGATGACTCGTGACAACACAGCTCATCAATCTAACAAGCAGTGCACATGGGGAGTTATGTTAACACTGTCCAAGAATGATTTCTTGCGAACTCCCCAATGATCCAGAAAGCCAGCAAAAAGCTCCAAGGCCAAGATCAATGCCAATGAGCAATTTTGCAGAACAGGCTGCCTACCTGGCTAAAGCCAGGTAAAACAGATTTGCTGAAGCCTTAACCTGCTTCACAAGTCTACACATCCTAAGGTTAAATACATGTTACAGATCCTGCAATCCATGTCGGTATTCAGTAGGTTTTGCAACACGAAACCTGCACCCCTCAAAACAGAACAAGTTCCCAAACATACATCACCCAAGACTGTTTCTTTTCCGACCTGCAGGAACATGAGTCCTGGGGAGACCAGCAACAGAGGCTCTTAAACTGGCTGAAAAGGTAAACACTGTAGTAGTAATACATAAACACCAAATGATGTCCACATGCAGTAAGTTTTGTCCATTTACTGTCAAAAGTACTACTTGACTCGTAAGGCATCTGTGTCATTTACTAAAAGTATCACATGTTACTGACAATATCGGTGCTGTTCAGCATGTCATGTACTGGTCAAAACCAGTTTTCATGGCAACACATGTCAATGTGGCGATGTGTTCTCCCTGGGGAGAGGAGCCCAAATTTCACGCAGAGACAACTGACAAAAATCAATACATTACAGTGTCACTTTGTTGTATCATCACATCAAGACAGCTCAAGACATCACTTCAGTGAACATCAGAAGCATTCCTGAAACGCAAGATTTTGTTTGTTTATTTATTTTTACCATGCAGGACAAGAAGATGATACTGGTGAATAAAAACTTGAACCACTGTGAACAGGTGTGGTATAGAACAGAGAATGTCCACTGGATCCACAGCAGCAGTGTGTGCAATGTGATCATCAACACTCAGATGCCTTTTCTCCATTCAAAACCAGGGGCCTTTTACATGAAACCTCACTATGATCCTAACCAACTAGTTGGCAACCAAAACTCAAAAAGTTGGTACTGCATGAAACCTTACATCTGGTTGTTCCGATTAAAGCTGGCTACAGAAATGGTGTAAATCTCAAGTTGCCAACCATTCAGTGGAACAAAGATGGCAAACATGTACGTGTGTTTGCCACTGACCAGGCGAGTGATTTGAAGAGAACGAGTTTCCAGAGACCATAATCACCCTCTGAAGTGGACACCTATTCGCAAGTGAACAGCAGTTTTAGATTTCCAAGACATGTGATTTTTTTTTAGTTAACCAGAGAACATAGGAGATGACACTGATTTCCCAATAAGGAGAGGATCACTCAGCCCTGTTCTTCAAGTCTGCCAGATTCTTTGTTTCTATGCCACAGGCACTTTTCAGAAAATTATGGCATATTTGATTGCTGTTGATCAAGCCACAGCAAGCTGAACAATTACATTTTACTGTTGTCTGGGGGATGGGATTCATTTACCGGAACAAGCTGAAGTTGATTGAAAAAAAACCAAAAGTTTTTTTGCAATGAGAAGATTTCCCAACGTTAAAGTGTGTGTAAATGGAACACACATCCAAACCCAGGCGCAATGCGGACTCGAGAATTAATTTGAGAATCAAAAACATTATCATTCAATGTGCAAGAAAGTCAATCTTCAGTTTCTCATTAAGTGTGGGTGTGTATGTGCATTGTCACTGTGTATGTCACTCTGTGTGTGTGTGTGTGTGTGTGTGTGTGTGTGAGGGGGGGGGGCGTGAAAGAGAACCTGACTGACTGATTCAATATGCACAGATTGATGACTGCACAATTCTTTCCATGACTGAAGTTTCTGCACCTGCTTATCATTGTATACTGTATCAAACTGTAGCTTGTGTTCCCGTATCCAACCATCACAATCCACACACAACTCTTTGTGTGCATGCACATTTGGATGCTTTCATGTGTGTATGTATATGTGTGTGTGTGTGTGTGTGTTTTTTGTTTTTTTACCAGATTTTTGCAATTTAAGTTTTTGAAATGGACTCTTGTGATTTAAACAAAATTAAAATAATTCAATGAGTGCTTTCGGTCATGTTATTAATTTGAATTTTTATAAAGAAAGAACAATACCAAAAGAAACCTCCACCTCACTTCAGACAAAACTGCTCATCCATTACAGAAAAGAAATAACTTATCTGTTGGAAAGCTATCTCCAAAAAAATTAAAAAAGGACAAATTAGTACACATTTAGCAGTTGTTCCCAGCCTGGTGACCACAAAGGTCAAATCACTGGACAACAGAGTGTGTGACTTAGTGTCTGAAGCCCAGTCACCATGAAAGCCATGAAGAGGAAACAGCAGAATGCGAGACATTCTCAGCATCACTGATATCCCTTCACATCAACACCTTCTGCCCAGTGTACAGAGAACTGCAATCTGAGACATTCTCAGCATCACTGATATCCCTTCACATCAACACCTTCTGCCCAGTGTACAGAGAACTGCAATCTGAGACATTCTCAGCATCACTGATATCCCTTCACATCAACACCTTCTGCCCAGTGTACAGAGAACTGCAATCTCAGACATTCTCAGCATCACTGATATCCCTTCACATCAACACCTTCTGCCCAGTGTACAGAGAACTGCAATCTGAGACATTCTCAGCATCACTGTTATCCCTTCACATCAACACCTTCTGCCCAGTGTACAGAGAACTGCAATCTCAGACATTCTCAGCATCACTGATATCCCTTCACATCAACACCTTCTGCCCAGTGTACAGAGAACTGCAATCTGAGACATTCTCAGCATCACTGATATCCCTTCACATCAACACCTTCTGCCCAGTGTACAGAGAACTGCATGAGAATTAAAAAAAAATCTTCACTCAGCAGCTATCTTTACCAGAGGCAGAAGAGAAATTCTCTGAAACATAATCTGACATTCATCTTCATAATTAATAGCCATCTTTAACAGAGGCAGAGGTGAAACATAATCTGACATTCATCTTCATAAACTTCATACAAATTTCAATTTACTTCTTCCACAATTTATATCTTTCTGCATGCACCACTCGTCTTTCTGCGCATGGGATCAGAAACTGGCCTGGGACACTGTTGGGGCAGAAACAAGAGCGAAATAAACCAAATGATTTCAGACAAAAATAAACTGTTGGGTTGTAAGTTGCATCTTGGGCTCTTTCTGGCAGCCAATGTGCATTAAAATTACAATCAACTTTCAGGCTACAAAGTATTACATTCAAGAAATTCTGGACAGATTGCTTTGTAATCCGAGGTACCTTATACCACATGGTCTGATCCATACTGCACTACACCCCTACCTGTGCTGTACACTGTCTGACATCAACACACCTCAAAACACAGATTGTCCTGCATGAACAGTTCACAGCATGTTTCAGCCTGATGTGATCAAACATGACCAAATTTCATGTGATACCAGGCACATAATGCATGCGAGTTACATGCATCAGCGAACAAACTTTACATTCAGACATTTACTGATAAAAAAATAACAGTTGTAATGTACAGACTTTCTGATGCCAATAACAACTTGTCAAAAAGTCCAATACATCAATGAAGACCTACGTGATCCCAAGCGAAAAATGAACAACTGAAAATGCTATCCTTGTTGCTTTGGCCCAGTCCACTAAACAGGGCCATTATAACACTGGACATAAAGTGATGATAGTTCCGAGAAGCGGAGGACTAGGTATCTGCCTTCCCCAAAAGGAGACATGCCTTCACCATCAGAAGTCACAAAGATGTTACAACTTCGTCATACTCACACTTCCTGCCAAAACTTCTGGGAAAAATTGTTTTAAACAACAAGGATGAAGATTCCTTTGGATGTTTTGGTTTGACGGTTCACTTGGAGTGAGATTTTCTTTATTCTTTTTTTAGTACAGGTTCTAACTTTTGTGCAAACTTGAGACATCGCCTTCCTTTTCACTGCATTTAAACATTTTATTTTGGTTTTCTTTGTTGTATCTTGTTTACTTAAACATTTCTTTTGCCGACGTTCTGATAATATTCCATTAAACATTTCGTATAACCCACTGTCTGAAATGTGTTTACATACAGATGAATTAAATTTCTTCTTTTACTGTATGACAGGGAGTACATTTAACGCAAAGCACCTTGAAGTCCCCCAAAAGGAAATCTTTTTTCCTAAAATTATGTTTAATCAAACATACTCACCATGACCCACTAGTGCAGACTCCAACAGGGGTCCAATTCCCTGTCCTGTGCAAACAACTAGTCCGCCATGCAGAAAAAGTGAAAGTAGCTACAACTAATGGCCTCCCTTGTTCAGTTACCTCCCTCATGTTAATGGAAACAGCATCCTCTTTTCCAGTAGCCATACTGGTTTTCCTGACCTGTTCTACATTTGTGGCTAAGTTTACAGTATTTAGAAATCAGTCTGATTTGCTGACACACACAAAAAACTATCAGTATTAAAAAAACACTAACACTGTAAGTACCAACCAACCCTAAAAATGGAGGTTTTAAAATTTTTTTTAAAAAAAGGTCATAACCAGTTGTAAATGCAAGTGCAGTCCAAACACCAAAAAAAGAAGAAAATTTGAAGAAGAATTTTTGTGGATGTCAACAAACTATTTATAAATGATGAAGTATAGAAACTACTCATGAATAATGAAGTACATAAACAGACTCCTACAAACTACTCATGTCGTCATGAATAATGAAATACAGAAACAATTACAAACTACTCATGACCACTGAAGTATAGAAACAAACGTCTAACTCAATGTTGCAGCCCAACAGTTGCCCTGACTGGTACAGGCAGAGCAGCAAGTGACTGACTTACACTTGAGGTGTTCCTTGCATTGACAAGACATGTGTTCTTATGATGGGGTCTATGATGAGCCAGAGTATCGGTAAAGCAGACAGTGCTGTCTGTGAACACACAGCTGGCAGCAGTGGGGCCAGTTCCAGTGTGCACAGGAAGGAGGTCATCCCCATCATCTTGTGTGGTCACATGCAATGGACATCATCATCAACATCATTACTGCTTTTAATCCAGTCCTGCATGTACAGATGACAGGGGAGGTTTTCCAGCTTGGTGTGCCCGAACAGGGACACATTCTGAGTGCTGTCATGCACACACGGCCATGAAAAAAACAAAAAACACACACACAAATTTACTCTTCTTTGATGACTTCTTTAGACATAGGTGCTGAAGCATGTGATGAACAAAGCAGTCACGGCACTTCACCAACATCTATTTATGTCCCAAAGCAGAGATGTAAACCCCTCTAAACTTTTTGAAGGAACAAACTGGGTTTTTGTGTGTGTGTGTGTTTGGTTTTTTTTTTTGGAGGGGGCAAAGGGGGCCTGGGGGGAAACAGAAAGGAACACTAAAATATCTTAATGAACTCAGACCCTCAGTAACCCTGGCATAAAATACAATGAGGGGAGTTCTTTTGTACACTACCCGTTTGACAAGTGTTCTCAGCATGTCAAACTGGCCCAAGTTGTTGCAGATGTACTGGCTCCATTAGCTAATTTTTGTGCATATTGCTGTAAGAAAATGCCCCCACACCTGATCACAGCTCTCAGACACTGCACTCTGCTACCTTCAGAGAGCAAAACTTCCACTCTTATTCATTCTATGGCCAACAGCTGACTGGACGTCAGCAGGACTAACGCTTTATCTTACCTGAAGCCTTTGTTTTTGTGCTCACTTTGTGTTTTGCACTTTGTTTCTGTTTATTCTGTGACTCACTTTCCCTTTTCAACTACGGCAGCACTTTCAATGTCTGTGATCTGTTATTTTCTGCATCAATTCTTTTCTTTCTCTTTGTTAAAACTTTAGAGACTTGGTGCCATGCAACGCTGTCCCACAGGACTGGTAAAGGTGAAAGGGCCACTTGTAGACATAGTCCTGCCATGCCTAGGACATGAAGGACAATTTAGGGCAGACAGTTATCCAAATATCTTTACTAGGAAACTATGTGCCCCATGATCTTGCATGTAATGGTGGCCACAAAAAACCAGCAAGAAACTGCCCAAAAGGAGACGGGGGTGGGTTCTGCTTCTCCCCTGCACCCAGCAGGGGACAGACCCTCCATGCTGTCTGTGGCTGGTGATCCACTCCCTCCACTGATCACCACCGACAGCAATGTCCGATCAAACAGCTCTGGTCCTTCTACCAGCACAGACCACCTGGAGTCCACCAACACAAGACCTCCCCCACACCTGACACAGGGGTCAGCATGGGGACACCTGACACAGGGGCAGCATGGGGACACCTGACACAGGGGTCAGCATGGGGACACCTGACACAGGGTCAGCATGGGGACACCTGACACAGGGTCAGCATGGGGACACCTGACACAGGGTCAGCATGGGGACACCTGACACGGGGTCAGCATGGGGACACCTGACATGGGGTCAGCACAGGGACACCTGACACAGGGTCAGCACGGGGACACCTGACACAGGGTCAGCACGGGGACACCTGACACGGGGTCAGCACAGGGACACCTGACACAGGGTCAGCACGGGGACACCTGACACAGGGTCAGCACGGGGACACCTGACATGGGGTCAGCACAGGGACACATGACACAGGGTCAGCATGGGGACACCTGACACAGGGGTCAGCATGGGGACACCTGACACAGGGTCAGCATGGGGACACCTGACACAGGGGCGGCATGGGGACACCTGACACAGGGTCAGCACAGGGACACCTGACACAGGGTCAGCATGGGGACACCTGACACAGGGTCAGCACGGGGACACCTGACACAGGGTCAGCATGGGGACACCTGACACAGGGGTCAGCACGGGGACACCTGACACAGGGTCAGCACGGGGACACCTGACACAGGGGTCGGCATGGGGAAACCTGACACAGGGTCAGCATGGGGACACCTGACACAGGGGCAGCACGGGGACACCTGACACAGGGTCAGCATGGGGACACCTGACACAGGGGTCAGCATGGGGACACCTGACACAGGGGTCAGCATGGGGAGGACAAACCTGCCCCTGGACCATCACTGTCACCTTCCAGCTGCTGCTGGTTGGCAGACATCAGTTTTTTTCACTGATGGGTCAGCCCCCAGGTTTTCCAAACAGTCAGACCATCCAGACTGAGATGCTTGCTCCCTGTCAGTCATGGATAACCCTGCATTCAGACACCTGTCATGGATAACCCTGCATTCAGACACCTGTCATGGATAACCCTGCATTCACACACCTGTCATGGATAACCCTGCATTCAGACACCTGTCATGGATAACCCTGCATTCACACACCTGTCATGGATAACCCTGCATTCAGACACCTGTCATGGACCCTGCATTCAGACACCTGTCATGGATAACCCTGCATTCACACACCTGTCATGGATAACCCTGCATTCAGCACACCTGTCATGGATAACCCTGCATTCAGCACACCTGGGTGCTGACGTAGCCAGACCTCTAGGGCTTTACAGCAATGTCAGTCAGACCTGTGGATGGTCCTGGTGTCACAGTGTCCTGGGGACCCACCTTTTGACTGACCCCCAACAGTCTCTGGACCATGAACCCAATCTGTGTCTCCCCAGACGAGGCATGACAGGAACTTGAGACCGGTAGATGTGGGTGTGGCTGACAGTGGGCCCTTGCCTGCTGGCGTACAGGTGTGGTGATCACCTGGGGACTGGGTCCTGGGTTCCAGCCCCACTGGCCACTGAGGTCAGGACTTCACATCACTTTCTTTTGTTAAACTCAACAAACAAAGCAAATCTTCCGTCAGCTTTCTCTTGGTCAATCATTCATTTATATACACATTGCATTGGTTAGGAACTGGCTGGCCCCCACAACTGTCGAGAAGTCAGCAAAACTCTTCATGCTTCACCAACGAAGTTGTGCTGGCGTTTGCATCCAAGATCAGCTTGGAAGTTTGACATATAAGCCACTTACCCAGCACAGCCATCTAGGCACACAGAGCTGCATAATATACATTTCACAATTTAAAAAAAAAGAAAAGAAAAAAAATGGTACTGATATGAAAAGTTTGGCACATATTTCCAAATTTGACAATTTTAATATCTGGTATAGACACCAAATTGGTCTTTCAGGTTATATAGATACAGATTTTTTGGGTGGTCTTTTATTTGCTGATGTTGTGTATGAGATGTGAGCACATGTATAAGCTTAAAAAATCTACTGGCTCTCAGATGTTGCACAGTCAACTGAATGATTTAAGTGCACAATTCTGAACAAAATTTCAAAAACTGAAATTATCAAAGACAGCGTTCCACCTCTACTTCACCTCCAATCAGCCAAGTCCAAGGTTTTGGGCTCCTTGCAAGTTTTATAACAGTACATAATTAAAACGAAATCTAGAGCAATATTGCCAATTACATCAACATCCATGTTTTAATAGTTAAAACAAACCCAAGAGAATCTTGCTGTCTTGAAGAACAGAGCTTCATCAGGAATGTTTCAAGTCAACTGTTCATTAAGTCTGCATTGTGGTACTGTTCATGAAGAATGTTTACTGAGCTGGTCCAGTCTCCCCAGTACAGTGGCACTCACAACAATTCAACATGAAGCAACCAGCACCTTTCCTTTGTAACACAAAGTGACCAGTGTTTCCTCGGGGAACTAACCACAGCAGCAACCAGCAGCACCTTTCCTTTGTAACACAAAGTAACCAATGTTTCCTCGGAGAACTAACCACAGCAGCAACCAGCAGCACCTTTCCTTTGTAACACAAAGTAACTAATGTTTCCTCGGAGAACTAACCACAGCAGCCAGCAACCAGCAGCTTTTTTTGTTTAATACTCTGCAAAGTAATAAAAAAAAAAAGAGAAAAGAACGGATACCTACAAAATAATTAAAAAGGCAAACTATTTTCAATACAGTTCAGTCTTTATAGCTTTTTTTAAGGAAAAATCAAACCTAAAACTCCACCATCTCTTGTAGTTTTGAAGCCAAAAAATTTTTTTGCTAGAGATGTGGGTTCATTAAGGTTCAATTCTATTGAAAAACCAACAACAAAGACACAAAACCAAAAAAACAAAAAACCCACTCCATATCAGCGTTTTCAGTAAGTTTACATACACCTAAAAAAATAACCAAATTTGTGAAAAATGGACCAGCAAATGACAAAGCTGAACAGCAATAAACTATGAAGCACCCGTTTCCTTCTTCTCAGAGCATGAGATTAATGCACAATTAAATGCACGTGCGTGCATGCGCGCACACACACAGAGAGAGGATCACACTGCACATCTTAGGCAGTCTTGTCTACCTGCTTTTGTTTTTTCTTGTAATCTACAATGGGTGTATTCTTCACATACTTCAATTTTTTTCTTTTCTTTATATTTCTTGCAGTATGTTCTACAATGATTACTTTCTACACCAGAAAAGGTCTAACGTAAACCATCTGCCCAGTCTTGCCTTGTCGTCAATTATCCAGAAATAAAGATTTGCTTTATATCAGATAATGTCATGTGTCATAATTTCTACAGCCACCAAGAGAGTGAATTCAAAAACCCAAACAGAAAGACAGCCAAAATTACCACACGTCTTTCATGACTTTTCTTTTTTTGCCCCCATAATATTATATGATCAAGACCTATTTGTGAAGACCTATAACTTTGCAACACCAAAACCACACGTGAACTATTTTCAACTAGATTCAGGGCTGTATGAAGGTGCGGAGGACATGATCTAGAAGCTGTGTCTGCCAGTAAAAATTTCCATAGCCCTAAAACAGCCAGGTGAAGACTGGAACAAACTGCACATGATTTAGACATATCTGGCAGACTCCACACCCACCCACCCAGTCAGCATCTTGTGCAAACTGCGTCACTAGGCCCAGTGGTCCAACACTGGTCAAACCCTAGGCAAGGCTGTGAAGCCTGGTCATTCCCAATATATCGACAGCCATCAACAGAGTCGGGCATTCCATTTTTGAATGTCAAAAGGGAATCAAACTGTTCCTACCCTTATCTGCACTTTCTGGGTTGGATTCTTCGTAACGGACTGTGAATGATTCATACAGAATTTCCCCCTCTTCTACCATCCTCAACTGAGAATCATTAAATTACTAAACACAAAAGAACATGTCAAGAGAGCAGATGAAGAGCCAGAAACCATGTTACATAGCTAAAGCATTTTGAAAACAGATTCCTTTCATTCTACTGTATGTGCAATGAGCACATTGACATATAGCAGTTCTGTATGGGTAGTCTATAAAGAAACTGTTGCTTTTTCCTCAGCTTTGTATGGGTAGTCTATAAAGAAACTGTTTCTTTTTCTCAGCTGCGCACAAAAGAACTGAATCATGCTATCTTAAAACTGCATCATAACAAAACTAAAAACAATTCCACTAATCCAGTGAATCTTTAAAGTCAGGTTTTTGCAATATTTGGACACACGCCACCACTTTGGGCCATTTTGTGTACAGAACCATGAGTTTTAACCTTACCTTTGGTAAATTGAACACATACAATGTAAACCAACTTAACAATTTCAAAGTTTTTCTTCCAGGAAACATGAATTTTGATAACCCTGACTTAGAACTGATATTCATATCAAATCAGCTTTCACAGACAGCCATAAAAAACTGAACGCAGCCACTGTTGTCAGCCATTTCTCTTCTTTCATTAACACACACACACACACACACAAACACGCACACTAACACACTCATGATCATGCAAACCCAACTAACCAACCAACCAAACCTGTGAACGAGCAACCAGCCAGCAAATCTTGCACGTAACATTCACACAAAGTAACAGATGAAAAAACAAAGATTTCATTGTGTAATCACTATCTTGAGAAATTAAAATAGATCAAAATACAAAGGAAGAAAAAGTTGTATACTTCAGTTGCCATACTGAAAATGTGAATCATATGTTCTACACTCGGTCACATACACACACGCACACACAGAGGAACCCATGACTGCACCCAACATCTGGGTGTGGTGTGGGGTGGAAAACGGTGGTGGTGGGGGAGGGAAGAATGAACTACACAATGATGGTGCGCGTGATACTGGACATGGTCTCCTTCAGGTTGGGCACTAACGACACTGCTCTGGCCACCACCATGTTCCCCTGCAACAATACAATGCAATTATTATCACTGACATTCATACTGCGCCAACACAACACACCATTATCATTATTATGATGTGCCAACACAACACACCATTATCATTATTACGATGTGCCAACACAACACACCATTATCATTATTATGATGTGCCAACACAACACACCATTGTCATTATTATGATGTGCCAACACAACACACCATTATCATTATTATGATGTGCCAACACAACACACCATTGTCATTATTATCATTCATACTTATACTGCACCAACACAACACACCATTATCATTATTATGATGTGCCAACACAACACACCATTATCATTATTATCATTCATACTTATACTGCACCAACACAACACACCATTGTCATTATTATGATGTGCCAACACAACACACCATTGTCATTATTATGATGTGCCAACACAACACACCATTGTCATTATCATGATGTGCCAACACAACACACCATTATCATTATCATGATGTGCCAACACAACACACCATTGTCATTATTATCATTCATACTTATACTGCACCAACACAACATACCATTGTCATTATTATGATGTGCCAACACAACACACCATTGTCATTATTATGATGTGCCAACACAACACACCATTATCATTATTATGATGTGCCAACACAACACACCATTATCATTATTATGATGTGCCAACACAACACACCATTGTCATTATTATCATTCATACTTATACTGCACCAACACAACACACCATTGTCATTATCATGATGTGCCAACACAACACACCATAGTCATTCATACTTCACCAACACAACACACCATTGTCATTATTATCATTCATACTTATACTGCACCAGCACAACACACCATTGTCATTATCATGATGTGCCAACACAACACACCATTATCATTATTATCATTCATACTTATACTGCACCAACACAACACACCATTGTCATTATCATGATGTGCCAACACAACACACCATTGTCATTATTATCATTCATACTTATACTGCACCAACACAACACACCATTATCATTATTATGATGCGCCATTATCATTATTATGTGTTGCGGAGGAAGGTGGCAGAATGGTTAAGACGCTCAGCTGCCAATACACAGAGTCCGTGAGGGTGTGGGTTCGAATCCCGCTCTCGCCCTTTCTCCCAAGTTTGACTGGAAAATCAAACTGAGCGTCTAGTCTTTCGGATGAGACGATAAACCGAGGTCCCGTGTGCAGCACGCACTTGGCGCACTGAAAAAGAACCCATGGCAACGAGAGTGTTGTCCTCTGGCGAAATTACGTAAAATGAAATCCCCTTTCATAGGTACACAAATATGTAAGCATGCACTCAAGGCCTGACTAAGCGCGTTGGGTTATGCTGCTGGTCAGGCATCTGCTCAACAGATGTGGTGTAGCGTGTATGGATTTGTCCGAACGCAGTGACGCCTCCTTGAGAAAGTGAAACTGAAACTGATGCGCCAACACAACACACCATTGTCATTATTATGATGTGCCAACACAACACACCATTGTCATTATTATGATGTGCCAACACAACACACCATTATCATTATTATGATGTGCCAACACAACACACCATTATCATTATTACGATGTGCCAACACAACACACCATTGTCATTATCACGATGTGCCAACACAACACACCATTGTCATTATCATGATGTGCCAACACAACACACCATTATCATTATTATCATTCATACTTATACTGCACCAACACAACACACCATTGTCATTATCATGATGTGCCAACACAACACACCATTGTCATTATTATGATGTGCCAACACAACACACCATTGTCATTATTATGATGTGCCAACACAACACACCATTGTCATTATCATGATGTGCCAACACAACACACCATTGTCATTATTATCATTCATACTTATACTGCACCAACACAACACACCATTGTCATTATCATGATGTGCCAACACAACACACCATTGTCATTATTATCATTCATACTTATACTGCACCAACACAACACACCATTGTCATTATCATGATGTGCCAACACAACACACCATTATAATCATCATTCATACTTATACTGCACCAACACAACACACCATTGTCATTATCATGATGTGCCAACACAACACACCATTGTCATTATTATGATGTGCCAACACAACACACCATTATCATTATTATCATTCATACTTATACTGCACCAACACAACACACCATTATAATCATCATTCATACTTATACTACACCAACAAAACACACCATTATTATTAATGATATTTATACTGTGCCAACATAACACACCCTTATTATTATTGATACTTACACTGGGCCAACACAACACAGCATTATCATTACTGACACTTACACTGCATCAACACAGCACACCATTATCATTATCATTATTACTGATATTTATATTTCGCCGGTCTTGAGAGAACAAATTCTAAGGGCTTTACAAACACCAAGTCATTTGCACTACAGGCTGCCTGCAGTAAATGGATGGCACTGACTGACAGGTGCTCTAAGGCACTCATCATTCATTTCCTGTGTCATTCAGTCAGGTTTCAGACAGGCACACACACACACACACAAATAGTGTCACTGTCGAAGCGTAGAGTACAGCCTTGTCACGCAGTCCCAAACCAAAATG
Organism: Babylonia areolata; assembly: GCF_041734735.1. NCBI lineage: Eukaryota > Metazoa > Mollusca > Gastropoda > Neogastropoda > Buccinidae > Babylonia > Babylonia areolata. The sequence goes on along the minus strand of NC_134897.1, from coordinate 7,035,337 downwards.
GACCTCCATAGCAACATCGTCATCATCATCGTCATCCTCCTCCTCCTCGATCGTCATCAATATAAATAAAATAGTCTCAAAGTTTGTGGCTTTCATGCCCTGCTCTCGTGGTGACCTCAGTTTCGATACCCCTCCACTTCCGTGCTTGGGGTGAGTCCTGTCAATGTCGTCAGTGTCGGCAGATTCATGGGGGGCTGTTGTTTGAGGGGTGTGGTGGCGGTCTCCACTCTGGGAGGGACGCTCACTCAGTCTGGCTCCGCGACTAAGCCATTATTGTCGTTAGTAGGGGGCTTAGTAGGTGGTGTCCTAAGTACGTTAAAACAGAACAGGCACCACTGAACACCACCGAAGTGACTCAGCAGCAGTGCAGGGTCTCCTCTGGTGTGTGGCCTCCTGGCGACCTAACATCGACAGCTCCCTGTGGACTGCCGACGCTGGAACTGCGACGGATGAACCCGGGTGTGGCCGTGTATGGGGGAATCTGAATGAGCGGTGTGGGAGTAATGCCACTGAAATGGTGCAGATGATGGGGCAGAAAAAAAAAAAAGTGTCACTGTCATCAATATTGTTGATTATTATTATTACCTTTATCACTGGAGCTGTACGCTGTAAGAGTCATGTTCTCTGATCCAATGACATTTCCAAATGAAAGCTCAGCCACTAGAATCAAAAGCACCCCCAAAACATACAGACAACAGGAAGAATCTGACAGAGGTAATCAGATTAAAAAACACATTTCACAGCATGTGCACACCCACACACATACGAAGGTGTGAGACCCTGACCTCTTCCTGATTGCCCAGGGCGTTCACCTCCACTGTGATGTGGGTCAGCTCTCTGTCCTTCAGATTGGGTACTCCATCTGCACACACACACACACACACACACACACACACACATGCATACAAACACGCATGAACACCACAAACATTTATGACAAGAGCAGAGTGGTATTTGATGTTTATGTGTCTGATATTTACTGTGAACATCAAAAACATTAATGACAAGAGTAGAGTGCTTAAGATGTTCACCTGATACTTCCTGTGAACACAAAAGCATTAATGGCAAGAGTAGAGTGGTTAAGATGTTCACCTGACACTTACTCTGAACACAAAAACATTAATGACAAGAGTAGAGTGCTTAAGGTGTTCACCTGTCTGATACTTACTGTAAACACAAAAACATTAATCAGTAGAGTGCCTATAAGACGTCAGCTGACGTCCTACAAAAAGTATTGCCATAGTGCCTATAAGACGTCAGCTGACGTCCTACAAAAAGTATTGCCATAGTGCCTATAAGACGTCAGCTGACGTCCTGCATATGTTCTGATTTTTCCTTCATTGGAGTTTGGTTCAATTCACGTAACAGACTCTGAACAGTTAGTTTGATGTGTCTGGATTATAAAAAATACTATTTAAATGAACATTCATCAGGTAGAAGACCCCTTTCTACTGGATAATAATTTGCTAACTGACCACGTGATATGTGCATGGAAAAGGGGGTTGCATCATGTGCAAAACAATGTGCTGAAAACTGTGTCCAGTAAAGCAAATAGTCACAGTCAGCAGATTTACACAATTCTGAAAGCTCTGCTTGTAGTTGTGGACAGATTTCGCCATGGAGAAGGATCTCTCTTGTCTGATGATTGGTTTGAAAATGAAGGTGATTGACAATGACAGTGACGAAACTGACAGCCCCATTTTATGGTAATTCAGTCCATTTATCCAACCAGACAGCTTTTTTTTTTTTTTTTTAAATAAGTGGCTATGACTGACAGAATACCAGCAGCGAGCGCTGGAAGAAGGGGAAGAGAGGGAGAGGAGTGATGTAAGACGATAGGTCGAATGTGAGGCAGAGTTCATGAAGGGGGCGTGGCTTTTTAGGAATGAGTGTGCTCACATTTCAATGCAGACTGTAGGATTGGCAACCACCAATACTCCACAATTTTCACGAAATGCAGGGTGGAACCTGCACTGGTCGTGAAACACGTGCTTTGTTATTCAAGATTTTTTTTTTGCTGGATCAGGTGGTTGACTTGTTTGAAGAGGTGGCAAGCTGGATGCACAGCAGACACTTTTATCAGCCCACGTGCAACTTGAAAGGAGTGAATGTCATCAAAGAACTTCACCCTCTCACTCCCAAACGCTCTTAGCTGTCAAAAAGCTTGCCAGCTCAGTTTCTTAGACCGTGATTGACCTTTTACGTTGACTTTACCCACCTTTGTCATTGTTGGGACAGTAATATACTTACATGTCTGCACGAGCTGTGATTTGTTTTTTATAAACTTATAGCCTGTTTTAATTTCTTCTACAGGTATAATCTGACCCTGCCGGAGTCTGCACTAGTTGGGTCACGGTTAAGTATGTGTAATTAAACTGACAATAGGCATGCTATTTCTTGCTGTAATTTATTTCTTTTCTTTATGGGTGTTATTATGTAGAGGTGGAAATAGACTTTTTTGTTGCACAAAAATCATTATCTTGACTGTACATGCCTGAACAATTACCTACAGGCAACTTAACTGGGTAAGGGAGCCCAGAAGCTGAATCTACACTCATCTTGCTTCACAAAAACGTTTACTTTCTTTCTGTATCACCCATAGCTTTTGTGCTAGAATTTTTTGTGATTTATTACCCCCGAATCCTCAAAATTCCCTGGCAAGGGATTCCCTGGCACTTTTTTTTTTTTTTTTTTACAAAATTCCCTGGCACTTTTTTTTTTTACAAAATTCTCTGGCACTGAACTGGTTAATGACAAGAGTACAGTGGTTAAGATGATCACCTGTCTGATACTTACTGTGAGCACAAAAACATTAATGGCAACAGTAGAGTGCTTAAGATGTTCACCTGATACTTACTGTGAGCACAAAAACATTAATGACAAGAGTAGAGTGCTTAAGATGTTCACCTGATACTTACTGTGAGCACAAAAACATTAATGACAAGAGTAGAGTGCTTAAGATGTTCACCTGATACTTACTGTGAGCACAAAAACATTAATGACAAGAGTAGAGTGCTTAAGATGTTCACCTGATACTTACTGTGAGCACAAAAACATTAATGACAAGAGTAGAGTGCTTAAGATGTTCACCTGATACTTACTGTGAGCACAAAAACATTAATGACAAGAGTAGAGTGCTTAAGATGTTCACCTGATACTTACTGTGAGCACAAAAACATTAATGACAAGAGTAGAGTGCTTAAGATGTTCACCTGATACTTACTGTGAGCACAAAAACATTAATGACAAGAGTAGAGTGCTTAAGATGTTCACCTGATACTTACTGTGAACACAAAAACATTAATGACAAGAGTAGAGTGGTTAAGATGTTCACCTGATATTTACTGTGAACACAAAAACATTAATGACTAGAGTAGAGTGCTTAAGATGTGCACAGAATGCAAGAATACAATAAACTCAAGCCGCATGCAGCAAAATAAGGCCAAATGAACACGCTTAATTGCCAAAAAAAAGCGTAAGATGAGACAGAGCGTAAACCTGACACAATGGCGTGGAGAGCCTTGGCCAAAGGAATGATTCAGCGCTTTTAAAGGCGTTTGATTGGCTAAGAGCGGGCAAGACGGGTTCGTCTTTTCACTGTTAGCCGCACGAAATTTGGCCAAGCAGAGCAAACCGATTGGCCTAGTTTGCATCAGTCTGACATGGTACAGTATATGACACCAAATAAGATGTCCACTTGTCTGATATTTACTGTGAACACAAAAACATTAATGACAAGAGTAGAGTGCTTAAGATGTTCACCTGTCTGATATTTACTGTCTGTGACATCTGTCTGGACTGGAATGGTATGGAAGTGGGCACTGTGTCCTTGGGGTTTGGGAAAAAAACAAAAGCTGGGTGACAGAGCAAACCCACTGGCCATGACTTGCACCACTCTGATGAGGCCTACGACCACAAATCTATGTCGTGTGAGGGGTGTGCAAGTACTGCACTGACAGGATAAAGAAAATCAATAAAGAAAATGAACCACAACAAAGAAAAAAACCCAACAGAAGTATTTACGTAACCCGTCTGCACAGCACATACCGATGAGAGTGAAAGGAATGGCGAGGGGGGCCAGGTCCCAGTGCCAGCGTTCAGCAGTCTTGGCTGTGTGGGCCCAGGGGATCTGTGCCGTGTTGCCGTAGTCCAGGTAGAACACTCGGCACTGCTGTGTCACCTGCTGGTTGCTGGTCCGCATTACCCACGCCCTGACCCACCAAGCAAGGAATGTCAACTTGTGCAATGCATTACCCAACCCTGACACCACCACGCAAGGAATGTCAACTTGTGCAATGCATTACCCAACCCTGACCCACCAAGCAAGGGATGTCAACTTGTGCAATGCATTACCCAACCCTAACACCACCAAGCAAGGAATGTCAACTTGTGCAATGCATTACCCACACCCTGACACCACCAAGCAAGGAATGTCAACTTGTGCAATGCATTACCCACACCCTAACACCACCAAGCAAGGAATGTCAACTTGTGCAATGCATTACCCACACCTTGACACCACCAAGCAAGGAATGTCAACTTGTGCAATGCATTACCCAACCCTAACACCACCAAGCAAGGAATGTCAACTTGTGCAATGCATTACCCACACTCTGACACCACCAAGCAAGGAA
>NC_134897.1:6833203-7025703 GCF_041734735.1 Babylonia areolata | reverse complement strand
CCTGGACCTGTCCCCAGAAAAACTTGTCGGAGATGACGGCGGTGATGAGCACCTGCACCTGCTGGCCCAGGTGGAATGGGAAGTCTGGCAGATTCAGCACTGACAGCAGGTTGCCACGCGTCTTCAGCACGTCTGACAGCGTCACCGACCCTGTCCACACAGCATGCACCTCTTTTCATCACGTCTCCAACAGTTCTGATCACCTGCATTCCCAAATCAGTTCACTTCCCGTTTCTTTAAGAATTCTGATGACTTGAAAGCCCCAGTATAGGTATAATGCTCTTTCTTCACTCACATCCCTTCTGGAATGATTTTGAAGAACTGCTTACCCTAACGCTCACTCTTCTCACTTTTATCCTTTCTGGAATAATTTTAAAGAACTGCTTACCCTAACGCTCACTCTTACTCTTACATACTTTTCCCACTTTCACTGTTTCAGGAAGAATTTTGAACTGTTTACCCTAATGCTCACTCTCCTCACTTTTATTCTTTCTAGAAGAATTTTGAAGACTTTTGTATTCCATATAGCTGTAACACTATTCTCACCCCTACAATTTTTTATTTTTTATTTTTATTTTTTAAAGACTTCCATACTCCAATACAGAATAAAAAGTTCCCATCTAATCAGTTTTATACCAAAATACCACTGTATATATCAGATACAACAGCAGACACATCTGAAAACAAATCCTTTATTTAAAATTCCAATTCAACCAGCTTCACATAAAATACATTGCATAATTTGGGATGATTCTATCACCGAAAAAAAAAAAAATTAATGTTCACATTTTGACATAAAAATACATATTTTCAAGGAAGAGCCTATTCAAATCTTTGAAAGAAAAAGTTCTTATTTTCAAATTTGGCAATTTTTCACACTTCAATTCACAAATCTATTCTAAAAACAAAACAACAAAAACAAGCACTATACATCCCCCCAAAAAAACAAACAAAAAATAATTGCCCCATCAGAACTTTTGATGACTGTGTATCAATGGTCGTTCTCTCACCACTGGAGTTTGCCCGGAGCTGGCTGAAGCCCAGCACAGCCTTGCGCAGTTCCGGTTTGTTGAAGGGCACGTCCACCTTCAGTCTCTGCCCGTTGTAGAAGCTCTGGTTCAAGTTCTTCACCGCCTGCTTCACATCTTCCACACTGCCGAGCTCTATGAAAGCCTTCTTCCTGTCAGCACAGTTTCAGTTTCTCAAGCAGATGTCACCGTGATTCCGACAAATCCATATACACTACACCACAGATGCCTGGCAGCAGCATAAAACAATGTAGGAGTCAGGCCTGGAGTGCATGCATCTGTATCTGTGTACCTATCTGTTTTCTTCTACAGAACTTTTCCAGAGGACCATTCTTACGTAGCCACTGGTTCTTTTCCAGTGCACAAAGTGTGTGCTGCACACAGGACCTCAAATATTGGGTGTTTTTTTTGTGTATGTGAGAGAGTGGTATGGTGTGGTGTGTATGTGTGAGAGAGAGAAAAAGCGAGTGACAGTGATTAAGTCAATCTGTGTGTGTGTGTGTGTGTGTGTGTGTGTGTGTGTGTGTGTGTGTGTGTGTGTGTGAGAGAGAGAGAGAGAGAGAGAGAGAGAGAGAGAGAGAGAGAGAGAGAGAGAGAGAGAGAGAGAGAGAGCATGTGCATTTGTGTGGTGTGTGCACAAACACTCAAAATTACACACATACATGTAAGTATGTGCACATTTTCATCCCTCCACCATCACACAAACATAGACACATGCTGTAACTTAAAAAGAACAACTGAAGGACATAAACAAAAAAAAACAACAGATTCAATCAAAAAGATGCTTTAAAAAAAGAACCAAAGGAAAAAACAACAACAGCCAAACTCACCGTCCAAACTGTGAGCAAGATATGCGGACTACTTTCGGTTTATACACAGCAAAGAGACATTTAAGTGCCACCTGCAAGAAAACAGAACACTGTTTTAATATACTGACATGGAAACAGCTTGACAGTTACAACTTGTTACAGTATGATATGGAGACATAGTTTGTTACTGTTCTAAACCATTTGTCACAATGGTGAATTTGTTGCTGTTGTCAAAACAGTATGCATGCTGTATTATTATTATTATCTTTAAGCTTGACTGCTCAAAGTTATCAGTGGAAGTAGCATGCCTATTTCAAGTTGTACACAGAACATTATATTGCCTCACTATCTCCTCTTTTTTTCCTCCCGTCTAGAAAAATGTATGCTCATATTCATGATACAACTATCCCTGATTGAATCACCTCTCTCTATTTCATCTCTCTCAACAAACGTCATGTGTCCCAACAAGGCCCTGTGTCCCTACTTGCAGACAAACGTTTTAGCTGTGTGTCCCTCAGTCCCTGTTTCGTTCACACAACGTCACAGGTCCCTGGGCTGTCTGCACATGGCCAGACGTTGTCCGTCAGCCATCCTATGAGCGCAAGGATGAAATCATCATCAGGACACACACTGTATACATCACTACTTCTCATCTTTTTTAATCTTGTCCTGTGAAAAAATACTTCATGAATGCCAAAGATCTTTCTTTGGAGTATTATACTATTTCAGTACTTGCAGAAACTGCTATGCCTAGGGGATCAAAATGCTATACCAAAGATAAATGTACTCAGTTCAAAAATGCAATGTCCCTTTACACACAACCACACACACACACACACACACACACACACACACACACTATGTTCTGCAGTGTCCACAGTCCTACCCATGGACCCTTTCTGTGTGCATGAAAAACTAACCTTATCAGTAATGAAAATAGTTTTTTTTAAAGAAGAAGAAAGAAACAAAGAAAAAACCTGAACTGCTGAGCAGATGTGTTACAAAACAAAACAAAAAAGTTGTTGATTTGATAAAACAAAAATCCATCCTAACAACTTTCCATTCTGCTGAAAACCAACATTACTGTACAAGCACAATGCAATGAAGAGGACCAGACATCCCTGACTGTGTGCTTTACCTGTATTCTCACCTTGATCCTTTTCCTTTGTTTAATACTTTTTTTTTATCACTACAGTGAAATGAATTAGTACATTTCCCCATGTCAGACACAGGGGAACTACATCCACATTTGTCCATCCTATGAAATGAGACGTGCCAACAGACTTCTCACAATTCCACCCCTGTATGTCATATTTAAACAATCAATGCTTTTTTCCTTTCTCTTCCGGATATCAATGAATGTATACATGCCCATTCATGATGAAAATTGCCTAAAACATTCAGTTTCAGGGGAGCAAAGTATAACCTGAACGGATTGTAAAAATAATGTTCTATTCCCTGCTGTATCCACTTCTGTAAACAGTGACTGTGATTTTAGCTGTGTGTCCCTCAGTCCCTGTTTCGTTCACACAACGTCACAGGTCCCTGGGCTGTCTGCACATGGCCAGACGTTGTCCGTCAGCCATCCTATGAGCGCAAGGATGAAATCATCATCAGGACACACACTGTATACATCACTACTTCTCCTTGTCAAGTAAAAAATGTGGGTGGGTATCACAAAAGAGTCTCTTTTGCTGTTGTTCAATTCAGTTTTGTTGATGCCATGATCTTGACTTCTAAGTGCTAAGCTCCCACAGCCAATCCTTGTGCATAATTTGGGTAAGATGGGAAGCAAAACTCAAGATCTAACCTAGCAAGCCTTTAAGATCTGATTTTGTCCCTAACTGCTATATTTATCTTCATAAAGCAAATTATGGAAAGGGACCGTCCTGCCGAATTTGGTTCCCCCATCTAACAGACAGAATGTCAAATTTACTGCAGACACACACAGACAACCAAACCACACTGAATGTACACTGTATATTTTATATCATACCAAAGTAAATACTTCCTGGCACATTTAGCATACTATACTGCAGAACAGATCATTATACTGAGGCCACTAACTTACCAACACATGCACAACCACATCAGCGCAATCATAAAACATGTAACAAGTAACAGCACACACTGTAACAAACTAGTATGCAAAACTAAACCAGAACCCAGTGGGGTGGGGGTTTGGGGGGGCGGGGGGGGCTGTGGGGGGTTAGGGGGGGCCCAGTGTCCCTCAGTCCCTGCTTCGTTCCCATAACGTCACAGGGTCCTGGTGCGTCCACACACAGCCATCACAGGACAGCCGTCTTCTGGTGCAAGGATGAAGTCATCACTGGGACAGAGCCACCTCTTGGGACACACCCTCCTTCACACAATCTTCAGCGCCCCCAAATCCCAAAATTCAACAGCAACACGGCAGGAGAGCTTAGTTCTTCAGCTATGTCAACTTGAAATTCACTGCCTTTTTCAGTCCTGCACCGTCCTTCACTAACAGTAACATCTTTTAAAACAATTCCAAAAACATTTTTTTTCAAACAGTCTGTACATTACGTTGAGGCACTCAGTTCTGTTGAAGCACTTTGAAAGTGTTATAATAAATGTACTATAATGATCATCATGATCATTTTGGGATGGTCACAGGTGTAACACCTCTCATTTCACTCTTTCTCTTCTTCACACGAGGCAGGCAAGGAATGAAGCTTTGGACACTGGACAGTCACAGATCTCAACAAACACACATCTCCTTTAACCCCTAGGCTGCCTGCATGACGAGATAACTCGTCATGGCAAGCATGTATGCTTCGCTGCCTGCATGACGAGATAACTCGTCATCGAAATATTCTGACTTTTCCCTGGTTTGCATTCACTTCCTTGGCAAAAATAGTGGTAGCTTTAGCCTGGGGAATCTCTCTAGATTCTATTCATAGCTAGAAACCCCATCTACGTCATGAAGCAGTCCTTTATTTTAACGTTTTGGTTGGGTCACTGTCCAAGTGTTTGCCTGACTTCTCTCCTCGCTCGCTCAACAAAATGTCGGACTGACGCCGTGCTCTAGACATGCGATCGTGACGAACTAAATCAACCTTGATTTCTTTCTTTAGCTGATGCTCAGAAAGAATTGAAGCGTAAATTCGAAGGAGAAGATAGAGATGAACACTTATAGGACGATCTGATAGAAAATAAAGGGAGCAATCAAGAGAGTGGCCAAGATGCGACTGTAACAGTGAGTGATGCCGGCTGTACAGATGTTAGCAGACGACAGATGACCGAATTAGCAGCAGAGCGATATTCTTGGCACGCAGCCAACGCGGTCTGATGAGTACTGAATCAAGTGACCGTGTGAGAGGGGTGAGGAGGAGGGGGGGTGGAGACTGAGGGGGTGTGGCCTCACATCCATCTTATCAGTTGGAGAAGTCACAATGTATTGTGTATCTATCTCTTAAAAAAAATATATATATTGTGGTTGTTCTAGTATGATTTTGTGTTTGCAGATATCCATTTGTCCAGAAAATATGATGTTTTTGTGCAAATTACCTGACTAATGTTTGTAATGAACAAGTTGAAAATGTGACAAAAAACAAAACACTGATTTCAAAACAACAGCATGTCACTAAAACTATATAAAATGGGAAAATAGCATGTGTTTTGTATTCTTTATTCATTTACCTTTCAGAAAATATATACTTTTATGGGTCTTTCTCCAATAACAAAGAGCACAGAATTTTTTGAAAATTTATACCCGTTTTTTGTGAAAAAACCCTGGCAAATAGATTTCACTTAAATCTTATTTTCCTGGCAGCGAAAGGGTTAAAAAGAATTCACCGATCTCAAACACCATCCATTACCCCAGGAATCGTTTAGGCACAAGACAATAATACACCAACCATCACAATATATCAACAGTTTTGTCTCACCTCATCCACGTCATCCTTGATGTTCGTCACCAAAACTGTAGGAACCTCAAAACTGCGCTGGACTCGGAAATTTTCCAGCGGAGCCACATGCTCCAGTTCTGGCAAGGCTGGCTCCAGGGGAGGCAACACAGGCTCCAGCGGTGGGAGAATGGGCTCCAAGGGCGGCAGAGCTGGCTCCAAGGGCGGCAGGATCGGTTCCAGACCAGGCATCACAGGTTCCAGTCCTGGCATGGCCGGTTCCAAACCTGGCATAGCTGATTTCATGCCCCGTCTGGCCCGTTCCAAACCTGGCCTGGCCCGTTCCAAACCGGGCATAGCTAGTTCCAGATCTGGCATAGCTAGTTCCAGATCTGGCATCGCTGGTTCCAATCCTGGCAAGGCTGGCTCCAAACCAGGCATGTCTATCTCCTCTGCATCAATGGACGTCTTGTGCAGACCACATCAAAAGCATGAACAGAAACAAGTACACTGTCAATTTTACATGCACACAGCAGTAGAGACAGTGCTGCTTAGTGCCTCCCACAAGTTCCATACAGGTAAAGAAAAGATACACAGGAACATCGCCAGAAACATTGCTATTAGGAGCAAAATATTTCAATTGTGTAACCTGAAAAAAGTTTACAGAGAACAACTTTCTTTACATGGAAGCAGCAGTAAACTGGAAAATAAAAAAAAAAAACAACACCTAAAACATGTATGCATTACCAATGTTTTATGTTAATTGTGCCCTCAGATTTGCTGCCAAATTACTATCAGCACATGATAGAAAACTAATATGATTTTTTTTTCCCTTTTGGTGTGTATGCACATAAATCTTGTGCAATGTCAGTACACCCAAATCACAAAGGAACCAGTGTACACAAAAAGACATGTTCACATCATACTGTTGTTTTTTGACTCACTTGTGTAAACAAAGTGAGTATGTTTTAACCCGGTGTTCGGTTGTCTGTGTGTGTGTGTGTGTGTGTGTGTGTGTCTGTGTGTCCGTGGTAAACTTTAACATTGACATTTTCTCTGCAAATACTTTGTCCGTTGACACCAAATTAGGCATAAAAATAGGAAAAATTCAGTTCTTTCCAGTCATCTTGTTTAAAACAATATTGCACCTCTGGGATGGGCACAAAAAAATAAAATAAGAAGTCTAATTATATGCAAACTGCATTTACTGTTATATTTATATTTTTTGTATTCTCTAAACTTGGCACTTTGATCTGATATTCTGACCCAACAACAAGAGCAGTCATTATTATTATTTTTTGTTCAAATAGGAACTTCTTTTGCAAAGCATGGAAGTTTTATTTATTTTGCAAACGTTTTGGTGCAGATAGTAAAAAAGGGAAATTACTCTGTAATTAATGCTAGGGGACTTAATTCGCTTTAAACTGATCTTGATCATCTTAAACATTACATTTTGAAATTATACAAAATGCATAAATAACTTTTTTTTTTCTTCAGTATATCACAAGTGAGTCTTGAAGGCCTTGCCTCTCTTGCTGTTTTTGTTTTCTTCAAATTTAAATCATATGCAGACTGAATTGCAGGAAATTGTCCACATCAACAATACGCAGTCCATAACAACAAACACTGTGTCAACTTACATCTCTCGAAGCATCCAAATTCATGCCATTTTTCTCCACGTCTTTCTTCTTTTCTATACACAAGACAAAAAATAACATTATTATTACACATACACACACATGTGCGTGCCACGGATGTTCAGTGCTGGCACTTTAGTTAGCCCAGCGAAAGTTCATGAACCCAGGAAGTAGGGCATGGATATAAATAAACGTGGCTGACAAACAGGCCGTGCCAGCGGCACTCACTGTACGCTTGTTCAGCGGTAAATCTGCTTTGTTTCTTTCGCGCATCATCTTCCCGGATGGATTGGAAATAACGACAAAAGAAGTGGGTTTCTACAAAGAATGCAAAATGAGCTTTCTATTGACTCCAAACACAATATATTTTCTTACATAGCAATTGTTCCGGCAACGGTTGAAACATACATGAAGAAAGAGAAGAGAAGGTCAAGAAGAAACATGATCGCAAAAATCGTAAAATTTAAATCCCTCTCTAAGAAAACGTACGCTTATTACAATGAAATCGTAAAAATCACCAGAACATTTAGCATGCCTGCATGCAGATCAGCCCACCCTTTTGAGTTGTAGATTTTTTCTTGTCAGCACAAAAAGTGTTTAAATGATGCCCACACGCACCACTGGAAGAGTAAAATCAAACCTCACTCAAGTGCTACATGTACTGGATCCAGAGAATAAAATGAAAACTGAGAGGAAAAAAAGGATTAGAAATATAGAAGTGGTATTTTCCACTCTGACCCCCTCCCCAGAAAAAGAAAAAAAAAAGTTTTGAAAAGAGACAGGAGAGAGACAGAGAATCAGCAGAATCTGAGACAGAAAGAAAAAGAGTCAAACTGAGAAACAGAGACAGATGTCAGCAGATTCATCAAAGGAGAGAGCAGAGGAGGAAGTAGAGAGTGCAAGTTCAAGAGAGAATCTGGACAAGTTTTGTACGTTGCAAGTTTCATCAGTCACTTTTCATATTAAAACGCAACTACCAAAAAATGTGTGGGTTTAAGTTGCAATCAACTGACATTTGTCAGCATTTTTAAAGTTCTAGAATTTCAACAACAAATGTGCATTTGTTTACTTTTGCAATGAAAGCATGAAATAGCGCAAACTCAGGAAGAAGAGAACAATTTCTGTCCAGCCAACAAATGTCCAATAAATCAACCCCCATCTTTGGTGTTTTTAAAACAGGTACTCCAGACTTTTTGTCTTCACTACTGTATCCACCTGCTCCCATTTTCATCAGCTTCACAGCATCTCTGAATTTCATTCTCTCTAATCTACCAGTACAAAACAAAACACTGCATTGTAACGTACCTTTAACAGACACAGTAAGGCGATTCCCATACCACACATGCCCATCAAACTTTTTCACGATTCCTTCCGCTTGTTGTCTGTTTGCTGTCAGGATGTAGGCAAACCTGAAAAAAACATCATTGCACACTCTGGAAATAAACACACTTGTTTCGCTTACCTGACATCAATGTATGTGCCAGTGTCAACTGTATTTGGGAAACACTCAAAACACCCAGGGAAGACAACTAAGAGAATTGACCTTGCCTGGAAACTAGAAGGTGAAGTATGGCCTGGTGTAGTCATACTGATGGGTAACTTCAATGAAATGATAATCTGTTGGTTTTTTTTTTTTGTGTGTGTGTGTGTGTGTGTGTGTGTGTGTGTGTGTGTGTGTTCCCCCCAAGAATGTACTGCATATAATGATTATTGCCAACAGTCAAGAATCAGCCATAAAACATTCCTAAACTGATATGGAATATCAGTGGTTGTACCGTTTTCAGCCAGAAGATAGTCCTGAATGGATATGGCACATCACTGGTTACACAGTTCTTCTCCCCAAATGTCCCTTCACTTCATTCTTTGAAAGAAATGATGTTATGAATTGGACAAACTGGCATTCAGTCATACAAAAAAACCCGAATCTGTGGGAGACCTGAGCCTGTCAAAATATTCCATTCTAAGACTTCACAAAAAGATAAGACCCATTTCATAAAAGCAGGCATCTTTTCATAAATTGTTAGCAAATAGAGAGATGTTTTAAATCATCAAAGCTGCTCTTAGTCCACATCAGGCTTCTCAATGAACACACAAACAGCTGTTTCAGGCACAAGCGCACTGTGAAAAACTTGAAAAATGCTCCAGAAAAAACTATTTGCAGCCCAAAATTTACACTTATTCAGTGGTTTTCAAACAACAGCTGTGGATTTTCATTAAAAAAAAAAGAAAAGAAAATAAAGTCAAGAAAGCACCTGTAAGTGGTGTTCACTATGGTGGCTGCAAACACCACTGTGCCTAAAATTCAGCATCATTTCACCATGCTCCCAAGATGAGAACTGTGCAACTTCCCATGTGGTCCTTAACTTTTTCTGACCCATATATACAGATATCTCTAAAGAATGTGGAATAGCTTGGCCCTGTGTTTACCTCCTTGTCATCCTTTCTGATTTAGAGGAGTTTCACTGTAGGTGAGTTGAACTCACTGTTGTCTCATGTCCCCTACCATCCCTCTTGTAAAAAGAAAAAAAAAGGGGGCAATAAAAACCCATTAATTTCTCCCTCCCCCCCCAACCCCCTCCCCCCCCTCCTCTTCATCAACCCACCTCCCCTCTCCTGACCATCAATCCCCTCCAATACTCACGTTTTCTTTTCTCCTGCTGGGGTTTCAAAACCCTTCAAGGTCACCCAGCTGACCTTGAACTCATGCAACAACTTGCGGAACATGTCCTGTTAGAGCAAAATACACACATGTGACCAGCTTATAAAAAATGATAGATAAGTCGGTTCTTGAGGATATGAAGATATATATTATATATACCCGGAAAGAAGACGAAAAGACCTTTCAAATGGTGCATAAAACATGTTCCCAGGTTAAAAAAATGTAGAAGTTATGTCAGTTCAACGTGTGTCAGTAGTGCGGCAGCCATTTTGAGAAAAACAGCTTAAAAGTTTTGCAACGGACTCTTGAGATTTTTCCAAAGTAACGGGGGTTTGTTTTAGCTAAGTGCCTGTGAAAGTTAGGCAGGTTATCAAACAAGGGCCCGTACATGCTTTGGGCAATGATATTCACTCTTGATGATACTACTAATGTAATTTTGAATGGTTGTTTTGGGATGTAAAAGAGATTCTTCTCTTGATCACTCAACAAATAAAGCTTTTTGACTCACTTGTGTAAACAAAGTGAGTCTATGTTTTAACCCGGCGTTCGGTTGTCTGTGTGTGTGTGTGTGTGTGTGTGTGTGTGTGTGTGTGTGTGTGTGTCTGTGGTAAACTTTAACATTGACATTTTCTCTGCAAATACTTTGTCAGCTGACACCAAATTAGACATAAAAATAGGAAAAATTCAGTTCTTTCCAGTCATCTTGTTTAAAACAATACTGCACCTCTGGGATGGGCACAAAAAAAAAAAAAAAAAAAAAAAAATGAAGCCTAATTATATGCAAACTGCATTTACTGTTATATTTATATTTTTTGTATTCTCTAAACTTGGCACTTTGATCTGATATTCTGACCCAACAACAAGAGCAGTCATTATTATCAATTTTTGTTCAAACAGGAACTTCTTTTGCTAAGCATGGAAGTTTTATTTATTTTGCAAACGTTTTGGTGCAGATAGTAAAAAAGGGAAATTACTCTGTAATTAATGCTAGGGGACTTAATTTGCTTTAAACTGATCTTTCTCATCTTAAACATTACATTTTGAAATTATACTCAATACATAAAAAGCTTGTGTGTTTTACTCTCAGTCACAAGTGAGTCTTGAAGGCCTTGCCTCTCTTGTTTCATTTCTTTTACATCAAAATTAGAATGATGCACATCTAAATTTTGATTTTTTTCAGAATTAATATAAACTCGTGAATTTTTTAAATACATTATTTCTTTTTTTGTACTTTGAATATGCCAGTGTGCCAGTGTGGGTGGGTGCGCAGGAGTTCGCTGAGTGTGGCCCATTTTTGTTCATCGTTTATTTCAGTGATTTGCCCTCTAAGTATCTTCCATTTCCACTTAATTATGTTTTCATGTATTTGCCTACATGTTTATTCTTAGTATTTCTTTTTCTTTGATAATAATAATAATAATAATAATAATGGATACTTATATAGCACACTATCCAGAAATCTGCTCTGGGTGCTTTACAAAAACGCTTTTGTTAACATAAAACATTATATCTATGTTACATACACACACCAAATGTGACTACACACACACACACACACACACACATACACACACGCACACACACACTGCATACATACATTTTAATATACATGTGCATCTAACAGCTACCCTAACACATACGCACACATAGGCAGGCACAAACTTACATAAACACACGCACACACAATACACATTCATATACATGCATGTAGTTATGTACACATACATATGTATACACACATAGTCAAGCACAGCTAACGAAAAGGAAGTGGACCTGCCACAATTGAACTTATTGCTGAGGGAAAAGGTGAGTTTTGAGACGAGATTTAAAAGATGCGAGGGAATCAGAATGACGGAGGTTATCAGGGAGCTTGTTCTATAAAGATATCGAACAGATATTAATGTAAGATATGCTGTTTTTCGGGATAATTGCTCTGCAATATCGGCAAGCATATCAGGAAATTAACTAAATTTTCAAATTTATAGTTTGAATTCGGCAAAAACAGCGATCTAGATAAGTTGTAATGTAGAGGTTGAACTATGCACTGGTGCAAAAATCTTGATTTGCCCCAGATGGACCCTCAGCACTGTTTTTGCCTGTACCGCAACTGAATGCAGCGTGAATTATCTATTATTTTGTGGGAGACGGTCACATATGTATAAACACACACACACGACTGATTTCCCAAGTGATGACTCACAAGCCAAGCGATGACACTTGGTGACGTCACATGAAAATATCAATTATTCAATTTCGAAAAAAACAGAGTCCAGAGTGAAATAAAGTGTACAAGCACTAAAAAAAAACCAAACAAAAAAAACAACCAATGAGACAATGTGTATATGAAAATATATGCGCATGAACACACAGACAATTGAGAGAAGGCGATAACACACTTCAATACGACATGCTGAAACTGTAAAGAGATGAAAGCACAGAATATCAACAACAATAAACACAGAGATCAAACAGAGAACACAGGACTGAAAACTGAAGTTCTCAAGGCTGTAGAATTCAGGCATGACAGGCAGTGACAGGGTAACCAGGAGAGTGAGAGGCAGAAGATGGATGTAGACAGACTGGAAGAGAGGTGAGGGAGACTTACAAAGGAGTACTTCACATTGGGGTTCAGGTTTCCAACATAGATCCTCTGGCTCGGACCTGCATGCCCTGAAACACGACCAGGACACCACCACCACACCACACAATGGTTACAAGTATCACACAACAAGAAACTCACTCAAATCACATCTTCAAAAAAAACTATAAATGATAAGACAGCAACAGCCATTTTAATTATCATGTTAATGATAGAAATTTACAACTATTCACACTTAAAATAATCTTATTAGCTGTAGCAGTACGTTCTGGGCATCTGATTCAGTGAAGAGAATTACCGTAAACTTAGGTCTATTGAGCGCACCAGTATATAAGCCGCACCCACTAAATTTTGGAAAAAATGGAACTTTATATATGCATAAGCTGCACTGGTTTATAAGCTGCACTTATTTCAGGTACCGGAACACATACTGATACTACAGAAAAGCTGTCAATACTGTAGGTTATGAAATAAACACAAGCGGGAACAACAGAAAGAAAAGCAAGCAAAAATACTGCTAGTGCCACAAAAAAATAATAAATAAACACAATGAAAATAAGATCCACAATTTAGGGATAGTCACATTTATTCAACATCATCCTGCTCACTGAATCCACTGAAATCTTCGTCTTCAGTGTCTGAGTTGAAGAGAACCAGCACAGCTTCCTCCACCATCTTGTCACTGACTTCAGCCTTGCTTTCACTTCATGAACATGAAGGTGGAGGTCGCTGCTGGTTCATCGCTTGCACTGTCGTCTGCTAGGTCGATCGCCTTCAATTTGAAGGCTGCATCATAGCCATAACGTCGCGTTTTTGGCATGATGAGGGTGTATGCTTGAGCAGAGTAGAACTGAATGCTGATCTGAAGGCTTTAATGTGTGCAGATTTGATTTATAAAACGTGAACAGTTAGCACACTATCCTGAAGCTCATCCAAAAATTCATGGACAGAAATCATGATTTTGGTGAGTTGAAGGGCAGCTAAGAATAGACGAGAACATGACACTCCCGGGATCGTTAAAATCCTCAAATAAGCCACATCATTGTATAAGCCGCAGAGGTTGAAGCTGGAGCAAAAAGTCGTGGCTTATAGACCAAACTTTACGGAATACACAAACAACAATATGCGACAAATATCCTGTAAGGCTTGCATTAAAAATCTATTTTATTCAGAATTTTCACCCAATATCTAGATATAAAAAAAAAGCACACACACACACACGCACACACAGACACACACACACTCTGCGATTAGAGCTTGGTCTCTAACCAAAGCTAGGCACGATAAGTATGCATATCATCATCAGAGGCATTACCAATGGTGAACTATGGCAGAGTGAGTTACAAGTGCCTGTGGCCAGACAGGAGGAAAAGAGAAATATCAATTTTATATTTAAAATACCTGTTATGAATGTGAAAATATGGTCTGCACGTGGCAAGTGTGGGTGAATCATGAGCTGTGCATGTTCATGTGTGTGTGCGGGTATATGTATGTGCAGTAATCTCAGTCTGAATTTGTCAGAGCTCGGGTGAAGTGCGTCTGTTGAGACGGAGTGAAGCCTTGACTGTTCCGTACATCAGATGGGGAAAAATTGTTAAGTTTTGATTTTTGTCGTTTATTCAATGGTTAGTTGTTGGATAATTTCATTTAAAATTCAACTTGTGATTAAATAGTTATTGAGAAGGTAGTAACAGCTGTTGGTTTTGCTTTGTGATAAATCAATACTTTTTTCTGTGCATTTATAAGATGTAACTCTCTTAAATGAATATTGTATTGTTAACTGGAAAATGGTATGAATGCATGAGTGGTGTGAAAGGACAGTAAATGTAAGAAAAGAACATAAGGGGACAGTGAAATGAAAGGGGGAACACTGAAGAGGAGTAGCTGGAGACTTGTTCAGTGGGAAGGAAGGAAGAATTCTGAATGGAGTGCCAAGAGAAAAATGTTATCAGGGTTCCATGTTGACCGGCCACGGAGTGGAGGGACCCCCTGTGGAACTGGTCTGTGTTCAGTGGAGGAGGAGGCGCCAGAGCGTCCCATGAGTTGTGTGGGGTGGACATTGACATTGTTTACTTAAGTAGACTGTTAACTGGCTGGCCTAGGATTGAGTGTGATCCTGTGGATTGGATCGAAGCAAAAAGCAGCTGTGCCCAGAGAGAATTGTGAATTGTGACATTCAAGAAATTTGTTCCCTGGTTGAAAAAAAACCCCCATAATTGAAATAACTGTTGTTTCCAGGTGAAAAGAGTGTGCGTGAGTGAAAAAAAGGAAATTTTCTATCCAAATTTTTGTTTTTATAATTATAACTGGTTCAGGGGAAAATTCCTTATGTCTTTTTTTCTGTTTGCTGAGAGAGTGTGAGACTGAAGACTGAAGTGAACTCACTGTTTATTTCTTTTCTTGCCTGGCTCCTCACCCACTTAGTAACATGAACAAAACCAGTAATCTATCATCATTTCAGCAACCTGTCAACAGGTACATTACAACTGATACTACAGTAAACTGGCAATCTATAAACATACTGAGGCAATAAATGAACGTGATATCACATGTAATTTAATTTCCAGCTGATTACTTTTGTCCTAGTATACAAAAAGTGTAGAAATCATGAATGTGCACGGATATTAATCTTAAGTGTAACAACTAGAAATACTGTGAAGTGTGTGTCTGCTTTCCAGTGAATTGCAGCCATATCAAATTTGACTGGAAAGGTACTGATCAAATGAAAGGTTATGAATCACCTCTTCTTCGCTTTCGAGGTGCGATGTTAGGTGCCGCCCGCTGTTCAGTGCCCTCCCACTTTCGTTTCTCTGTCCCTTTTCCCGTTCTGTCCATCTTGAGTGCTGCTTCCGAGGCCACCTTCATCCCCAGATGCTGGAACATTTTGAATGCCCGCTGGACTGACTGAAGGTCACTGTAGCACACGTAGATCCATCTGCAGACAGGACATAACAAATGATGGACAATGAACACATACACACATGGTGGTGGTGTGTCCATCGAGATCGATGATGACCATCGTTGTCATCCAGATGGGGGATGGGGAGAGGGTGGTGGTGGGGTGGGGGGAAGGATGCTCATGAGTCTATCTGTGAGTGCGCAGATGGCTGAATAGTCCAATCTGCGCACGAAATGTTCGCTGACAGTTGGGGCAGACAAAGACAGGCATATCATTGTCAGGGAGCTTGTTTGCCCGTGACTTTCTGGCCTGCCTCTTCTGAACAGCTGCAGCAGTCCTGCTGGCCTCGCACAACTTGGCGCCTTTGTGCACAGCAGCGCGCCATTTGTTACGGTCCACTGCAGATTCCTCCCAGGAGTCAGGGTTGATATCAAACGCTTTCAGAGAGACCTTCAGAGTATCTCTGAAGCGCTTCTTCTGACCTCCGTGTGATCTCTTCCCTTGTTGCAGCTCGCCATAGAAGAGCCTTTTGGGCAGCCGATGGTCTGGCATGCGCGCCACGTGTCCAGCCCAGCGAAGCTGGGACTGCATCAGGATGGTGAAGATGCTGGGAAGGGTGGCTTTTGCGAGCACCTCTGTGTCTGGGGTCCTGTCTTGCCACTTGATGTTCAGTAGCTTCCTGAGGCATGTTGTGTGGAAGTGGTTCAGCTTCTTGGCATGTCGTTGGTACACTGTCCAAGTTTCGCAGCCGTACAGTAGTGTGGGGAGAACTACTGCTCTGTAGACCTTTAGCTTGGTCTCAAGACTAATGCCTCTTCTGTTCCAGACATTTGCATTGAGTCTACCAAAAGTTGCACTTGCTCTTGCAATCCTGACATTCACTTCATCGTCGATGGTCGCATTTCGTGACAGTGTGCTGCCAAGGTATGTGAACCGCTCCACCGCACTGAGTCTCTGACCGTTGACTGTGATGTTGGGCTCAACGTAGGGTTTCCCTGGGGCTGGCTGATGGAGAACTTCAGTTTTCCTCGTGCTGATGGTAAGGCCGAAGTTCCTGCTGGCAGTGGCAAACTTGTTGACGCTGAGTTGCGTGTCAGCTTCAGATCCAGCGTTGAGGGCACAGTCATCAGCAAACAAAAAGTCTCTGATGATGTCTGTCATGACCTTCGTTTTTGCTTGAAGCCTTCTGAGGTTAAACAGCTTGCCATCTGTTCGGTACTTTAGGCCAATTCCAACATCGCCATCTCTGAAGGCATCAGTAAGCATTGCAGAGAACATGAGGCTGAACAGCGTTGGAGCCAGGACGCAGCCTTGCTTGACACCATTTGTGACAGGAAAAGGAGCAGATGTTTCACCATTGTCCTGGACTCGAGCCTGCATGCCTTCATGGAATTGGCTGACCAAGGAAATAAATTTCCGAGGGCATCCGTACTTGGCCATGATCTTCCACAGTCCCTCTCTACTCACGGTGTCAAAGGCCTTAGTGAGGTCGACATAGGTGGAGAACAGATCAGCATTTTGCTCCTGACATTTCTCTTGCAGCTGCCTTGCAGCAAACACCATGTCGGTGGTTCCGCGCTCTTTCCGGAATCCACATTGGCTCTCAGGCAAATGACCTTGGTCAAGGTGTGCTGTGAGGCGGTTTAGTAGGATCCTGGCAAGTATCTTGCCTGCGATGGAGAGCAGGGAAATGCCCCGATGGTTATCACAGGCTTGCCGGTTCCCCTTTCGCTTGTACAAGTGAATGATAGATGCATCTTTGAAATCCTGGGGGATCGTCTCTTCTTTCCACATGAGTGAGTACAGCTGATGAAGCTTCTCAGTCAGCACAGTGCCTCCATCCTTGTAGACCTCTGCTGGTATGGAGTCTGAGCCAGGTGCTTTGCCACTGGATAGCAGACGGATTGCTTTCTGGGTCTCAAGAAGTGTTGGCGGATCGTCCAGTGCTTCGTTGGTGGGGACTTGTGGGAGACGGTCTATGGCTTCATCATTTATGGAGGAAGGGCGATTTAAGACACTGTTGAAGTGCTCAGCCCATCGTTCGAGAATGTTCTCCTTCTCGGTGATCAAGGTATTCCCATCTGCACTGAGGAGGGGGGATGATCCTGAGGATGTGGGGCCGTAGACTTCTTTTAAGGCATCGTAGAACCTCTTCATATCGTGCCTGTCAGCATATCCCTGGATCTCATCAGCTTTGTCACTCAGCCACTTATCCTGCATCTGGCGTAACTTTTGCTGAACAGTCCTGCGGATGGCATTGTACGCATCCTTTTTTGATGTGGACTTTGGGTTGCTCAGGTGGGCTTGATGCAGACGGCGTTTCTCATCCAGAAGCTGCTTGATTTCATCACAGTTTTCATCAAACCAGTCTTTGTGCTTTCTGATCATGGGTCCCAGGGTCTCTGAAGCTGTACTATAGATCAGCTCACGCAGGGTCCTCCAGTCAGACTCCACATTCTGGTTGTTCAGAGAGGCGGATTCCAGACGATCTTCCAGCAGCTCCACAAAGGACTGTTTGATGGTGATGTTTTTCAGCTTAGCGATGTTGAGCCGTTTTGGAGCCTTCTGGCCTTGGGGGCGTCTCTTTGGCTGGATTCGAATATTCAGCTTCGAGACTACAAGGCGATGGTCTGTCCAACACTCGGCGCCGCACATGGTCTTTGTTACACGTACATCTTGCCTATCCCTTTTCCTGACGATGACATAATCGATGAGATGCCAATGCTTTGAGCGAGGGTGCATCCATGACGTCCTGTTACGGGTAGGGAGGCAGAAAACTGTGTTGGTTATCAGCAGTTCGTGCTCTGCACATGTCTGAAGCAAAAGCAATCCATTTGGGTTGCAGTGGCCCACACCATGCTTTCCAATCACTCCATCCCAGGAGATGTAGTCAGAGCCAACTCTAGCATTGAAGTCCCCAAGAATGATGAGCTTGTCTGCTTTAGGGATGGCAGCAATGACAGAGTGAAGGTCCTCGTAGAACTTCGCCTTCACTTCATCCGGGTTGGTCATGGTTGGGGCGTAGGCACTGACAATGGTGAGGTGCTTCTGGCCAGATGCCAGTGGGAGTTTCATGGTCATAAGCCTATCGTTGACTCCCTTTGGGATTCCAGCTAGCTTGCTGACAAGTGCTGTTTTTACTGCAAAACCAACACCAGCCTCACGTCGCTCTTCGCTTCCTCGTCCACTCCAGAAGAAGGTGTAACCAGATCCCCGTTCACAGAGCTCGCCTTCGCCTGCAAGCCGAGTCTCACTCAAGGCTGCGATGTCGATATTGTATCTGGCGAGTTCGGATGCAACTAGTGCTGTTCTCCTTTGGGGTCTGTCTGCGTTATCTCTGTCCAGGAGAGTCCTTATGTTCCAAGCACCAATGGTGAGAGGAACGATCCTTGTTTTTTTCTTTTCTTTCTCTTTGTTTCGACCGCTGATGTAGGGTCCCCGCCAGCCGCGGTATGCTGGCCAGGGTGATATGGAGCAGGCAATTTTTAGGGCACCTTTTCTAGCCCCTTCCTCATGCTAGGGAGGTGAGCAGTGCATTCCTAAAGAGGGCTGCTCAGACGCTCAGACGGCTGCCGAGCTCCATCGCTGCTCCTGTCGACGAAGAACGACCCTATGGCCTGAGCCGCCTGCGTGCAGGTCTGCGGCTGCGACTGCCAGTGTACCCACACCTGTCGTTTCGTCGCTCGCCTGTCGCCACAGGACTTGGGGGTGATGAAATGATGAAGGATGAAAGGTCATTTTGGATGACTGATGACTTGCGCGATGAGTTTGTTTAAAGTGAAGAGGAGTTGCGCAACGTCGACCTCACTCTCTCGTCCGGGTCCACCAATTTCCAGTGGCAAGACTAAGTCGAGACGACTGGAGGATGAGCACGGATGCAGTGGATGACCAAGATATCCTTTCGGTGTCTCATCTTGCTCTCTGCACTCCACAGTGCGTTGCTGTAACCGCCTTCCTCTCCGTTGAACCGATAGGTTTCTTCCGCAGATTCTGCCGGATCCAGACTTCGCATGCATGGGTAGACACACCCCGGGGGCCAACTGCGTGTGGCATGCACACAGCACGGTGGAGCTAGATGGCCGTCGGTGGCTCTCCTGAGCCGACGCCCTTTTATGGATCTCCATAAGGGTGTCTAGCCACCCGCCTCACCAGTCCCAGAAGGGAGTGGTGGGAGTGCCGGTTTAGTCGTCGGCAACCCGACCCTGAACAGGTTGTACTGGATTACAGGTTACCAGTAGCAGATCTAATGACCTGACCTGACAGATATACAGTACCATAGAAAGACCAGTTTGGAGATCTGAAAGAGAACATATAAAAATAAAAATATTGTTTAAAATATATATTTTTTTTTTAAAGAAAAAAAAAAGTCAAGCACAAAAAGGCTGAGTGAAAGGGATGGGGCTGGGGGTTACACACATCAATACATTAAGACATAAAGTACAATATGAAATATATTATTTACAAAAAAATATTAAAAAAAAAAAAGCCCAGCAAAAAAACACCCCCCAAAACCCTGTAAATTCATGTGAAAGCTGAGTGAAAGGGATGGTGTGTGGGGATGCATTCACACATATATATTGGAGATAAAAAATCTGAGGACAGGAAGTGAAAAGCACTGTACACACACATCTGACACAAGAACAAAAAATACTGAAAAAGAACAAGGAAAAAAAGTAAGTTTTCAGTTTCAATTTTGGTTTTAAGATATCAAAATATGTGGATTGATCCATTTAGGTCGCATCACATCTGCTGTAAAAAAACCACCCAGATTAAAAAAGGGAGCAGATGTCTTATCTTCACATACATCCCATGCACTGATCAGGTCTTGGGAGTCTTGCCTAGGTTTGTGTAAAACACTAATATGAACAGAATGCAGTCTATTGCAGAGAAAGAAAAACAACAAAAAATATGAACAAACAGAAAGAAGGACAGAAAAAAAAGACAGAGTGTGGGAGAAGAAAAATCAAAGTTTCGAAGTTTTATTCGGAGTACAACAGAAACATATTTTATTATTTATGACCTCTACCCCCGTTCACCATGTCACAGACATAATTCTGATGAAAGGATGTGAAAAGCATCACACGCACAAACATATCACACATGAGAAACAGAAAATACTGAGAGAGAGAAAAAATGAAAAGAAGAAAGTATGCCATCTTCTCCTCTCCCCTCTCTCGTGAAATGGGAGAGAACAATTCTGTAGATTGTAATGTATCACTGTCAGGACTCAAGTCAGGATGCCCCACACTGCCCACTGTGGGTGTGGGGATAGCAATCATCAAGAATCCTCAATGGCAATCACTGAGGTTCCTCTTCGCAATCACAAATGATTCTCCTCAGCACTCACGAAAGATCCTCTTCAGTCATGGCCTGGCTTCGCTGACGAAGATCTAGGAAGGGCGTTGTCCACGTCTGATGCAGGCACGCTCATGGCTGACAAGGCCAATGCGGGAAAAGCAGAGTCGGCCGCAGCGGTTGCAAGGGAAAGTCTGGTCTGGGTTCGCGGCTGCAGCGTCGTGGTTCTTCCTCCTTCTGCGTTTGTCCTCAAGGCTGGCCCTGCGGTTGTTTTCGAAGGAGGAGACACCTTGGTGGATGGTGCGTCGCCAGGTCTCTCGATCAGCGGCTACTGCGGACCACTGGCGATGGTCAATGTGACAGGCACCGAGAGCTTTCTTCAAGGAGTCTTTGTATCTCTTCTTGGGTGCTCCTCTGTCACAGTGGCCAGTGGACAGTTCGCCATACAGCACGATCTTGGGCAGGCGGTGGTCCTCCATCCTGGACACGTACCCTGCCCAACGTACCTGGGTCTTTAGCAGCACTGCCTCGATGCTGATAGTCTTAGCCTGCTCCAGGACCTCGACATTAATCCTCTTCAGTAATCACTAATCATACACTTAAACAGAGAGTGAACACACTCTGGAATTATGGATTCACTCCATGCCATATTTTCTCACGCCGAACAGTAAAAATCCATTACCTGATACATCAACATACCTTACTGTTTCGTAGGTCTCAAATACTTTTCCAGCCACACTGAACATCTCTTCAAGAGTCTGCACATACAAGGAAAAATACAACACAATATTGAATAAACTATACAGTATCCACTGATTCTGCACTTTCTTTTCTTTGTAACATAAATCACAAGCCTGCATTAAGACAGATTCATATTTCTTTCTTCTTCTTTTTTTTTTATGAATATGATTGTAACAAATTTTGTCCACCCCTATTTGATTCCAACACCTAAAACAAGGGTTTGTTTATTCATGTACAGATACATACAGGCGCAATGGGGGTGTATGGGTGCGCATGTGCATGCGCGTATGTCTACGTGTGTGTGTGTGGTGTGTATGTGTGCGTGTGTGTGTGTGTGTTCCCTGTCAAAATTAGTTAATCTCCAAAACACAGGAGGTGAATCTTGTGAAGCCGTTGTAATGAGAATTTAATCTCTCAGCTTGATCAAAATGACGCATTTCACTCTCAGATCTAAATAACGTATAATGTTTGGCACAAGTGTCCATTAGATCAACACTGATAAGAAATGGGCCTTTCGTTATCATAGTCAAGAAAAAGGTGGTCATTCTTTTTTCCCCCCCTTGATTTTGTCATGGGATATACTGGCAGTAGTGTCGCAACAGCAGCGATCTGCGGCTTCACAACTAAGTGCCACACCCACTGCCCTCCTCTCCCACCATTTTCACCCCGTACTTGCATACATCTCGGAAATGGCTTTTCTACTGCCTGTAACAGGGATAACAAAATGACCTTTTATTTTCTGTCTTTCAATTTTTGGTGATAGAATCGTTTTTTGGCCAGTGAAAGAGAGGGCTCAAGGGCAATCAAGTGAAAAAAGTACCACTGAGAACAGCAGGGTTGGCATATCTGTAACCAGCATCTCAATCTCCTCAAACTACCAATTTCTACTCACAAAGACATGATGAAGCAACTCACACCAGGTGCTTATTTCAGTAAAAACACTGTCAACCACTAAAAATGAGTCTCCCAAAAGAGAATAACTACTGACACAAAATGAGAACAGCCAATACTTTGTTTTGTTGATTTTTTTCCAGCAGAAAATGAAATTTTAACCATGGAATATCATGGATGAGCATAAAATTCCCCAGCATGACACTTGACAGATGAAAAGACAAGATGCATTCTAAGCCTCTCATTTAAGAAAGATCCTTCCTACACATTTAACAAAGGCTTCATAGCTGGAAATAAAAAGCCCGGCACTTCAATCACAGGACAGCTTGTTAGTGGTAGTCCAAGTACAGGATAAAGGTTGCTTGCTCAACAAAGCACAGGATAAAGGTCGCTTGTTCAACAAAGCACAGGATAAAGGTCGCTTGTTCAACAAAGCACAGGATAAAGGTCGCTTGCTCAACAAAGCACAGGATAAAGGTTGCTTGCTCAACAAAGCACAGGATAAAGGTCGCTTGTTCAACAAAGCACAGGATAAAGGTCGCTTGTTCAACAAAGCACAGGATAAAGGTCGCTTGTTCAACAAAGCACAGGATAAAGGTTGCTTGTTCAACAAAGCACAGGATAAAGGTTGCTTGTTCAACAAAGCACAGGATAAAGGTCGCTTGTTCAACAAAGCACAGGATAAAGGTCGCTTGTTCAAAAATGTTAAACAGGACGTACCCCGACAAGATCCTCTGGTTTCCGCCCAGCAGGGAAGCATAGGGTGTAAACCCCTCTGTGATCTGGCTTTATATTCAGTGGAGTGTCACTAGCCTGTGTACTTGTTGCCTCCTGCTTCACTAGGATGCCTTGCTTCACGCTGTGTACTGCAATATAAAAACATCTTTCGTATATTTACACTGTTTCAAGACCATAACCCCACACCATGACATCAAGATCCTTTGATAACCTATACTAGTAAAAAATACTGCATTATAATTTACATTATCAATACCAATATCCTTTGATAACTTGGTCAACAATTCAAATTAATTTCAATATCAGATTTCCAAGAGCCCTCACAGACTTACATCAGTAGTCAACAATACTACGAAAGTCATTCTCCAGAACTGGGTACCGTAAGTCTGACATAGGGCCTCAAAAATAATAACCTCAAAAAGTTTTAAAATTGTATTGTAATATGTCAGTTACCATGTGTTTTGAGCATCTGATTACAATATATGATAAAATCTGCCCTCATTTCCACCACAGCTTAGGGAATAACCGCATGTATGGAAAGGTCAGTTTTGTAACACAGAGACCAAAACATATGTCTATATATGACAATCTTTATATGAAAGAGATCCAGTTTCTTGAAAATGTTAAATAACTAAATTCCATCTATTTGACTCAGAACAAATCAAAACAACCAGCAAATTGTCAATTTTTAAAAAGTAGTAACTCTCTTTTTGATTCTGTCAAATTTTCAGTGAAAATGGGAGTTGTGACAATTTGATTTAAAAAAAAAGAAAAAAAAAGGGTGCACTCTGATAAAAAACACAACAACTTTGTAATTCATGGTGATTATCAATGATTCTGAAATCAGCTCTCAGGAATACATTTATAGATCAGTGAAAATGAGGGACTCATTTTATATTTTTCATCAGTTTTGTAACATGGAAACCAAAGATGACAGAAAAGTGAAAGCAACACATTCACCCTGAATTCCAGCACGTTTCTCAATGATTTCATTGTCAACAATGCGTACATTTTGCTGTTATACACTGACATGGACAATTAGAGAGAATCATGAAAGTTTCATTCCTTGAATACGAATGCCAAGGTTCCTATATATGACAATTTTTATATGAAAGAGACCCAGTTTCTTGAAAATGTTAAATAATTAATTTCCACCTATATTTGTTTCCATCAAGGTCTTGGGGAGTGCAGGCAGGAGAGGGGGCCTCAAGGTCTTGGGGAGTGCTGGCAGGGAGGGGTTGGGGGGGTACGGGGGGTGGGGGTGGGGGTGGGGGTGCCTCACGGTCTTGGGGAGTGCTGGCAGGGAGGGGTTCGGGGGGGTGGGGGTGGGGGTGGGGGTGGGGGCATCATTGTCTTGGGGAGTGCTGGCGGGGGGAGGGGGTGGGGCATAGTCTTGGGTAGTGCTGGCAGGAGGAGGGGGGGGCATCATGGTCTTGGGTAGTGCTGGCAGGGGGAGGGGGAGGGGCATGGTCTTGGGGAGTGCAGGCAGGAGAAGGGGGGGGCATCATGGTCTTGGGGAGTGCTGGCGGGGGGAGGGGGATGGGGCATGGTCTTGGGGAGTACTGGCGGGGGGAGGGGGGTGGGGGGTGATGGTCTTGGGGAGTGCTGGCGGGGGGAGGGGGGGCATCATGGTCTTGGGAAAGGATGGCAGTTTGAGGACTTGGCACTTTGGGTGGATCCACTACTCTTTGATAATCTGCCACATCCAGACACTGGGTCCTCCACTGTCCTGTCACTGCTTCTGTTGAGCACGGCCAGTGTTTGACCAGCGGTGCTCACAGACGCAGGACAGTTCCCTGGTCAGCAAAAGGTTCCGTTCCACGCATCTCACCGCATGGAGGGCACGTATACCTTTGACAGTTTTCACACCTCTCCCATGCTGCCTTCTGATGTCTTCAGATGGCACATAGAAGAATGTGTGTAGGAAATGCTGGCAGTCCTCTCCTGGCTGTTTGTTCAGCTTTCTTCCTTGCCAGTAGTCTAAGAGTTCCCTGGCAGTCGATGTGGTGGCAGTGCCAGCTTTCACAGCACTGCTGGCATGGTGCTTGACAACAGCACTTTCACCATCCAATGGACCCTTCCCATGAAAGGAGCCAAAATAATTCCACTCCCAAGTACAACCAAAGTCTGCAAGAGCTTGTGAAATGTGCTGCACCTGTGTCATATATGGCTAAAGTATGATCTAGATTAAATTTCTGCTTAAAAACAAACAATATCTTTTGCTTGCTCTGCAACTAAACCAAAAAACAAAACAATTTCTCTGAATTTCTTCATACCCTCCACTTTTCGTGTTGATGTACTTGGCAATGGCATGAAGCCTTGCCCGTTTTGATTCTGCAGGCCCGTGAACTTAAAATCACCAACACCATGTACCGTCATGCGCCGCTCACGGACTGAATACTCCAATCTGCAACAGCATCACTGTTAAGTTAATCTCGGGAGAGTGGTCAAGGAGTCAACTGATGAACTAGTGTCGAACCTTTCCAACCAAAGTGAGAGGTGGCAATGTGTACCCTGTGGGGTTTTCTGAACTGAGCTAGAGGGCGGACAGTTTATGTACTCTTCAATGCAACTGTCTGCATGCCTGTAGGTGTGCATGCATACAAATACTTTGTGCGTTCTTAGAATTCTAGTTCTCATCCACTACCATTCCTAAAGTCGTATGCTTCTTTCTGCAGTGTTCTTGCAAGACTTGTACTTTATGTACTCTTTCTGTCATAAGAATATTCTTTGTGTGACACTCAGGCTGTTCTCCCTAGGAGAATGGGTCATTACAATGTAAGCGCCCCCCCCCCCCCCCCCTGCCCCCCCCCTCACCCGACTCCTCCCCCTCTGTCCCTATTTTTTTTGGTCTGCAAGCGTATTTGCTTTCTTACCAAAGTGGATTTTTCTACAGAATTTTGCCAGGGATAACCTTTTTGTTGCCGTGGGTTCTCTTAAATGCACTGAGTGCATGCTGCACACGGGACCTTGGCTTATCTTCTCATCTGAATGACTGGCATCAAGACCACCACTCAACGTCTGGTATGGGGAGAAAATATGGGCGAGTGTGAAAATACTGATGAGTGTGACTTCTGCCAGACACTGCATCTCTGTCAGTTTCAGCTCTCGTCTCAAAATTTTCATCTCAACGAATCTGTGATATAATCAACATATATGCATTAAAAAAAAAGAAGAAAAAAAGTAGTTACCAACAGATAATTAACTATTTAATTAGAAATAAACTGCTACACAATGAAAAGTAACATTATTAAAACTTATATATCATACACTGGTCTGGAAGTAGAATACAAAGAAATTATCAAATGTCAGTTCAAGATGAGAAAGCTTACCTGGCTACATCAGGAACAGACCGCAGAAAATCCTCAATACAACTAAAACCCAGTTGTCTAAAAGGCAGGAAGCGTTTCGTCAGCAGAAAGTATTCATCACACACGTCCTCAATGAAGATTCCTCCCGTACATGACTGGAGTACATTATGTAAACTCTCCTTCAGGTTGAATGGAACTTCCATTGTTCCTGGCTGATTCTGCACAACATATTGTATTTGATTCATTATAAATCATGTTCATAAATCGCCTCAGACTAATGAGAAGTCTAGAGGCCTAATTTAATTAGCATTTTTGGGTGTTTTTGTTCGTGTTTTGTTTTTTGACATTCTACAAATGTTCCATGAACACTGATATCCAAGAGTTCATTGTTCAAAAAGACCCATCTTTTTTCATTCAAAATAATAATTTTAAATTTAATAAATCAATGCAACAATGAACAAGAGAGAGAGAGAGACACTGGACACTGGAATTATTTATTGTCATTGCCAAGAAAGGTCTTTTGACAAGGGGGCAACAACATAAATGCATATACTTTAGCTTCAAAACAACAACAACAAAAAACTATATTTTTTTCTCTGAATCCTTCAGTCAGTTTAAACCAAGAAAATATGCAATACTTGGAAACGAGAGAGAGAGAGAGAGAGAGAGAGAGAGAGAGAGAGAGAGAGAGAGAGAGAGATCCATGCTTTTCAAGTAATTCAAGAAAACTGAAGCTTTAAAATGTGTTAACAACAGCACTGATGTACATGTATAATTGTGGAATTCGGAAATATCATTTCAATTATGAAACAATAAACTTTTTGTACTCTCTTCTGTCTTCGTGAGACAAAACCACACTAACGTTGAACGTTTAACGTTTACATGAAGTGAAGCCAGTAAGAATCTATGATTCTTGCAAAATACACATTTTCATTTAGTGTGCATATAAGTAGTAGTAGTAGTAGTAGTGTAGGGACTGGCAGGTCATCTGCCTAGACCTCTCGGCCTTTTTCATGTCCCCATCCAATCTTCATCTTCACTTCTTTCTGTTTATTTTATTTATTTATTTTCTTTTTTTGTTTTGTTTGTTGTTGGGTGGGATACACAAGTACACTTCTGCAAGAACTTTGCTTTCATTCATCATAACCAAAAAATGTTGTTTTTTAAGTAGCCTGTTCAGGTTCAGGTTAAGGGCGATGCCAAGCATCGTAGCCTTGCAGCTTTGTACGCCTCGTCAGGTTCTGGTTCTGATTCTGGTTAGGGGCGATGCTTGCATCGTAGCTTTGCAGCTTTATACGCCCTGTCTGTTTTTTTGTTGTTATTTTTTTTGGTCAGGTACTCCCAAGTCAAACATTGTTTTCTTTATGATATCATGGTCATCAATAAGCTTTTTAAAGGCATTCATGTTAGGTGCATGTTTGATTTCTGTGGTTTGTCTATTCCAATTGTCAGTTACTCTGTAACTAAAAACATATTTTCTAATGTTGCTACTATAATGTTGCTTCTGAATTTTGTCAGTACTGTTACGGGTGACAATGTTAGTTTGTGGATCAAAATAGAAACATGCTTTGTCAATGTCATCAACATTATTATACATTTTATACGCTTGTAAGTTGTATCAAGTCCCCTCTTACCCTTCTTGCTTGTGAAGGGAGCTTAAGATATTTTAGCCTTTCTGTATGTGTGTTTAGGTCAACGCGTTTTTCAACTTCGTCCCATAAAAATTAAAACTGTGAGTTTAAAAAAAAGTTCACAAACTGATTTTTCGTGAAATCCTTGTCGAGTCGAGATGCAAAGTTTCAGGCCCAGGCAAAAGCCACAAACTTTTCTTAAATTCTTCTGGGCTGGTTTCTTTTATGTCTAACAGACACACATTTCTTACTAAATTACAACAGTTATTAAATGCATTATATATTCATGGTAACTGAGTGACATTACCTGCAATTTTGTTCTAAAAAGAGTCTTCACTTTCTCAAGTAGTACTGCACACCGTGCACTTCCCCGCGACGTCGATTATCTGTCCTTGTTTCCTACGTCTTTTTACTGTAGAATGACGATAACACGCAAAACACATCGTAGGATCGTCACACGGATGCTGAGAACAGACATTGGTTTTAATCTGTTTTCAAATCAGATAAATCGCGAGCGCACGCCTGCTTGTACTGGCTTGCACATAAACTAAAGCGCAATTCCCAAGTCGAATTGCACACAACCGAGCCATGCTTTGCTCAGGTATAATGGCTTGTTCAGGCTGATTGAAAACGGCGTGGAGGAAGGTGGCAGAATGGTTAAGACGCTCAGCTGCCGATACAGAGTCCGTGAGGGTGTGGATTCGAATCCCGCTCTCGCCCTTTCTCCCAAATTTGACTGGAAAATCAAATTGAGCGCCTAGTCTTTCGGATGAGACGATAAACCGGGGTCCTGTGTGCAGCATACACTTGACGCACTGAAAAAGAACCCAAGGCAACGAGAGTGAAGTCACACTTGAGCATCCTAAATTCAGCTCCAGGAATTTAGGATGCTGAAGTGCGACATTACTTTATGATACCATTCTGATAGCTTGTTCCTCACGACAACATGGCTTTTACGGTGGGGAAATAGGACATCTGAATGTCAGTGTGTATGTGTGTGTGTGCATGTGTGTGAGTGATTTCTCTCGCACTGCTGGACCAGTTTTCATTTGATTTTTGCACATGCATATATTTAAATATCTTTAATTTTGGTTCAAGGGAGGTAGCAATTCCAGGAAATTGTTTTGATGTTTTTGCCCAGGAAACAGGTTTGACATTTTTGCTTTAATCAGTGCTGGTGAGGGGACTGAGTGATTCATATTGGTGTAAATTACATGTTGAACTGGAAATCAAACCACAAAATACCATGTACCACCCAGTAAGAGAAGTCTCCCGTTACCTTTGTGGGGATGACAACTTTTTCAGTACCCGCAGTATCCACACTACTGTGGCAGAATTGGTTAGGCCTCAGACTTCTGATCCAGTGTTCATCAGAGGATCAGACCATGCCTTCATATGCTAAGCCCTAGACACTGTAGTCTATATGAATCCACTGCCCTTATGGCTGTAAAAAGCTTTGGGACCTTTGACCTTTTAACTAAGCATCCACACCTTTGTTGTTGGAAATACTTTTTATACTGCTGTAATCAGACCGTTTTTTGTTTGTATATTTTTCAGGGAGGTGTATCACTTTTAATTCCTTGTCCTCCCAGTCACTTTGCGTGTATTATTTTTTTTAAACTTTTGTTCTCTCCCTCTCTCTGGATTTGTGTTCTGAGCGCTTCTGTGGTGCTTTATTTTTCTGGAAACAAATTGTTTGGAAACAAATTGTGAGTTGCCCATTAGCATTCCATTATTAAAAAAAGTTGTGTATGCCTTTTTTTTTTTCAAACAGTATTTTATACAAATGATTCTGCTTGTGTGTTATAAAAAGGTAAAGCATGTGGTGGAATAGTTGACCCATGCCAAAGGAATGTATTCTGGTGTCACATGCTGTAAATAAATCATGTCATTGCGACAAATTTTCAGTTAGGTTGTTTGACAATTATTTTTTAAAGCCCAGATACAGCACTTTCAGTCAGTGAAACCCAATTAAACTACTAATAAAACAATTACACTGGCTGATACTCAGTGCGGAAATATATACATGCTCATACTGTATTCACATAAGAACTTTTTAGGTTCGTGCCATCTCGTTCAAAATTTTTCCTAATAATCAGTGGTCACTTTTTTGAGCAAAGGATGGCCACACTGGGTTCAAAAATTTTTTGTTCTCAATAGATGATGAAGCAACACACTGACTCAAAAATGTGTATGGCTGTGATAGTGTATGTATGATTTACTCTAAATTACTTTTTAAGGGTTTCTGTTGTTGTCTACTGTGATTATTGATTGTAATGATGGTTTGCCCTAGGTTGATATTTTAATATGGTTTATCTACATACATGTTGAATGACTGTGATTTTCTTGTATTCTTTTTCTGTTTTACACCACATATGAATTTCTCTTGTTCAGATAATAAAGTATTCTGTATAACTTAAAAGCTGCAATGGTCAGTGTGCAAACTAGTAAAAAGAAATGTTTTCTGATCCATGATAAACAGATAAAAGAAATGCTCTCTGAAAGGTGACATTTAAAAAAAGAACAATGTCACGTTCATTATCTCAGTATATGCTGATCAGAAAGGAGTGTCACATGCTCTATAAGAGAGGTTGACTAGAACCCCCCCCACCCAACCCAGTTCTAATACCCAGATAACACAACACACAGACTTCAGGAATAAAAAGTTCTGCATATATATTTATTTACTCTGTATATTATTATAAAACAAATGTTAACTAATATATTAAGAAATTCAATACACTTCAAACCTAACATGAAAAAAACCAAAACAAATAAAAATTAACGACAATAAAACAATCTGCTCAGAGTTTTTCCTCTATCTGAATCTTACTCATCCTTGTCAACATGCCATACAAAATTTCACTATCTATATGAACAGAAGAACTGTCATGGTCTTACACTGCCTTCTCACTAACTTGTGAGACACAACGTTTCAAAGTTCAGAATTTAATCCGGTTAATGATCTGTTGGGTTTATGTCATGTTCTGTTCAGAAGTAAAGATGGCCACATAGCACATGTCAAGCAACTAACTCGGAAGTCTGATACAAACATCATCAAAAGGAAATAACCTTGAAGATGAAGGTAATGTCAACAATCCACTCCCAAATTCATAAGCCACAATGTGATCCAGAGCATGAAACACATCCTCTACTTGAAACATTCTGCAAATCACGAGTGCCTCAACGGCCAGCTGCTCAGTGAATCAGACATGCACACTGTCCAAGACAGACGCCCCTCTGAAAACAGCCATGCTATCAGCACAGACCAAACAAAAAATTATGATTGAAGAAGCAACAACAAATTCCCAGCCACTGAGAAGGCTCATATGCACAACACCGGGAGATTCATTGTGACCAGAACTCCACGCAGACAATTCTCCATTCAGATACATCCAAGGCAGAAAGACGTTCATGTTACTCACAGACACAGGATAAACATGACACTTTGTGGCACCACAAACTGTCAACGCTATCCAAGGCTCCTCCTCTCCATTCCATTAGTCCATTGTCATTCTCAAAACATGTCACACACTCAAAATGTCATACAAATAAATGTGTCACACAAAACATTGTACACCAAATGGCATGTAAGGAAAACTCCTTCAAATATTGAATCAAGGATGAAGAATGACAAAGGGATGAGAATGTCAAGAGTTGTGATAA
The DNA here is from genome assembly GCF_041734735.1 of Babylonia areolata. Classification (NCBI taxonomy): domain Eukaryota; kingdom Metazoa; phylum Mollusca; class Gastropoda; order Neogastropoda; family Buccinidae; genus Babylonia; species Babylonia areolata. Next base: position 6,993,930 of record NC_134897.1, on the reverse strand, counting down.
GGAGTGTGAAGGGGTCAAGAAGCATACAGCTGGCTGTACTGAAATGATCGCTTTCATGTCTTGACTTTGACCTCTTTATCCATCACAGACCTAATGGTGACGGGAGAAAGGCTGCTGAGGGATGATGATCTCCATCTGACACAAACAGACCTCCTGATTATCATTTCTAAAGTCCATCTCACTTTCGTAATCAGTGGTGGGATAAAATTCTAATTTGTAATTATATCAAACCTGGAGGTGGGGATGAGTACTCATCTATTAGGCAGTAAACTGCACTTCACCAAAATGAGCTGGAAATCACCCATCACCCTGTGTGTGTGTGTGTGTCAATGGCAAGGACCCACTGCTGTACTACTTCACACAGATTTTACCAGGCCAAGGAAAGTTAAGAACTGTTGCCATCCAATTTCCATGGTACCTTTACATTTGCATGTTCAAGGAAAATTCATTTTGTGAATATTTGAGTTGGAATTTAACATTGTCAGTGAAAGTTAAGACATTCTCTCTCATGAAGTGACCTTATCTCCAGCGGTCAGTTTCAATAAACCAGCTTTGTTCTGGTGGTCACTTCATGTTTTTGTGTTGGGCAGTCATAAAACATAAAATTGTCTTTGTTAATCTCCTGCACATATTTCGTTGTCACCAACATCTGCATAAATATTAGTATTACCTGAATGACTTGTTGGTAACATGGTGGGTTTATCTTTGGGTATCAAAGAATCTCTACATTGATCCTCATCGATTAGGACTATGGTTGAACAATAACTGTTGAATTTACTCAAAAAGGGCTGCATGTCCTGTGAACTTTGCCAAATGACATGCTACAACTAAATCATAAAGGTGTATGGTAACTGGTACCTACTTTTGTTGTCGTACCAAGCAGCTGTGTTTTGGTGTTCTCCAGCATTAAGAAAGATAGTGTAAGTCACACCAGTGATGCTATTAACATGCCTGTGTGAGTATGAAGTGTTTTGACTAACAAGACTGAGATCTTTTTATTTTTCTGGAAGGGTAGTTCAGTTTTGTTTGTTGATGTCTGCTACATGTGAATTAAATCAGAACCAGTGGACCATGTTAATGACAAAAGGCGGCAAAGAACATGTCTTTCATGTCAATAATTTTATGAATTTTATGAACATGGTTTAAAACTGAAACACACCAAACTCAAATTCACTTTGAGAAAATCTTAGAAAAACAAATTTCTATAAAAGAGGAACAGGAAAATAATTATATGTGGGAAGGTTTAAGTCAGAAGCACAGGTAATTATTATATAACAATAAACTAAGTGTCTGTTTACCTGTACAGTGAATAACAACTTAATGTACAATGTGAAAAAGAAATGTTTATAACACCACTGAAAAAAATACCTTATTTATTCAAGTCTTTTTGGGTGAAATGAACAATGAAAGCTTTCCTAAAAGATACATTAAACTGAAATGATCAGACTGACTTTAGGGAAACTGTATGCACCTTACTAACAGCAAGGACACAATATTGTTCATCAAAGATTTATGCTGAAAAGCTAGATAGTGCTGTGTGTGTGTGTGTGTGTGTGTGTGTGGAGAAACATGTGATGGGGAGGAGGCAAAAGCAGAAGAACAAAGTCAGAGGAATGAAAACAGGTTGGATAGAGGAGGGTGGACGGTGGTGCAAATGAATGCTGAACAGATAGTGTATTTGGAGTTCTGGTAAGTGCTACCATTATTACAGTCAATACCAGACCATTGCTTACTCCAGCATTGTTCTGGAAACTTTTCAGCACTTTGTTGCGGTTTGTATCACAATTAAAGGGATCAGCAGATGCCTGAGGAGCACTGTTGAGATAGGTATTAGGTGCTTGATGCTGTCAAACACATGTTGGAAAGGTGACTTCAATGTATGCGTAAAGCATCATGTAGCCAAGTAATAGTACGAACCGAAACACAGTGTCACTCATTCCACTGCTAAAACCAGTCACAGACACATGTTGCTGAGATGATTTCATTGTCAATTCTGTTCATCAGATGAACATCACACCAGGGAAGTGAAATATATTTACAGGCATAGTTGATTAATCAAGACATACAACAGTTATGACATGATGCTGGAAATTTCATTCAACACAAATGAGATTTCTATTTGATGCAAGGCACATTATGAAAAGTAAAGACTGCACTGAAAAAAAAGAAAGAAAAAAAAAGGACCAAAAAGCAGCTCAGCTAACACCATTTAACCAAAAAATAAAACACAATGTACAATATCTGGAACTAGCTGGAGTAAACATACCTTTAATAAATAGCTGTACACAAGAATAATTCCAGAAGCAACTCACTTCAATGTATCATTTCAGAAAATTCAACCATCACTAACAACATTCTAATTCCCCAAATACTGGTTATCCAGTAATTTTACATAAACATCAATTTGTTAATGCAAAATTCATCTCTTTCTCCACTGACACACAGCAGGACCAAGTGTTTGTTCAAGTAAATTTGAATAATTCATTCCATCATCTTCCTTTAAAAGTATATTACAAATGTATTTCACAGAAACAAGTACCACCGAATGGTATCTGAAAATATACACATTTCACAAGTACCAGTGATTTCATCTTCAAATGGTATCTGACAATGTGATACAAAATGGAAGATCATAATGCAAATTTATGTTCGTACAAGTTTGAAACAATATGGTTACCTCACCTAGTTACCAACATACAGATAAACATGCAGGTGCGTATGTGCGTGTGTGTGAGAGTGAGTGAGAGTAGAGAGAGAGAGTGAGAGAGAGTGAGCGAGCGTGAGAGTAAGTGAATGAATGAATGAATGGCTTATTGTGTTAGGCTATAAGCCCATTCATAAAAGGAGCAAATAGGTTGGGGGGATGTATCAAACTACAACGAACAGAAATATGTTCTTTACAAAGTAGAATAGCTTTGTGACTTGGCTTCCGTGTCATGGTAACTGTGTGTGTGTGTGTGTGTGTGTGTGTGTGTGTGTGTGTCAATGTATGACAAACTGAAGTCTGTGTCCACCTATTTTTGTTTTTATTATTCTTTCTCAATGTTCATGTGGAAATTTAAAACAGTTGTTCTTAAAACAATTCTCAGCTGTGCATCTTTTATTTATTTATTTATTTTTTTACTGAAGGATTGGCAGGTCTTCTTCTTTTTCTTCTTCTTTGCGTTTGACAGCTACGCAGTCAGGGTCGAAGTCCGAGGGATGCCACAAACTCGGACGTCCGGTGAAGATCGGCTGCCGTCCCCCAGAGCTTGGTGTTGAGGTCAGCACCCCCAGGCCAGGACTGCTGCCGCATCTTCTCATACAGGGTGCAGTCTTGGAGAATATGGGATGGGGTCTGGTCAGCCTGGCTGCAATCACATAGGGATGTGGCTGCCACTCCAGTCCTCTTCAGGTGTGCTCGGAGGCCGCAGTGTCCTGTGCGAAGGCGGTAGATGGTAGTCTGGTGTCTTCTCTCCAGTGTCCTGATGGGATCTTGGTGTGCCTGGTAGCCTCCGTTCAGGGTGACCCAGCCTCTTCGGAATCTGCTGCGCAGGAGAGTTTTTGCTTCGACTGGCAGGTGAAGTCACTCTTCCTATGGTGAAGTAGGCAACAGGATTGAGTCATCTTCCCCTGAAACATACACCAGAATATAATTAATTCAAAACCAAACAAACTCCCTCGATTTTGATAGGTGTGTGCATGTGCGCACGTACATGTGCGTGTGCATGTGTTCTATGTGTGTCATCTAACACCAGGAAAGAATATCTCGTGCGTGGAATTAAACTTTCAGTCTCTTTTTAAACATGTTCCCCTGCAACTGGTGCACTGCTGAACAAAGAACCTGATGATGTTGACAGCTCTTTAAACAATACAGAGTTCAAACTCAAGAAAACAACAAAGTGGAACAAACCAGTAAAAGAAAATCTGCTCTTGAGCTGTGAATAGAGAACCTACACATGGAAAAGGTAGAGCACGATGTTAAGGAACAACTTTAAGCCTTAAGTTTTCTAAAGCACATCAGTTCTTCACAGTCAGAAGTGATGAAGCAACAATGTAGCTGCAATCCAAGTGGAACTTCTTGCCATGTTTTTTTTAAAAAATGACAGTGAGCCTTGAGATTGCTCTCAATTTTTAGCATCAGACTCCAAATCAATTTTTTCTAAAGGCTGGCTATAGTACTGATGGTTTTTACACTTACAGGAATAAAAGTATCAAATGGAAAAAGAGTCATTGTTTCACTAATTCTCTTTTGTACTTCATCTCCATATCCCTGGTAAAGAAAAACGATCATGAACTACACAAACTAAATTGTTACAAACTAAATAAAACAATCATGAACTGCACAAACTAAATTGTTACAAACTAAATAAAACAAACACTAAACATGCCAACAGACAAATAAATAAAACTCTTTACACTGACAACTAAATAAAACAAGTACAAATAAAATTGTTTACTCTGATGACTAAACAAAACAAACACTGGACATGCTAATAGACAAATAAGTAAAACTGTTACAAAGTGATAACTAAATAAAAGACTGAACATGGTAATGGACAAATTAACAAAAATCCACAGAACTTTACCAAATATATCCACCGGTTCTGATCTGTGAGTCTGTTCCTCTCTGTCAACTGCAACAAAAAGTGATGTTATCACAGCAAGAGTTATATCTCTTATCAATTCATCATTTCTTTGCCAATAAAGCAAAGAGTGAAAACAAATGACCCGACCATGATATATATTTTTTAATACATACATTCACACACACATTACTGTTGACTGAAATTGCCGAATTCCTGTTACATAGTCCATTAGGAGTGTTTCTGTGATGCGATCTTCCAATATTGAATTTTGTTAATATCTTTATTATAATTGGTGTTTATGTTGTTAATTGCTGTTACACAGATATTTACAAATTGTTGGTTCCATTGTTCCAGTTTATCCCTTTTTTTCTGTGTATACCCATTTAACCACCATCTCCAACCCCAAATCACACACACACACATGACATGTCTAATATCATTCAAAGTGAAAAGACGTTAAATTAAAGAAAGAACACACACATATGTACTATATAATACACACATTATACTTAAACATTATATGCATCCAAGTTTCTCAGCACAGTGCATAATTCCTAACTTTAAAAGGTAGTTCAGTTTCTAGGAAACAGGTGTACCAAATAAATCAAGAACAGTATTTTTCAAAAAAACACACAAAGGATTAAACTTAACCCATTTTACTATGGCCCCTCCTCTAACCTTTAAACACAATGACTTTAACCCATCTCGTCTTCAAAGGTTCTCACCTGTTCCTGTGTTGTGCGATGTTGACAGCAATGAGGAGGAGCCAGCAGAGATCCCCTCTCCTGCCCCCTGTCCATCATGCTCACTCCTGTCCAGGTCCCTGAAGGCCTCCGCTTTCATCCTCCTCAGACGACTCAGCTGGGCTGCAATGGTGTCATCCAGGTGGTCAGCTCCTTGAGGAAGCTGGCCACCTGACAAGTTCTTCACTGTGCTCCTTCCGGGTGATTTTCCCTGCACCAACATTCCCGCACGCAGTGGGGTGAAGGATTCGTTGAAAGGTGAAGCTCCAGACATATTCAGGAAGTCGTCTTCACCTAAAATGTCATCTTCAAACGCTGTAGTGCCATCACGGGTGCCACCTTTCCCTGATGTAGCTCCGAAAGATTGACCAAGGACAGGTCGCTGTTTGCTTGGTGTCTGGTTGAAATCCTCCTGTAGTTCCACAGCAGCACAGTTTTCCTTGTCCGAGGAATTCTCTGGTGAAAAATTCATAGTCTGTTCCCCCGGTTTCACTGCTGACTCATCACTCTCTGCCTGAGGCAAACAACTCATGCCATGAGCCACATCTTCCCCTCTGGTCAACATCTGAGGTAACCCACCACCACTGACCATGACTGATGGCTTGTGAGGCGTGAAAGAGATCAATGGTGAAGAATCAGTTCTGGACGGCACTTTGCTGTGACCTGTAACAGGGGTTTTGCTCTCAAAGAAACTGTTCAGAGCAGAGTTGAATGCAACAGCATCATCTGAACCTTGTGCCAAGTTTCCATGGCTGTCACTGATCTCCCCGTCTTCCTGGTCATCATAGAGGGCAGAGAGATGTTCCTCCCACTCCACAGTGCTGTCCTGAGCAGTCACAGGCTCCAGGGCGTCAGAATCCTCCTCAAAGGATGTGACAAAGGTCAGCGTTTTGTTGATCCTGGTCTGTGACATGCTGTGCTCAGACCTCCCTTCAAACAGCGCAGAAGGCATCTCCACCTCAACGCCAGCAGACTGTGGTGACCGGACGTCCAGCTCTGCAGGCCTGTCCTGTCCATGCGACGCGTGTCCTGCTGCGGGGGTGGTGAGGAGGCAGTCCCCTCAGAACTGCTGGAAGACCACCGAGCCCTTGGGGTCAGAGTGCGAGCTGTGCTGGCGTTACTTCTGTTGGTATCCAGCCAACCAGTCGCACCATTTCTGTCGGATGAGCTGTCCTTGTGTTCTGTTGAAGATAGTAAATAAATGCTGCAATGGCAAAAGTATCTCAAATTCTACTTTGTAAACAAACCCTGAGGTATAAGAATATAAAACAATGCATATAAATTTTTTTCTTCACGAGCACACTACTATCAAAGTCAGCATTGTGTATATGGTTTTTGCTTAAGCGTGTGTTGTGAAAGAGAGTACGTGTTGTGTTGCTTTGTGTTGCATTGCAGTGCGGTGTACGTGTGTGTGTGTGTGTGTGTGTGTGTGTCTGTACGCATGAGTCAGTGGTGAAGCTGACAAAGTACCTGACTGTCAACATGTGAGGAAGAATTATCCTCCAGTGACGCTTTACAATATATCTGAAATCCACCTGGTGTAATTTTCAAATCAATAATAATCAGTCCTTCATTTCATAACTGAACCAGCCTCTGAAACAAAGTTTGTTGCCGTAGATTTTCACCCTCTCCAACTCAGTGAAGTTTTATGTATCTTCAGTGATTTCCAAAACCGGTTGCTGATTTTATACATTTCTGAACAAAGATCGGCATCACACAACTCAAACTGATTTTTCTAATTTTTTGTGAGACTTATGCCAATATCACTGCTGAAGCTTCTCACTCAAGTAGATAATTAGCTCATCATTGATATCAGTGGTGACAAGCATACAACCAATACATGTACACAACCAACTAACTCCAAGGACAAACTGACAAAACAAAACAATCACATAGTGCTACAGGCTGTTCTCACTCCACCTTATCACCCACACAGAACATGTTTTGGACATGCACACCACACAAAACCTTTCTGTACCTGCATCATCAGATATTGCATCTTGCCACATGCGACTGATGTCCACTGCCAGAGGACTGCGGTGAATCATATCATGGGATGCGAAAACCCCCTCATCTGCAAACATGCAAAGACAACCAATGTAAGGCATGGGACAGGTACTCCGTCATCTCTTCAAACACGAACCCATCTGCTATTCACTTGTCAGCCTATTTACTACCACCCAAATTTGAGATCAGTGAGTCCACAAACATGTAATTTTTGCTAAGTGAAATGTTCTAGCATGGTATCTGGAAACTACCTGCAAAATGGATTCCGTTTAATACATAATGTATAACTAGGTCTGGAATTAAATGTTAAGGAACAATGCTGATAACATGAGCCACACAATTTTATCAGGATGTGAACATTAACTTTATGAACAATGCTGATGACATGAGCGTCCTACAGAATCACACTCACTCAGAGCAGCAATGGGATTCTCAATGTTGATGTCCTCAGCCTCAGGCTCTTCTCCATCCCCCTCTGTCCTCTTCCTTTCTGTGTGGACATCCTTGATGCTGCCCTGCGACACGCCGTCACTGCCATTGTCAGCATCTGACATGTGTGCCTGCTGCACCAATGTCACAGGTGACACTGTCCTGACAAATGGACTACCAACACAGTCACTGTCCGACACCGCTGATTTGTCAGCACGTCTGTGAGAGGACGCCTTTGTTTTATGCTGACTGTCCGCCAGTGTGTGAGAGTGAAGGGAAGTGGGGGAACCCTTAGCCCGAGCTGAGGCAGAGGCCATGGGGACAGAGGTTGGTGAGGTGCGTGGAGAGGTCAGGCCCAGGTCATGGGACAGTTCACTGAATCCCTCCTCCCCATGCATCACTGACCACACAATCTGAAACAGCAAAATCAACAGCTATAAATACAAGAAAAACACAGCACACAATCTGGAACAGCAAAATCAATAGCTATAAGTACAACAAAAACACAGACTCACATTAGTTTCCCGGGCTGACAACCCCCCACTGCCAGCTCTCCCCCAACCACAAAAACCCACACTTATTCTGACACACTGTTCTGTGTCTTTTCTATGAGCATGTGTATGCATATGTGCAGAAGTTGTATAATGTAAAGATAATTATTTCTGAGAAATAAATTAAAGTAGTGATGATGAAGCATTGTATTTGATTCTAATCCCAGCCTAGCTATCGACTTGCCGTGTGCATGTCTGATGCAATGAAAGAGTTCAGTGTGCTTTGTTTGCCTGAAAGACATTTATTATATTTGTGCTGTGTGTGTGTGTGTGTGCGCGCGCGTGCGTACATGCATGTGTGCATGTGTACATGGGTGTGGGTGCGTGTGTGGGTGTGTGTGTGTGCGCTCTTTGGTTGGCTGGATGTCTAGCTGGCTGGCTGAAATATACACTTTTATCTTATTATCTTCAATAGATTTGGAGATACAACTTAACTATGATTACATGAATGATTTTCCATTTTTCTCTAAATTTTCATAGCATACATCTTTGCAAATGTGTCAGCACTTAACTTTATATTTCCTCTTCCTAAAGTACATCTTCCATCTCCTGCTCCTAAGGATGATTAACACTAAAGACACTCAAACATTTTCAACACTAACAGTGCAGCAAGCACACAACTTAACACTTTACAAATGACAGGTTGCACTGTTAAACCTTCCCATAATTCTATATAGCTACTATTCTGCAAGGAATGCAAGAAATATTACCAAATATTTTATTTTCTATTTTTCAAGAATAATTTAATTCATGTGCATCATTTCAAATGCATGCACCATGTTTAATCTAAAAGAGAGAAAAGTGAGACAGAAAACTGAATGGGAGCCACACAAAGAGAAAAGGCAAAGTGAATGACAAGAGACACAGTAGTGAGAAACGGAAGGACACACAACTGACACCATCAGTCACAAACAAGAGTGCAGGGTCTCTGACTGCAGGAGCAACACTCCTTGCCCTCCAGCCTCACAATCACCTTGTCAGCCAGAATGTTGTGAGCTCTGTCACGTGCTGTCTCTGCTGCACTGTTGTTGTGATCTGCAGGCACAGGGGTTTTGTCTAGGTCTGCACACTGTGTGCGTGATATTTTTTCAGGGGTACTGGCCAGGTGCTGACGAGAAGAGACCTGTGCCCTGTCTTTCCCTGGGGCAGACATCTGAAAACAAACCACATTCAATACTTTCAACTGTCAGCAGCCTGTCACTGAAAACTCATCATCCTGATAGTTCTTTTCTACATGTCACTCACAGACACAGCTGTATGAAAGAAAGAAACAAAAAGAAGCAAGCAACTAAAATGCAGTGCTTACGTTTAAGAAGTGATGGCAGTTACAACACAACATGAATTACATGGCAATCAAATTTAAGCATGCATAAATGCCTGCTGTTGCACACACATTTACACACACATGTACTACAGACATGCACACACACACACAGGTTGTTAGCAGGATAAGTACAAAACAAGTCTTCTGAGTTTTAGCTAGTAGTGCCTCAAGGCCTGATCAGTGTAGATCAGGCATCTGCCCCTCCCCCCCTTTTTCTTTCAAAAGCAGATGTGGGAAAGTGTAAATGGATCAGTCCACATGCTCTGACGCATTCTCTGCAATAGCTGAATGGTTAAAACGTTGGACTTTCAATCTGAGAGTCCCAGGTTCGAATCTCGGTGATGGCGACTGGTGGGTAAAGGGTGGAGATTTTTCTAATCTCCCAGGTCAACATACATGCAGACCTGCTAGTGTCTGAACCCCCTTCATGTGTATACGCACGCAGAAGATCAAATACGCACACTAAAGATCCTGTAATCCATGTCAGCGTTCAGTGGGTTATGGAAACAAGAACATACCCAGCATGCACACCCCTGAAAACGGAGTATGGCTACCTACATGGCGGGGTAAAATAAAAAAAACAATCATACACGTAAAATGTTACATGTCTGTATGAGTGTTTATGTGTGCATGCCTGAAATCTGACTGAATGACACAGGAAACGAATGATGAGCGCACAGTGGCAGCTGTCAGTCAGCTCTACCCAGGTAGGCAGCCTTTGTGCATATGACCCCATGTTTGTAAGGGGCTTGGAGCTTGGTCTCCGACTGAGGATAGGCGCTGTATAAGTATCCATATCAATCAATCAATCAATCCTTGGAACTGAAAGTGTGTGCATACCTGTGTGTCCATGTAAATTCGTATGTATATGTGCAGTCTTTTGTGTGAAGGCGCTTCAGCACGTGAAGCAGAACAAACAGTGAAGCACACAACGGTGACACAAGAACCCACCTTGTGAGAGGAAGCGGGAGGGGCAGCAGGCTGTCTGCTGATGTGTCGCACCACTCTGGGCTGAATGTCGCCCCTCCCCCTCCTGCTCTGCGATGACTTGGGCTGCTGTCTGCCCACACTGCTGCCCCCGGCCCCAGAGCTCGGAGCTGGCTTGGGAAGTCTGAGCAACACACATGCACTTTGCCTTCAGGGAGATGAATAAGATGGATACAGTTTTTACAGTAATAACTCAATGTTCATGGCATGATTAAGTGACAAAATGGGTAGTGCATCATGTACTTCTGTTCCTAAACACCCTAAGAATGCCAAGTTCGGTGAGGTGAGAAAAAAAAGTAATGAAAATACTTTGTACATGACTTTTTAAAAAAATGTTTCGACGCTAACAATAATACCTAAAGTATCTAATGCTTTTCAGTTCATTTTTTTGTTTTTGGACACTCATCTGTGAATACCGTAAACTTTGGTCTATTGAGCGCACTGGTATATAAGCCGCACCCACTAAATTTTGGAAAAATTGAACTTTATATATACATAAGTCGCACCGGTTTATAAGCCGCACTTATTTCTGGTACCGAAACACATACTGATACTACAGAAAAGCTGTCGATTCTGTAGGTTATGAAATAAACACAAGCGGGAACAACACAAAGAAAAGCAAGCGAAAATACTGCTAGTGCCACAAAAAAATAATAAATAAACACAACGAAAATAAGATCCATAATTTAGGGATAGTCACATTTATTCAATATCATCCTGCTCACTGAATCCACTAAAATCTTCGTCTTCAGTGTCCGAGTTGAAGAGAACCAGCACAGCTTCCTCCGCCATCTTGTCACTGACTTCAGCCTTGCTTTCACTTCATGAACATGAAGGTGGAGGTCACTGCTGGTTCATCGCTTGCACTGTTGTCTGCTAGATCGATCGCCTTCAATTTGAAGGCTGCGTCGCGTTTTGGGCATGATGAGGGTGTACGCTTGAGCAGAGTAGAACTGAAGGCTGATCTGAAGGCTTTAATGTGTGTGGATTTGATTTATAAAATGTGAACAGTTAGCACACTATCCTGAAGCTCATCCAAAAATTCATGGACAGAAATCATGATTTTGGTGAGTTGAAGGGCAGCTAAGAATAGATGAGAACGTGACACTCCCGGGATCGTTAAAATCCGCAAATCAGCCGCATCATTGTATAAGCTGCAGAGGTTGAAGTTGGGGTAAAAAGTCGCGGCTAAAAGACCGAACTTTACGGTAAATGAAAGTAAACTGGTTGAAATGAAATGAAATGAAAACCAGGATAGCTTTTCTGGGGAGTAACAATTATTCAACAAAGCACATGTATTTTGTAAAAAGAAGTCATCATCAAATCAATAATCATTACATACCAATTAAATGAATGTAAACTTTAAAAATTACTAGAATAAAAATGGGAGAGGACAACCATGACATAAAATGGCAAAGAGAGATGCAATGTTGGAAATATTCACAATGAATTAACTGAGATTTACTCTGACACACCAAATTTTTTTTTTTAAAGTCATGTTTTACAAAGTAAATTAATATTCTTGCAAACTGACACCTTACATTCTTTCAGTTTAGCAATTCTGCTTTAATTTCAACCAGCTTCTGTGTTTCCCCTTCATCTCTGTCTCCCCTGCCCAAAGCACTGATGGCAAGGCAGAAATTCCCCAACAATATAAAATACTGGCACTGCAACAACAAATCAGCAGACATAATTCATTATGCAGGTAGTGTGTATTCCATGAAAAGAAAAATCAGAGTGGAGGTGGAGGTGGAGGTGTGCAAGTGGAAAGGGGAGGATGGAAGAGCGATCGTTACCTCATGGAGTTGTTCTGATTCCTGTTCTGATTGCTGGAAAGGCCAAAGGCTCGCGTCTGAAAAGACTCCATTTGGGTCTTCCGAGATGTCCGGGATATAAAATTAGCTATGTCCACAGCTGCCTCAGGGGTTTCTGCTGTAAAAAGAAGAAGAGGATAAAGAAGAAGAAGAAGAAGAAGAAGAAGGAGAGAGAGAGAGAGAGAGAGAGAGAGAGAGAGAGATGGATATGGATGCTTTGTTCATTATAGGCCACAACCCCCTATGAAGGGGTGTGCAGTCCACAATATGAGCAATGAGAAGTGTGAAGATCATATAATTAAAACAACAACAAAACTAAACAATCAATAAATATATCCTGATCAACAGTAACTGAACAGTTCAGGAAGTAGCTATTTCTCTCAACTTAACCCCTAGGCTGCCTATATGATGAGATAACTTGTCATGGCAAGCATGTATGCTTCGCTGCCACAATGATGAGATAACTCATCATCGAAATATTCTGATTTTTCCCTGGTTTGCATTCACTTCGCTGACAAGAGAGAGTGGCCAAGATGCGACTGTCAGTGAGTGATGCCGGCTGTGCAGATGTTAGCAGATGACAGAACATGACCAAATTAGTAGCAGGACACAGTGTGAGCGATATTCTTGGCACTCAGCCAACGCGGTCTGATGAGAACTGGATCAAGTGACCATGTGAGAGGGGTGAAGAGGAGGGGGGGTGGAAACTGAGGGGGTGTGGCCTCACATCCATCTTATCACTTGGAGAAGTCACAATGTATTGTGTATCTATCTCTTAAAAAACATATATATTGTGGTTGTTCTAGTATGATTTTGTGTTTGCAGATATCCATTTGTCCAGAAAATATGATATTTTTGTGCAAATTACCTGACTAATGTTTGTAATGAACAAGTTGAAAATGTGACAAAAACAAAACACTGATTTCAAATCAACAGCATGTCACTATAAAATATATAAAATGGGAAAACAGCATGTGTTTTGTATTCTTTATTCATTTACCTTTCAGAAAATATATACTTTTATGGGTCTTTCTCCAATAACAAAGAGCACATAATTTTTGGAAAATTTATACCCGTTTTTTGTGAAAAAACCCTGGCAAATAGATTTCACTTATTTTCCTGGCAGCGAAAGGGTTAAACTTAAAGGCCTTACAAATACAGAGATAAATCAGGAGACAGAGAGATTATCATAAAATAGTGAGTATATGAATGTACAAATTACAACCAGTATCCATGTTATTAATAAGTGAAGGCAGATAATACATTATCAGTAAGAGAGACCTGACATCTTTACACTAATAAATGATAAATGTGAGTGTTAGTCGAATGTGTGCATGTTCACATGCATTCTTATGAGAAGTATCTGATGGGATGTATGAAAGTTCATATGCATGTTTTCTAGGTTTAAAAAAAATGCACCTTGGCCTTCCAGACCTAAGTCATCTGTGGATAAGTGTCAAACATTTTGCTTCCTCAGTCATTCCCACTGAACAGTGATAGATTGGTGGTTCAAAGCTGAATGCTTCAGCACATTATCGGATTGCACAGCCTGACCCGTGGCCCCTCTGTCCATATACATACTTCATATTTTCATCATATATGACAAATGCACATGTATCAACACAGGCATGGCTTGTCTATTAACAGCTGCACAACCACATTTTATTTCACCTAAGTTCAGAGGGTTCAGAGAAAAAAATAATAAAATGGTTCTTCATTACTTTGTTACACAGAAAAAACCCACACATACACAAACATATTTTTGTTGCCGTTGTTGTTGTTGTTGTTACCTTGATCTGGGGACATCTGCACAACAGGTCCAGTGGGAGTGGCCCCACTGTGTCCTCTGGGAGGGTCAAAGGTCACTGGAGGTGAAGGGGCTGCCATTGCAAGGCCAGAGGTCTAGGGAGACACAACATTAAAAGTTGACATCACTTTCTCAACGTGAAAGAATGGAACTTTGTTGCAATTACATTAACACTAATGCCAAAATAAATAGCCACACACTCATTCTTCTTCACCCGTCTTCTGGACTTGACCATATCTTGGCACGACAAAATCAATAATATTCATCATAACACAACATCAAGCACCCATGTATTGAGTGTAAAGCTGAAAGTTATATTTATATAAAAACATTTTCAGACAGTAATTATGCATGATGTCTCAAGATGGACTCAATGGTTCATTTTTGAGTGATGCTTTCTTAAGCCAGTACATGTTTCAGTCAGCTACAAATGAAAGTTTTCAAATGAATCAACCACATATTTCATACCCTGACCTTCAGAGCACACTGACAACGTAGAACTCAATTTCTACATTTCAACAGTGGTGAGAAAAAAACATGCCAATCATCCAGGTGCTGCAGAAATTAACCCCTTGCCTGCCGAACGTTTTAGCAATTTTGTCATTCCTGTGTGCCGGGGAAAAACTTGTGGTTTCCACCCAAGTGCAAAAACATGTGCATTACTTCCTCAAATACAAAGATTTATCTTTGAAATTTTGCATAATGATTACTCATAAACTGTACTTTATGTAGGTGATAGAGTTATAATTCCATTGTATAACTGTTGTTACTGTTGTTTTAAATCTGAGTCAAAGAAAATTTCCATGAAATCAAGTGGTTAAAAATTTAATCACAATTAATTCCAGAATTTCCAGTTAAATTTGTTTTTGATGGGTGCCTGTGGCTCTGTAGTGTTATGAAAAGGAAACTGAGCCACCTAGCTGTGTGTTGGCACCCAGCCAATAGATACTGCTCCCCCCCTTCCCCCCCTCCATCCAGTGGTGGCCAGCTGGACTGACCACCCATCTCATCACCCCTCCCCCACTTCCCTTTCAAGCTACACGTGTACAGTGATAGTATTTGTTCTGGCAACTGGTTCATGTTCACCGTTACTTTACTCCTGGCATGCCACAGACACAGAATGACCAGTCTCTGGCACAGATCTTCCATCACTGTCACTTTCACTCTGTCATGAAGTGGGTTGTGACTTATCAAACGCCAAATGTGTACTTGAATCACCACCCTCACCACTACACAGGTTTTCTTCCCCACTGCCCATATCTTAGAAAAATGAACCGAGACTGAACATTGCCAGACACCATTTTGACAAACCGTGTCTGCAAGTGACTTCGGAATTTCCCACTGCCTATGAGTCATACAGTACAAACCATACAAGTCAAAGAGATATAAACAACCTTCAAACATTCTAGAAGACAGGGAGAAACAAAGTAGTTAGTTCCCTTTAATTATCAACTGTGAATTGTGTACAACAGTGCAACAAAAGGGACACAAGTCTCACATCCCAAGGCAGGCAACAGGTTAACACAAATGTCTTCAAATAAGACAATGAAATAGTTGATATGGCAACAAAGTACACTTGCTACTTCAAGGTCATCTTCATAGAAATGATGGTTAAGTTGTGATGTGTACAGGACAATGACAGCTACACAGAACAGAGACACCTAAGTGAAGTATTTTTGTGCACTCAGGGCTTCTGAGTTAAAAATCTTGCAGGTTCCAAGGACTCTTTTACTCCAGTTGTAAAGGGTACCAGTCTACCGTCAGAGGGTCACTCTAATGCTGCACATTCTGATCACATCTGCGCTGTTACACACCTACAAAGGCAAGCATACCTTCCAGTTATAGTCATTTAAATTTCTGGGCTAAGAACTGGTGATGGGAAACTAATCTTCCTTGTAGCAGATGATCCTAGCATCAGATTGAATCTGCAATGCAGAATATTCACTCATTTTATATCCTCATTTAAGAAATTCTTTGCACATTCAAGGGACTTGCTTGATGAACAAGCATAGTGTCCTTTCCATTGTCACTGTCCGGGCCATATATTTATGCATCATCAGAAGCCCTGTGTATCACTCAATATAGGTGATTAACCTTACTGTCACTTCACTGCGGAACTGGTTACGTAGCCTGGCTACAGTCTTCTTGCGATGTGGAATCTCTCTCGCCATCTTTTCTCTGAACAGAGATAAAATATGCATCAACACACAACTTTGAGCATCCTGAAAACAGAATTAATAATAATTATCAGTGAATCTAAATAAAACTTTAATTTCTAAAAAACCTGCAGCCACATTACAAAAACAGATAAAAAACCAAAACAAAAACCACACATACAAATTATTGCACAGGTCAAAACTCTGCTGCATAAAGTCACAAATCTGCATGATGCACTACCATCAGATCCCACATGGTCTCTCAAGATGTCAACACACACAATGTACGTAACTGAAATGATGAATGGAGGGAGAAATGTGACCTGTTGATCTTTTTTTTTCTTTTCTTTTTTTTACGGAAGAAAAAAAGACAATATTTATGCAAGCTTAAAGTCTACATCACCAACCTGTGTGAAGAGATTATAACTAAACTGACATCAAATCAAGCAAGCTTAACAATGATTACCGTAGAAGGGAAGTGTTGGCCAAGTAAGCTTGATGCGTATGTGCCTGGCTCCTCATGTTGTTGGCTTCATCCGATAAATCTTTCAGTCCATCTACAAACAAGATGCACACTATTCCAATGTAAGCATACACAAAACACTACATGAATAATAAATGAAGCATTGGCCAAAAAAATCCAGGCTGGCATGACTGTCTATCTTTTAAATAGTCAATGAGATGTTTCTTAACACAGTTCTGTTTATTATTCTTTTTTAAGTGAGTTGAAGGTTATTTAATAAATTTCCACCAGAATACAAGAAACTGGATGTGTACAGGTTATTTCTTGGTCTAGGTATCCATAACATATGGTTATGTCTTTGGTCATTAGTTTTAAACGTGCCTGTAATCTTTTTCTGCATTATTTCCATATAGAACATAATGCATGCAAACTGCCTTGTTGAAGAACAGCCTGTTGTGGAAAGATAATTTTTCAAGCTATAAAAAGTCCTATGGGGTCAGGGAGCTTGACTTCAACAATACTGATTTTAATACTCTTTAAATACAAACAAGAAATAAAATTTAAGTCTGTATTGCTACAACTGCCACACAAAGTTGGTGCATAATTGATGATTGACAGAACATGTGCATAGACAAAAAAGCATTCGGTAATGGATATCAAGGATACTTTCTATTTTTGCTAACTGAAATATTTTGCTTGAGAGACGTCTTCCTAAGTATGTTGTATGATCAGTCCAAGATAGATTTCTGTTAATAAAGACACCCATAATTTTATGTGAATCTATCTCTTCAATTCTGTTGATGCTTAGGAGTAGAGGCTTACACTTCTTTTGTTGCTTTTTGTCATGCAGATACATACATGTGTGCACGCACATGTGCATGAATGCACACGGATACCACTGAATGAAACAGAAATAAATGATCAGCTTTTTAAAGCAGCTCTCAATCAGCTCTACCCTGGTAGGCCGCCTGTTGAGCAAATAACTGTAAAGCTCTCAGAGTATAGGCACCATGTAAGTATCCATATCAATAAGTCAATGATAAATATACCGCCTGAAGACATGTCATGCGCACACACATGCACACACAAATACACACACATAAAAGTAAACACAACCACCCACACAAAACTCACAACCCACCTTTCTGCAGCCTTTGGATATACATGCGAAGAGCCAGGTTCCACAACTGCAGGATGCTCATCAGGTTGAGTTCTCCCCCTTCGTAAATATTATCCACTTGTCGCTGAAAGCAGACACCTCTCGCATCAGCAATATCAACATCTGTCTTCTCTCACACTGTATTCTGGCAAACTATACTTCATATGAACAATTACTCATGTTATTTCTCCACTTGTTCTGACCTGCAACAATTTGAATAATATCACTCTTTTTTTTTCAGAACAGACCAGTGCAAACTGAGCTGAACCTCTGCAAGATAGTGACTGCTAGGGAAGCAGACATCAGACACCAGACCAACTCTGGCATGGCAGTCTCCGTACAGCACAGACAAGCAGGCAGGCTAGACAGTTCAATGCACTGGTGTTTTTAACTTTGGTATTTTTTTTATATTTCTTCTCTGTTGTGCCACTGCATGTGCTTAGATATACCTGCATATATATCCATTGCCAGTGTTAAGATTTCTGCTGACTCAATAGTAAGTTTATTTACAAAGCACTTAATCAAATGATTTTGCTCTATGAGTTTTACAATAGCTACCTAAGTCTCTCAAAACAGTGGAGGGCAGAAATTTCATTTCAACTTCACAAGGACTGACACGAGCTCAACATAAGGTCAAAGACCCCAAAACCAACACATACTGAGCACAAGGCAAGTTTAAGAACCATTCACTCCAAACTCCTTCAAATGTCTATCCAACCCAACATAAAAACAGAAAAAACAAAACAAAACAAAGCAAACAAAAAAAAACAACAACAAAAAAAACACACACAAATTCACTCAAAATTCAAATCTAGTCTGGAACATAGTTTCACCACATCACACCTTCACTGCACATTATGCACTCACCCTGCGCATCTCCTGCTCACACTCGCGCAGCATGAGGTGGGGGATGCTGATCTGGATGTTGGCTGCATCCAGGGAGTATTTCTCCTGAGTCTTGTCCAGGACAGAGCTGACAATGTCCTGCTCCTCCTGTGACCTCTCCAGGTAGCCCTCTATATCCTTCCACAACCCTCTGACCTGCAGACATTGATTGGTTGATACAGATACTTACATAGTGCCTATCCTTGGACAGAGACCACGCTCGAACCACTCAAAGCACTTTACAAACACAGAGGCATTTGCACCACAGGCTGCCTACCTGGGTAGACTGGCTGATCGAGAGCTGCCTTCCACACTGGATTCCTTTATAATGACCAAACAGACAGGGCAGCAAAAAGGGGAGCAAAGAATCATATAGATGGTATAAAAGTATATTGCCCATTGTCATACAAGGAAACAAGCAATATACTAGAAAGAGACTTTAATAGGTGCTTGAATTCAAGTCTAAAACCTTGTCAGTTGACTCTCAGACTTTGGTCCAATTCGCAGACCAATTCTGAGTTTAGCTCTCAGACTATTATCAAATTCATTACGGACCAAGTATTGTTCTAATGTCAAGTGCATATGCTTTAGTAACCTGACAATTAAGCATATAATTTTTGACAGTAGCTTGATGAAGCCTTATGTACACGAAAGTGTGTCTTCACAAGTGACTGAGAACGTTGATGTTTTTGACTTTTTGCAGTCATTATCAGTTTCGCTTGTCAGTTTAATGACTTCTCTTTTACTAAGTCCTTTAAGTAATTTCCTGTAATTGTATTTACTTTTTTTTCCTCTTCAAATTTCACCCTCATTTGCCCAGTTTCCCCCAACCCTCCATTCATTCACATCTCCCACCCCTTCTAACCGATAATACTCAAATGTATTCATAAATACTTTAACAAAATGTCTTCAATCACTAATATGTGTGACGGGACATTAAACAAAATTCCTCCTCCTCCTCAATTGTATGTTCATAAAACATCACAAATTTAACTGGGAAACATTTCAACAACAACAAAAAGTTTCTCTGTGAAATGAGTGATCTGTTACTGTTGTTCATAAGCCCTGTTTTTTGTTAAATGTATTTCACTATATATGTCAAGATGTCATGCAAATGGCAATCAGTTATTTCCTATCATGCCATCAGCAAATTGTTCAAGACTTTGAAAAAGAAATGATAAAATCAACAATGAATGCTTCAAAAGAAACAACTCAACACATACATTCCCCCTGCTGCCCACACACGCATACAGGGAGATGACCGTGCGTTAATGCTGCCTTCATACACTACAGTACAACACTTATCAGTGCCAGTAAGACAGAAACAGACAAGTTTGCAGCTTACCTGCTGCACCCTTTGGGCTCGTCTGGCCATGTGTGTAGACATATCAAAATCTTGAGACCTCCGAGAAGCTGGGATAGGACTGCAACACAGGCAACACATCTTATATATTTCCTCTGTTTTTATTGTATTTAATTCATTTACCTAGTTATTTGGTTCAGTTAAATACATATATTATATTCCCCTCTGCCTCCCCCCTCCAGCATTTTGTAGGCTCTTGAGGCCTGACCAGCACACTGGGTCAAAAGGTAGATCAGGAATCTGCACCCCCTGCCCCCTTTTTTATGTAGATCTGGTGTGGACTGTATGGATAAGTCTGCATGCTTTGACGCCCCATTGAAACTGAAAATTATACTTTTCCTGACTGGCTTTCTAAGGCGAATGGAAAATAGCATGACAAGCTCTCTCTGCCAAATAGAATATGTCAATATAAATGACACACACACACACTGAAAAGACTGAAACAGCCTTCTGAAGTATGACTACTGAAGGCTTACAAATGAAAAAAAAAAAAAAAAAAGTAACTGACAGGACTGAAATAAATCATTCATATTGCGACTTGCTTAGGAACAAGCAGAAGGAAAATATTAACAATACAATTTGAGCTGACATTAGTAACAAATAATTCTTCCAGCATTATTTGCCTGCATTGCCTGTGGAAAGCAGATTGATTTTCACACAGACAAATCTGTTGTGACAAAAAGAAATACAATACAAAACAATGCAATGCGATACAATACCATGACTGGCAACAAAGAGACCACAGGCAGAGCACTGAATGTGTGTGTGTGTGTGTGTGTGTGTGTGAACGAGTGAATGTGTCTAACAATTACTGAATTAGTGTGTGAAAATAAATCAATATTGCTCCTATCAAGTTTCAATGGAAATTTGCTAGACTGCAATACTATAAGCACAGTGGGGCCTTACCTGCCGCGGTCAAGACCTTTGTGGGCAGCCAGCTGAATCTGGTCTCTTTTCTCTCTTTCCATCTCCCGCATTTCCTTTATTTGGCCCCGCAAGCTTTTTATCAGTTCACTGCAACAGTGAAACACTGACACCATGACATAGGGAAACTCCAAACTCCTGGGGCAACTGGTGGTGTCAAGGGCAACAACCAAACACACCAGTACATCCCTACACAAACAAAAATGCTGGGGCAACCAGTGATAACAGCAAGAAGCATACACACAAGTACATTCCTACATAAATATAAAATCAGAGATGCCAAGTGTCAAGTGTTTGAAGGAACAATCAGGAAATTTGGTAGGAACATTTTGAATTTGGTAGGAACGCTCAGATACTGAGCCACATCAGCAAATGTACATTTTATCTACAAGGCATACAAACACTTGGGCCTACCTTCAGCATGGTGTAACTGTTACGATTAATGTAACTGGTCCACTCAATGCTGTTTCATTGTAAACATGCACAGGATTAGCTGAGCATCAACATGTGAGACCAAGGTTAGTAGTGACTGCCCTGGCCTCGTGATCGATAGGTCTAGAGCATCTGGGTAATGTTATGACAGGAAAGCATGTGTCTATGCTATGTAGTCAAAAATGAACTTGTCTGAACAATTTTGGGGTTGGCATAACGCTGGAACAAACTGCGATTGAGCGTAACAAAATACAGCGAAATCATAACAGTTGGCACCTCTGCAAAATGCATGCAGGGAAGGGGGTGCGGGGGTGGGGAGGGGATTCAGAATGAGGGACATGGGAGTAATGCCACTGAAAAGAAAAAGGTAATAGCACATTAAAAACTAAAAAGCAGTGCAGGGTCACCTCTGGTGTATGGCCTTAAAGCGACCTGACAATGATAACCCTATGTGAACTACTGGCACTGGGACTGCCAGAGTACAAGCCTGGATGGGGCTGTGTGTACAGAATTCAGGGTGAGAGTAACGCTGGTGAGAGAACACAAAAGACAACTTGACAAGGCAACAAAATGATGTAGGAAAAACATTTAAAAAGTTTTCCAGAATTCTTACTCTCCATGACTTTGCCAGCGTTGCTTTGCAGATGCCGTCTGGCCCAATGTCTCAAAGAAACTTTTGCGATGCCTGATGGCTGCACAGTTCACTGTGGTTTCCATGACAAAGCCCAGGTCCTTGTTCTGTGAGGTCAGCATTGGGTAACCCAAGAGACCACTGTCTTTCACCCCTGTAGTGACATAAAACAAACACACACTGTACCTGACATCATGACATGTAGAACCTGTCAGGGTAAGTCATAAGCACTTTGTCTTTCAGTTTCAGTCTTTACCATATCACAGACTTCTGTTTTTATCAGATAATAGATTTTTTTCTGGTTAAAAAAAAAAAACAATATCAGAAAAAAATCAAGAACGAATGAACAAAGACCATAATAATGTAACTTCAAAATCACTGTGACCATATTCTCAATTCCATTTCAACAAAACATGTATCATTCCTTAATAAGTTAATTCATACATAGGGAAGGGCAATACTTTGAAAAAAAAGTTGGGCACTTAGGCATGAACCACCTCTAACTATACCAGAATACAAAATTTGGAACTTAATGATGTAAATCTTTTTCTTTTTATTTTATTTTATTCACTTTACATGTCATCATATTATCAATAATAAACACATATTGTACACACACACACGCACACAGTCACATGACATGCTCACAGTTTTCTTATCTTTCTGTCTCACAGGCACACACTCCCCAAGCATAAATTACCATGTTCCTTGCGAATCACATGAAGAATGACATATGTGGAGAAAGCAAACAACAGATGACAAAACTTGTCTCCCCCCGGGGACAGGAAGAGGGAAGCATTGATTCGAGGCAGTCTGGCATCAGCTTCTTCCTGCACACATGGTCCACATCAACTGTAACAAACTGTCCTGTTGAAAAACTGAAAATGTGCGTTGTGTATCAGCATGATACAGGATATAAGAAAAGTTACTTAATTAAAAAGAGAAACTGTTGACATGTCTGCTGGTAAATGGCGACATAAAAATAGCATTTATCCAGTTTTATCATCCAATAAACAAATATTTAAAACAGCACAAACTTCCACAGTACATTATATTTTAGTATTTATCTGAATTACTAATTCCCCATTAAAAAGAAATAATTTCTTTAAAATCAATAGATGAAATTAAAGAAAATGAAAACAAAATAAAGAGAAGTAAACCGAACATATCAAATAATAAAATTCAGTTTGCATATTACTAATAAAATGCTAAATTATATTATCATAAAACTAAGACTGCCTTTATGTGTATCAAGTTACATATTTTTGTGTCTTGTTATGTGTATCACTCTGTGCATGTGTGTGAGCATCTGATGCGGTATGAGAGTGAGAAGAGGGGTAGATGAAGGAAACAGGGTTGGCTAAACAAAAGCCAAGAGTATCTGAACTGTAGATCTAAAGAATCTTCACAAATCTTATTCATAACTCTTAAGTTGTCTTGTTGTAGTTATAACTTCTACATTTAAGTAGAAATAACAAATAAGTCTGTCAGACTCAGAGGCACAGTAAGTCCCTCTCACAAGCCAACCCTTTCAAACCAATCACTGCAAATGCAATGAGACCAGGAACAATGTACCCATTTTACCAAAAATGGAACACTGTACCCATGTACCAAATTTGGAACACTGTACCCACAATACCAAATTTGGAACACTGTACCCATAATACCAGATTTGGAACACTGTATCCACTTTCAGGATCTAAACCAGAAATCCTCCTGAGGGTAGCAAAAAACATCAGTACTGGCCAGACTGAAACCTGAAAGGAAGGACAGCAACATCTGATGATCTAGAGCTATGACTGTATGAGACACAAGGTCAGACTCCTGGTGCACTGGTATATTCCATCTTCCTGTATGCACGCAAGACATAGATTCTCATGGCAGATTTGGAAAGAAGAATTCAAGCCATGGAAATGAGGTGTAATCACAAGGTCCAAAGCATCAGGTACACTGATCTGTGATCACACAGATTCAATGTACAAGTGTACCAAAACATCAAGCAGCACATTAGACCATATGAACACTGGTATGGCCACATAACAAGATCCAATGGCCTTACTGAAACAATCCACCAAGGAACTGTTGCGGGTGAAAGACCGAGGGGAAAACAGAAACAAAGGATGGACTGACAACACCGCAGAATGGAGAGGAAAACCTTTTGCAGAGACCAAGATTGACAGACAACGGAACCAACAGATGTGAAGGAATCTGGTAAACAGTTCTTCTGTGTGGCGTTCCAATGACTTCACAGAGTTGAGGGAGAAGAAAAGTCCACTTTCTATTCCTGAGAGGCTATAATTAAAATTTCAACAACTTTACTTCATAAGTTTTGTTGTTTAATCTGTCACATCCAGTGTGTGGTCATATTTGTGGAAAATATACACACACATTATCAAATGGAATTATTGACTTTCACGTTCTAAATTTCATTTAAATCACTGCCATACATACAAAAATGCACAAACTCACACTTTTAAAATACATTTGATAACATTTCAGTCTGTTCAGATCTGAAATGAGTACATATATAAGAAGCATCATTTTCAGACTATAATTTTTTTTTCTAACGCTAGTGATAGTATACTGAATAGTAGTAACAGAGCAGAATTATTACTTGGCGAAAAGACGAATTTAACCAGATAATTACCTTTTGAATATTTTGTAACCAAATACAGCATACTTTACGAAATGCTGCTTCTGATTTCTTGTCTGTCACAGGCCAACAATCTCTGAAATAAGAAAGAAAAAAAATCCTTTTATGGTGATGGAACATGTTTCTTTTCTACCATCCCCAGCCAATTTAATCAGGAAATCTACTCTTTCAAAATTTCATTCTTTATTTTTTCTAAACACTGACTAATGCTAAACAGTGAAACATGGTTATGGATAAGTCATGAATTTATCTGTGTTATTCTGTGTGCAAGGTGTGTGTGTGTGTGTGTGTGTGTGTGTGTGTGTGTGTGCGCGCGCGCGCGCGTGCGTGCGTGTGAATATCTTTGTTACTGTGAGTGTCCATGCACTTAGATCTGTCAGAAATCACTTGACTGATACCACAGATAATCGATGTAATAATCAAAGAAAAGCAAATTCACTTCAGACCTCATTATGGTTAATATCAACTCATGAAATGAGAAAATATCCTTGCAAGCACATATTTGAAAACACACAATACATCAAGCATGTAGACATAACCACACATTCCCTCCCTGCCCCCCAATACCCTTTCCTATGCACAAAACTACAGCACACATACACACATGATTCCCCCCACCCCCATTCACCCCAAAACATATTCTTGTGCACAATGCTATTTCACCAAGTTATCACTTCAAGAAAACACTGATCACATCAACCAGCTAAGTGCCTGTAAGACAACTATGTCCTGCAAAACGTGTTGCCATTGTGCCTATAGACAGTTCACTGATGTCCTGCATCTATTTCAATTTTTCCTTCATAGGACTCAGGAGTTTGGTACAATGAAAACTACACCCTGAATGGTTAGTTTAATATGTCTGGATTATAAACATACCATGTGAGAATCTGGTGGAAGACCCCTTTCATCTAAATGATTTGCTAACTGGACCACTTAGAGCATGCGTTGAAACTAAATTAGTAAATAAAGTGACTTTGCCTCGCATGCCAAAAAGGCCTTGTACACCAGATGCCTAGCAGACCAAATATTTTGTCAAATCATTCACAACCAGGAGGAAAGGAACATCATCAAAGCACGCTCTCCTCTAAAGGGGGACACTCCTGTGTAAGAAAAGCTTAATCATGGCTCACTCTCTGAGAACATAAAATTTTTGTCTTTTTATCTTAACTGAACCCACATCTGTCGTTGCTATGACAGCTATTCACTAATATGACTACGAGTCATACAGACACAGAGAGAGAAAAGGGTGCAATGAACCACCCCCATTGACAAAAAGCATCTATTTATAAATTATATACATCTGCAAAAGTGGCGTGGAAAAGAACAACAAAAATAACTTAACACAGTACAGACCTTCAGTACATATAATTATATACATGCAAATGTTCGTATTTGTTGATTGTGCACTAGATATGTGTTTCCTGAACAGAAGTCATTAACAATATTTGCAACAATGTTGTCTTGTTTGTTCTATTTGTGTTACAAATACCTGTTACGTTCTTTTAAACTAAAGCCAATGATTTGGAAAACAAAAATCAGTTAAATCTGGTATTCTGGCTGCTTCCTGTAAATCATGCATACATGTATATCACTATATGTTCTTACTAATCTTTGGACATTCAGTCATACTCTAAGTGTAAGTTTCAATTACACACACACACATTATAATATATATATATATATATATATATATATATATATAGAGAGAGAGAGAGAGAGAGAGAGAGAGAGAGAGAGAGAGAGAGAACAATGTTCTTTGTACAGGTCAATACATACCTAAATTGCTGTTGAGACATGGTGGCATTAAGGCGATTAAACAAAAAATGTAAAACCACCTCAGCACCCGTTTTATTTGGCAGGTTGAACATTTCCCTGCAACATGTAACAATACGTTTTCCATGCTTTTCAAAGCACATTATTGATTAAGAAACTGAACAACAATATATTCCATAAAAAAAGGAAATTGATGCAAACGTCTTTTTAATTCATACAGCAAATTAGAAAAGATTTCAACTTTTTTAAACAAGGACTGAAGAAGGAAGGTGCGGCAGGACAGCAAGCGAGAAAGAGAGAGAAAGGGGCTTGGAGGAGAGAAACTAAGCAAACTTCAGTAACCGAATAAGCCTTTGGTCAAGAAAATTGGAATCATACTAAATACACAATACTGATATGGCACATGGTTAAATATACATACTTCTACTTTATGTATATTACATTTTTTCTATAGTCATATCATGTTGATACCTTTGTCCAAAACATTTCATTTATAGTTATAAATAGTGATCTTTTTGAAAGCTGCCAACTGTTCCCAGGCCAAAGATTTTGCTGTCAACTCTTGCTCTAGCTGAATACACAGTACATGCATGTACAAAGGATGAATGCTCCAACAACTGCTTCTTTTACTGTTCTTACACTACACAACTGACACTTTTAGACCAAGAAAATTAAATTTGTTTTATCACACTGGCAGGCCCAACATCATTTTTAGTTCATACACTATTCCTGGCCATTTCAACTATGGATTGGTATGTGCTAATGCCATAATTATCATATATGGGTGATTGTCTTTCAGAAGATAATAAACCAAGATTCTGCATGCAGTATACACTCAGCACACGAAAAAGAACCCACTGCAACAAAAGGGTTGTTCCTGGCAAAATTTAAAGAAAAATCAATTTTGATAGTAAAACACATACACATGCAGACAGAAAGAAAACAAAACAAAACAAAACATATGGGTGGTGCAGCAATGAGTCATAGTAGCCTGAATTTCGGAGAAATCTGTTGTGTCAATACAAATTACATAATAATACACTGCAATACACTTATGCAGTAAAAAAAACAACCCCACCAAAACAATAACAAAAACCCCAAAAAACCTGGCCAAGCAAACTGTCACCCTGCGTCAGACTCAACTGTGACATTCTGATTCACATTTAAAGACAGTAACATTCCGAAAACAAGTCGCTTTAACCAATTTTTGTTAAGCTTTAAGTAACTTTTTAATAACTGATTGTGTTTACTAGTACTTGTAACAAACTGGAAAGAATGAAGAAGAGTGACTGTGCTGTGTTCTTCTTCCTCCTCTTCATTTTTTATTTTTTCTACACACTGACTAATGCTAAACAGTGAAATATGGTTATGGATAAGCCATGAATTTATCTGTGTTATTCTGTGCGCAAGGTGTGTGTGTGTGTGTGTGTGTGTGTGTGTGTGTGTGTGTGTGTGTGTGTTTGCTTATTTCACAGATGCACCCTTTTATCGGTGCAGTAATCTACTGGAAAAGTAAACTGTCCATTCCTTAGTATCACAACATATGATGTTTTACTTGTTTTCCTCACTTGTTAAACGGGATCTTGTACTTCATTTCCATTGCAGCAGTGTCGAATCCCAGAAGTTGCAGATTAGTAAAGAAAATCTGCTTCGGGTCGAGACATGGAGGTAAGACATTATCACTTCCTGGTCCTCTTCCAAAATGGACGTTACTCTCGTCCATTGCGGTCGATGTTAACACGTAAAAGCACCAGAGTACATATAATAAATCCAATGTTGCTACAACCAACACTTGTTGAAACAGGCCGCCAACATCAAACGCCCGGATGCGTAATATGAACCATTTTCGAATATTTAAAAGTAAGTATTTAGACCAATTAAGGATAAGTTTCAGTTTCAGTTTCAGAAGCACAAGGAGGCGTCACTGCGTTCGGACAAATCCATATGCGCTACACCACATCTGCCAAGCAGATGCCTGACCAGTAGCGTAACCCAACGCGCTTAGTCAGGCCTTGAGAAAAAAAAATTGAAGATAGACTTGCTTCAATCTTCTGTCTTCTAATCGCCGTCTTGCCTCAGTAGACATTTAAGTAACTTGTGAGTGCACAGCAGGGGGTGGGGGGTAAAGAGAAAAAAAAGGGAGGGGTGGGGGGAGGTAGGGGGGCGTGGAGGGGTTGGGGGGGGTGGGGGGGGGGGGGAGAGGGAGAGAAAGAGGGGACGAGAGAGCGACGGGTCACAATATTTATCATTTATCATCACTTTACAAGTTTACAATTATTACTTATTCCTTGAGTGTAGTTAGACTATCTTGAGCTGAAGAAGAATAATACTTCTATCGTAGTTATATTGTTCTGAGCTGGAGAAGAATTATACAGAAGTAGATATAACTTTTGATAATTAAACTGTTTTTTTATTATTTTATTTTTTTATTTTTTTAATACTACTGCTACAGTAGTTAACTTCTCTTTGGTCCATGAAGTTGAATATATATATATATATATATATATATATATATATATATATATATATATATATATATATATATATAAAATCTATTTTGCACAATTTATTTTAACAGTCCATCTCTGATAATTTCTATTGCAGGTTTCTTAAGTCGTTAAATACTATAAAAAATATTATAAAAAGGCTTGAATTCATTTAAGTGAATATATAATCGATGAAAAATATTTGCAGGTTTGATTGAAAACAGTATGCAAATGATTTGTCACGTAAAGAATTGTACAGCAGGTACTGTGTATACCTACCATGAATGCAAGAAGAACACGAAAGCCTCGGGCTGTGGCACACAATAACTACGTTATGGAAAAGATTCAGTGAAGGTAATGACTGTTATAGTGAAAAGGTAATGACTGTTACTGTGTTAGTTATTTATGTTAATTGTTATTATACACATAAAGTACATTGTATCAGTAATATTGATAATTTCTTCCTTTTTCAATGTCAATTCCACACTCCCAAAAACGAATCAAACAAGTTTCTGAGTTTGTTTTCTTTCTCTTTCAGTTTCATTGGTGATGATAAATTAATTCAATTATTTATCTTTTTAAAATTGAATTTTCGTTTATTTATTGGAACTAAAACAATTAACTCTTTCTTTGTTTTTCCTATCGAAGTGGATTTTTCTACAGAATTTTGCCAGGAACAACCCTTTTGTTGCCGTGAGTTCTTTTACGTGCGTTAAGTACATGCTGCACACGTCTCATCCGAATGACTAGCGTCCAGACCACCACTCAAGGTCTAGTAGAGGGGGAGAAAATATAGGCGGCTGAGCCGTGATTTGAACCAGTGTGCTCAGATTCTCTCGCTTCCTAGGCGGACAAAACTAGGTGGATAAAACTAACCGGTAAACTGCTAACTTATTTAACAGCAAACTAATTGTTACAATCAGTAAGCTGTAAGCAACGATGATGTATATAAAAAAAGTGTGGACAGTGTGTGAATGTTGCAGGATGAGAAAGAGCAGTGCTTTTGTGCTTGTGTTACATGCTTTGTTATGGATAAAACTAACCGGTGAACTACTAACTGATTTAACTGCAAACCAATTGCTACAGTCAATAAGCTGTGAGCATCGATGATACATGAATACAGTGTGGACACTGTGTGAATGTTGCAGGATGAGAAAGTTCAGTTTTGTGCTTGTGTTACATGCTTTGTTATGAATAAAACTAACCGGTGAAGTAATGTGCTTGTGTTACATGCCATGATTAGTGACAATGACCCTGCCATAATTATAGTTTTCTTTGATCACTTTCTTTCTTCCTTATGTCTGAGGGTATTATTTTTTTTCTTGAACATCATCACCACCAGTTCAACACACTCCACATGGTTAGTATGTTCAAGGAAAGAAATGAAACAAAGCAGGAAAAAACCCAGAACAACTGAAACAGAACTGAAAATTTGATTCAAAACATAATAGTCGGCCTCTGTGAATACACACTGACATGTTGAAGGACACTTATTTGTGTGTTGAGGGTGAATAGCAACACTTACAGACATTCTAACAAGACAAACTGGTTTTCGTGCTCTGGAACTGAAAGCGGAGTTTGTGTAGAGCTTTGAATACACACTAAAGTCACACAGAACTGATGCAATGGTGGCTCAGTAGTAAAACATCCGCCTCAGAAGTGTACTCAACCTGTGGTGGTGGCTTGGATGCAACTCATTTGGATGAGATGATAAACTAGTATCCTGTGTGCTTTGTACATTTAAAAGAACCTACGGCAACAAGAGAGTTACCTGAAGCAAAATTCTGCAGAAAGATCCACTCTAGTATAAGTGTTTGTGCATGTCACCAAAGCCTGACTGAATGACACAGGAAACGAATGATGAGCGGCTTCAGGTAGCTGTCAGTTGCCTCTGCCCAGTTAGGTAGCCAGTTGTGCAAATGACTCTGTGTTTGTAAAGAGCTTACAGCTTGAACTTGATTTCTTTTAGCTTACAGCTTGAACTTGATTTCTTTTTGAAGACAGGTGTTATATAAATGATAATAATAATAATAATAGTGTGATGCAAATTGACGGGAGCCTTGCTGTGTGTGGCAGGGGCAGTGTGGTGATGATGGAGTGTGTGGAGAAGATCATCAAGAAGGACATGATCAACCCCACCAACGGCCAGAAGCTGAAGGAAAAGGACATCATTCCTCTCCAGAGGGTACAACCACCACATGATGATGATAATAATCATGATGATAATGATAATAACATTGGTAATAGCACAGTGAACAATTATGTAAACTAGTGGTAATGATAATGTGGTTAATAAAGTTATTGAGAGAGAGAGAGTGATAGATGTATATATATATATATATATATATATATATATATATATATATGGTAATAAAGTATTCAACATTGAAGTCATCAGTGTGACCAATTTTCTCAGTTGTTTCATTCCTTGGGTTAGAGTACAGCTACCTGGTCATACATACCATGTAATTTTTAAACTGTCTTTTCCTCAAATCTTGACCTCTGTGCCTTATACACCAGTGCACCTTATTTGTGGATAAAATTTATAACAGGACAAGCCTTATTTGTTGATAAAATTAGTAAAAGACCAAGCAGCACACATCAACAATATCACATACTCAAAAACCAATCTGATGCAATGTTTAACTCACTCAGTACGGCCAGTCCTCTCTTCTCCTCTACACAGACCCCTCGGATGTCCAGTGGGTGTCTCAATGACCCAACCTTTAGCTTCCGTCATCAGAATTGTGGTATTCTTTGTCAACATTCACGTCTTCAGTATAAGAGCCTTCCGCTTGCAATATTTTGATGATGGTAACTGGGGTGAAACGCTGTTAACGTCGTCTCTTTCGCCGTTCGTATGGAGAGAGTTAAACTGTACGTCAACGCAGAAGTCAGGGAGTTATGTGCATGCTGTTGTGTTGTACAGGGAGCGTCAAGTTTCACAAGTACTGGGGTTCAGCTGGAAGCAGTGAAGGCAGGCCCGGTGCTGATGGTTTAAATTGGGATTCAACTGTTTCTTGGCATGGACATATATGTATCAATACAAGTATGCAGCCCAGCACATACAATTATCTAACCTGTAGACGGACGTCCAGAACTCACAGCCTCTTGATTGATCTCGCATCCAGTTGAACATCGAGGACCTCACTCTTGAACAGACAGCTAGGACTCCCCCCTCCCCCCAAACCCCTACCCCCATCCCAAACAGCCAGGACTTCATCCCTTTCCACAGCCAGCCAGGTCCTTATCCCTCTTCAGACAGCCAGGACTCCCCCTGCCTCGGAGCACCAGATAAACGTCACACCAGGACAGACATCCAGGACTCCACTGCCTCAAACAGTGCAGCACCAAAACATCTGCACCGAACAACTTGACCTTAAGGTGGGGGTTGGGGGGGGGGGACAAACCAAGAGATTATTTGAAAAACTGGAGACCTATTTCATTGTTAAATGTTGTTTATGAAATAGGATTAGCCTGTTTTGCAAACATTAAAAAGTGTATTACCTAATTTGATTCTTGAAGATCAGTCAGGCTTTGTACCAGGAAGATATATAGAGGACAGCTTGCGAACAATATACGACATAATTAGCTACCTTGAAGTGAAAAACCTGCCAGGATTAAAAAAAATTATTCTTTATATCAATTGACTTTGAAAAAGCATTTGACTCTGTTGACTGGACATGCATGCATAAAGTTCTTCAAGAAATCGTATTTGGGGTAGAAATACAAAGATGGGTATCTACATTTTACACTGAAGAATATAAATCATATGCAGTTGGATATGTAGTTGTCAGACCTAAGAAGGTGGAAATTGTTGATTAAGATGCTGCGTACAGGGAGGTTCTGGGGGTGAAAAGTCAGGACAGCTGCAATACACTCATCCTTTTCTGTGTGTTCTCAGGGCATCAGTGCCTGGGAACGGGGGATGGCACGGGCCTTATCAAGGCCTCTCTGGATCAAGGCCTCAGGGTACTGTCTGGCTAGAAAAAAGCCGACCATCCTCTCAGCCTGACGTTCAAAATCCAGCTCATCACTACAGATGCGTCTGAGTCGGAGGAACTGGGAGAAGGGAATGCTGTTTTTCCAGGCCTGGGGGTGACTGGAGGAGTACATGGGGTACGAATGCGAGTCCAGTAGGGGGAGGGGTGCGTGGATGCATGCGTGCTCATTTCTATCAAATTTGTTTTTCGATTTCCAAAAGAAGAGAAAAAATCACTGATCACATTATTTTCTT
Organism: Babylonia areolata; assembly: GCF_041734735.1. Taxonomy (NCBI): domain Eukaryota; kingdom Metazoa; phylum Mollusca; class Gastropoda; order Neogastropoda; family Buccinidae; genus Babylonia; species Babylonia areolata. The sequence continues at coordinate 6,960,538 of NC_134897.1, read as the reverse complement.
CTTGATGCAACAACAACAACAACAACAACAAAACTGATCAGAATAGTATAAATTGATAACTACTTGCCACCGACGGTAGGATCAAGCTCTACCAGAAAAAAGGCTATCTGTTTCCCAGACTGTCGGGTGAACCTCTTCCCGAATACAGATTCCCACGACGGCTCTCAGAGTTATTCACAGAGCACTTTTCTGTTCTGCCAGTCGCAGTGCGGGTATTAGTGTTCTGATAGAAGATGGAGCTCAATGATGTGCAGATCTACCACCTGCGCTCTCTCTCTCCCTGTGTGTGTGTGTGTGTGTGTGTGTGTGTGTGTGTGTGTGTGTGTGTGTGTGTGTGTGTGCGTTTGCCACGTTTGTGTCGTAGACTGTGATGCGAGCGTGTTCGCTGAGCGTGGTTCATTTTGACTGACCTGTGTCAATAAAGTGGTTCATTTTGACTGACAAAGTCAACAAAGTGCGTAGTCTATGATTAACCCGATGTTCGGCTCTCTCTCTCTCTCTCTCTCTCTCTCTCTCTCTCTCTCTCTCTCTCTCTCTCTCTGTGTTTGCCCGAGGTTAACTTCAGAACATTTTCTCTGAAAATGTGTTGTCTGCCAAAACAAATCAAATCATGTTTTGTTTATAGTCCAGCCGACCACAACGACCACATCAGGGCTGATGTTGTCCGCCAATACCAAATTTGGAATATACTTTGTGGGAAAAAAATCATTATAGGCATACCAATAATAGGTTGCAAGTCGTCCGGATTAAGCCGTATATCCGGATAATGAGTGGTTTATATCATTGAGATTCCTGATCCAGAAATGAATGACTAGTCTCAACCCAGTTGCCGCAACGTATGTTTGGGTTGGAAAACGGCATAGTATTGTTTTTCTTGCTCGCAGATTTCATGCTGCAAATTTTTACATCCACTCATACCCACACTGTCTGTCTGTCTCTTTCTCTGTCACACACACAGACACAGACACATTCACTCATGTAAACACACGAGCACACACACACACACACACACACACACACACACACACACACACAAACACAGAGGGAGAGAGAGAGGACGGAGGAAGGGAAGGGTAGAGAGAGAGAGGGTGGGTGGGTGAGAGAGTGAATGACAGAGAGAGAGAGAGAGAGAGAGAGAGAGAGAGAGAGAGAGAGAGAGAGGCACACTGACAAGGAGAGAGGGAGGGGACTGCATGGCGCAATGAAGAGGTTGAGTGTATCACCGTGATCCCACTTTATCAGACAATACACAATCAGGTCACCCCAATACAGACAGATAACTGAAGATGAATTTCTATGAAGTTACCACTGTAACCTTCCGATGTGCAGCAATACCTTTAGTGACTGAAAGCCGATGTGTAATTTACAGGTCATAGTTGTGTGACTGTGCAAAGTTTGTAGGCCTATGATTTTATTTGCCTGTTATTTATCTCTCGCTTCTCGACTGTCTGTCGGCTCGACTGGTTGTCTATCCGCCTGCATGTGCATGAGTGTGTGTAGCAAGTATTCACGTGCATGATCATACTCTGCTTATGTATGTGTGTCGGTAAAGATACGTAAATGTGTGTGTGTGTGTGTGTGTGTGTGTGTGTGTGTGTGTGTGTGTGTGCGCGCGCGCGTGCGCGTTTATTCTCACTGGTTTATTGTCTGTGCGTTACAAAGTGACTGATTTAGACACGTAAGCATTTTCACATTTCAACACAAAATCGGGGTGGTGGAGTATCAGTATCAGTAGCTCAATGAGGCGTCACTGCGTTCGGTCAAATCCATATACGCTACACCACATCAGCCAAGCATATGCCTGACCAGCAGCGTAACCCAACGCGCTTTTTCAGGCCATGAGAAAGAAAAAGAAGAAGATGGAGAAGGTGTTGATAAAACAAAAAGAAGAAAGAAGCTGGTGGTGGTGGTGGTGATTGTGCGTGCGTGCGTGCGTGCGTGCGTGCGTGTGTGTGTGTGTGTGTGTGTGTGTGTGTGTGTGTGTGTGTGTGTGTGTGTTTCCGAAAGACTTGCACTCTGACCAGCTCTCAAGATCCACTGGAAAGGACAGAAGACCAATCTTAGATCTTAAGTGCTCATCTGATTGATAACTACTTGCTTCTCTCTCAGCTTCGATTTTTTCGAATTCCATCGTATGAATCAGGTCCCGTATCCGCTATGCCACCCCACCACTTTTCCGACTCAATGCCCAGTTTCTAGCTCAAAGTGTTCCTTGGTCAGGCTGTGTCCTGGGTAGAATGAACTAAAGCCCAAAGTGTGTCCGGAGACAGTGCCACCCAGCTCATACTGTCCAGGGTGGGAAAGGTCTCCAGAAGTCAATTCATGTGCGGGGGTGGCGTATGTCGCTCTCATGAGGCTTTAGTAGTTCGTGAAATGGACACTTCATGCAAATAGCCAGTCCATGTTCCCACCCTTTACATAGAAAAACAACACAATAAAAGCATTTCCATTATGGCCTCACATTTCCCCAGGGGCAATTTCCTCTTTTAGTACCCTAAATTATGGGACCTGTTAAAACGAAAATGTTCGTGTGCTGTATCATGCCGGTGTGTGAGAAATTAGACGCCGGAGTGTGTGGTCCACACTTTTAATTAAGAGTCTGACTTAAAACATACCACGGGAAATTACCTATATCACCAACACGAACCAACATTGGTCAATTTAAACTCTGCATGGTTGGGTGATCGAGAAACAAAAAGAGCGCCTGTCTGATTGGCACAGACTGAATGAACGCATCACTGCAAACGATTTTGTGAATTTGCGAATATGGCGACACAGTGGTGTACGGAATTGATCCATAATAAAATCAAGTACAACAACCCTCAAGATAGCTGAAATGATTCACGACATAAACTAAAGGTAATATCGCTTCAAGTCTGGAAGAAAAATGCCGTTAAATTAGGTACATGAATTTCGGAAAATGAAACAGGAAATAACATTTCCAGCTGTTCCCATTGAGCTCGAGTTTGTCCTCCGAAGGTGTTTCAGTGTTGTCATATTTAATGAACTCCACCTGTGACATTTAAAATTGGTGACATCAACCAGGATTGCTGCACGGCACCTGTTGACTGGAGCAGTAAGTCGCTTGTTTGGTCCCAGCGATCCAAGCTTTGGATTTCTACGCTTGCGTTGAAACCTCCGTGAAAATGACCACTTTACATCCCATAGCAAGCCAAGAGTGACCACCCTTCCCAGTATCAACTTTTGGACCTGCGTGTTGGCACAAAGTTTAAATTTAGTATTTTGATACGTATTTTGTACTGACATAACCACACGGTTTGTCTTCTCATGGACTGGAGACTTTTTCACAGGTAGGTGTCAAATTTATGTGCGCACGTGCACACACACACACACACACACACACACACACACACACACACACACACACACACACACACACACACGGTTCTGCAGATTAAAGAGAAAGCACACACACACACACACACACACACACACACACACACGGTTCTGCAGATTAAAGAGAAAGCACACACACACACACACACACACACACACACACACACACACACACACACACACTAGGTCCTGGAGTTCAAACAGAAAGCACACACACACACACACACACACACACACACACACACACACACACAAATAAACACTAGGTCCTGCAGTTCAAACAGAAAGCACACACACACACACACACACACACACACACACACACACACACACACACACACACACACACACACACACAAAGGGCTCTCGCGCACGCACGCAACAGGGTTGGCGCGTGGTGTAAAAACCGCACGTGTAGGAAATCTTGGTTCCGGGTTTGATTCATGCATCTGACTTAAACCCTTCTTCCACTGAACGAGTCGGGCTTTGAGCGCTAGTTCTTTGGTTGAGACGATGCGTTCATCGCATGTCAATGGACTTACATCAACAAGAGTTGGTCCCGGCAAACTTTTTGAACAAAAGTCGTCAACAACAAACAACAACAAAACGCATCCACTTTGAAAAGAAATACAAACTCGTTTTCAGACAGAAAGAAAAGAGATAAAATGGTGACACTGCACTGTAGCGATGCGCTCTGGTCAAGAACAGCCTGACTTTCACACAAACAAACCTCACACACACACACACACACACACACACACACACACAAAACGGTCAACAACACAAAGCAATCAAACACAGCATCTGAATGGGTCTGAAGCCCAAAGTCGACAACTGTAGGCCCACTCGAGTTATGGTGCAATATCTCTGACACTCATCGACGAAGGCAAGTTGGTCACATATATCTTATCAGGGGTTGTTGGCATGTTCGTGTGAAGGTCCGTCGAGGGGGTGGGTGCCTACACACTATTCTGTGTAGGCGCTTAGAGGTTTTACCAGGGACAGACTGCGGGTATATAAAGAATCTGTTCATTGTTTTCCGTCATTGTGATAAACTATTTCATTGTTGGTGGTTGCATATTACTTTCTTTCTGCGTTCGTTTGTTCGTGAGCTATAACTCCCACATTCATTGGTATGTAGGAGTTGCCTTTCAAGTGGATGGCCGGTTTTAGAGGATGTGCATGCTGGTTTTTTTCGCTTTTTTTGCGTGTGTGTTTTGTTGTTGTTGTTTTTGGTCAGCATTTCCCTAGCGCACCGATTACGGACATGGATTACGGATATTTGAAAGACGTGCGTATTTGGTCTTGTGCGTGTGTATGCAAACAAGGGGGATTAAGGCATCAGCAGGTATGCACATATTTTGTTGTCTTGTGAGAGCGGAAAAATCCACACCGTCAACCCACCAGGCGCCGATAGCGGGATCGAAACCAGGACCTTCAGATTCAAAGTCCAACGCCTTAACCATTCGGCTACAACGCCTGTGATATGTGGCTGTGTCCTCCATAGTTACATGTTTGCTGTTGGACTAAACTTTGATTTCTGTTAAACGCAGGGAACAATTCACATTGCTTCGTTCATTGTGTAATTGTAATAGAGGGTAAAATGTGAATTAGAATGATATTGATAATAATAGCAATGATTATGCTGCTGCTGCACATGATGATGATGCTATTGATAGTAGTAGCGGTAATAACAACAACAACAATAATGGTAACTGATAATAATAGATGATAACGATGATGATAACAACAACAACGATGATGATGATGATTGTGATGATGAATATGATGATGATGATGATAAACAGTTGTTCGTTACTGCTTTCATAGTTGTTATTACTATTACTGGCCAACTGCCATTGGCGATATTTGTTCACACATAAAAAGCAGGACGTCCGAATCGTTTGATGATGACAGTCATCCCCTTGTTTGGGCTTTCTTCCAGCTGAAGCCGTCACGATGGTGGACACCAGTGAAATCTTCACTATCAACCTGTACATGAAGTATGCCACCATTCCTGCGGTAAGGCCTCGACTGTTGGCTTTTTGTCACACAACACACACACACACACACACACACACACACGCACACACACACACACACACACACAAACACACACACACACACACACACACACACACACACACACACACGCACGCTTTCGAACACGCATCCCCTCCTCCCTCTCACCCCACCCCAACAGATATGCGAACTCATTCAAGTAAACATGCAGGCAAAAAGCCGGGTATGCGTGCTGAATACTCCTAAGCAAGGGGTGGATGACCGTTACCAACCAATCAACTAACCAACTAACACGCAACTCACCCCATCTAAAAAAACAAAACAAAACACAACCAATAACAGTCAAATGACGAGTTGGTAACCAGTGTGTGTGTGTGTGTGTGTGTGTGTGTGTGTGTGTGTGTGTTTCGTAGAGGTTTGTGAGAGAGAGAGAGAGAGAGAGAGAGAGAGAGGATGTATGCTCACTTGTGTGTGTGTGTGTGTGTGTGTGTGTGTGTGTGTGTGTGTAATGTAAACTGGGATAGGTGTGTGTGTGTGTGTGTGTGTGTGTGTGTGTGTGTGTGTGTGTGTGTTTGTGTACACACACATCTATAACATCCATGGTGTATGTATTCCACAGTCGGTGATTCTGGTCATACTGGTGCTCCTACAGAAGCGTGCCCGACCCAACCCCTGCGGTTACACAAGGCCTGGGCTTGTTGTGTGGGTTTTGCTCGCTCGTTTGCTGTGTTTCTTCCTTTATTTGTAGATTCTGTAAAATGATAATTGTATTTTATTATTGCGTCGTTTGTAGTCTATGAGTTTTGGTCAGGCAAAGCGCTTTGAGCTCTATTTTGAGCAAAGGTGCTGCAAAAGTGTTCATTATCATCATCATCATCATCATCATTACTATTAGTATTATCAGTAATTGTAGTAGTAATAGTATTAGTATTATTAGTAGTATTATGATTGGTGTTATTATTGTTTCTTGTCTTCCTCCCTGTCTTTTTTTTTTTTGTCTATTAGTTTCTTTCTCCAACCATTCACCAGCTGACTGGCTCACAGACTCGCCACCCAACCAGGAAACCAGCCATCCAGCCAAGCGAGCAGCCAACCCACCCACCTAACCACACGTTCACCCACCCGCCACCTAAAGCTCCTCGAATGAAGCCAGCAAGCAAACAAGCAAAACCACCCAGTCCTCACCCACACACCCGCGCCTTCGACATGCCCACCCCCGTACACCTTCCCAGCACACCTCCCGTCTTCCTTTTTTATTTCCGTGCGGGCACTTCTCCTGTGGGGAGGCCTGAGGCTGTTACAGTTTTAACAGTATCCGCAGCTTCTGTGTCAGAAATTTCCTCTTTTCCATCGTTCTCTTCGTTTCTGCCTTTCCCCCTTTTCTGTTGCCTCTTCCCTTGTGTCTTACTGGTCCGTTCACGAGGGTGTATGTGTTTTGTTTTTGTTTTTCCCTGAAAAGCCTTGAGTTTTTTTAAAATTTTCTTTAATTTATCTTCTTTTTGACTCACTTGTGTAAACAAAGTGAGTCTATGTTTTAACCCGGTGTTCGTTCAGTTGTCTGTGTGTGTGTGTGTGTGTGTGTGTGTCTGTGTGTCCGTGGTAAACTTTAACATTGACATTTTCTCTGCAAATACTTTGTCAGCTGACACCAAATTAGGCATAAAAATAGGAAAAAATTCAGTTCTTTCATGTCATCTTGTTTAAAACAATATTACACCTCTGGGATGGGCACAAAAAAATAAAAAATGAAGCCTAATTATATAGAAACTGCATTTACTGTTATATTTATATTTTTTGTATTCTCTAAACTTGGCACTTTGATCTGATATTCTGACCCAACAACAAGAGCAGTCATTATTATCATTTTTTTGTTCAAACAGGAACTTCTTTTGCTAAGCATGGAAGTTTTATTTATTTTGCAAACGTTTAGGTGCAGATAGTAAAAAAGGGAAATTACTCTGTAATTAATGCTAGGGGAGTTAATTTGCTTTAAACTGATCTTTCTCATCTTAAACATTACGTTTTGAATTTATGCTAAACACATAAAAAGCTTGGATCCTTTTTTTTTTTTTTTTTTTTTTTTTTAGTGTATCACAAGTGAGTCTTGAAGGCCTTGCCTCTCTTGTTCTTTTTTTAACAGGACTTGATAACTGGTCACTCTTTCTGTGCTGAAGAATGGCAGAATCGGTAAGCGTTGGACTTCTGATCCATTGGTAAGGGTCCGATCCCCTGTTTTGACCTGGTGTAGTGTCCTCGTGAAAGGCACTTTACCCCGATTTTTCTCACTTCACCCAGGTGTGAGTGGATACCTGACTCGATTGGGGAAGGTTAACTCACTCAGTACGGCCAGCCCTCTCTTCTCCTCTACACAGACCCCTCGGATGTCCAGTGGGTGTCTCAATGACCCAACCTTTAGCTTCCGTCGTCAGAATTGTGGTATTCTTTGTCAACATTCACCTCTTCAGTATAAGAGCCTTCCGCTTGCAATATTTTGATGGTGGTAACTGGGGTGAAACGCTGTAAACATCGTCTCTTTCGCCGTTCGTATGGAGAGAGTTAAAACGGCGGAAGGAGAGGACTGGGTCCCGCCTTCCTATGCCGAACGCTCGACACAGTGGATATGAAATCACTGCCCCGACAGCCGTGAAAGGCTATGTGACCGTTAAGCTAACTTTTCTTATAATTATTTTTATGTTCTGTGTATAACTATGTTCATGTACATGTGATAAAGTGACTGAATGTTCAGTGTCAGAGGACCGTCTTGGGTTTTTGTACACGGATGTGGCTGTACTTGTGTCTGATTTGCTTTTCCACGTTTCGGGTCCTGCAGAATCAATACTTACACAAAGTACAGCTTTTAAGCCCTTATATGACACAGTGTCAGAATCAGAATTAGAATCAGAATAACTGTATTATCTAAGTAATGGAAACAAGATGAGGCTGGATGGGCCGTAAGCAGCAAAGATGATTCTGTGCAGGCCCATGCCTTTTCTGGGCGGGTATGAAGACAGGTGGTCGTACGCCCTGGCGTTTGGTTCCATCACGGGTATCCTCATCAACGTCTTCTTGTACCAGGCAACATCAGACTCTACGGACAACTTCTTTTGTACGGGCCCCAGCAGCTCCAATGACACGTCATTGTCCACAGAAATCTGCAATCAGGTCTGGGTGAAATGTGAGTGACGGAAAGTGTTTGCAAATGTGTGTGTGTGTGTGTGTGTGTGTGTGTGTGTGTGTGTGTGCGCGCGCGCGTGTGATTTAATTTCAACTAAATGCATATGATTCCTGATGATGAGCCAACTCCTTCAGTGCCATTTACGTTTGACGTTCGTAAATGTTTTGATAATGTGTGTCTGTGTATGTAATTTATACGTGTGGATATATATATATACCTGCCTACCGATTTTCGGCAAACTAAAACTGAATAAAGTTCAGTCATATGTCAAAATGTACCTTCGCTTTGATTGTTCCTCTACTATCAGTTGACAAATCCAGAATCTGTTATCCACTGTGTTCCATGGAATATTGTACCAAATTTGTCTGCTGGCAATAACTGTGTTTAATTCAGTGAATGTTCTCCCATCAAAGATGATAAAGTATTCTATACTCTCAGTTTGAATACGTATTGAAAACGAGCTTTGCAATTTTGATATGGTTATATATTCTCAATTGTGTTTTTATGTTGTCAAAATTTCTTTAATTTTATTTTTTTCACCACCACGACGACGACGATGATGATGATGATGACGATGACGACAATAACGATGCGATCAGCGCTGCTTCTTCAAGCACAGTCCCTGGTGGCCAGTCTGGTGTGTGCTCCCCAGTTTCTTTGTATCACCACCACTTACAAGCTGGTCGGCTCCGTCCTGGGCTTCTTCTACAGCACGTTTTGGTGGGCTGGTCTCTAGACCCTCTGTCATACATGAAAGTAGTTGATTGTGGAGGTATATTTGTAACGCTGTATTGCGTGTGCGTGGAATGTATATATGTTTGTATGGATGGATGGATGGATGCAAGGATGTGTGTATGCATGTATTGTACGTACGAGTTTGTATGCGCATATATATGTTCATTGTGCATGATTGTGAGTTGAGGACTGAGTGTGTTTTGTATGTGTGTGTGTGTGTGTGTGTGTGTGTGTGTGTGTGTGTGTGTGTGTGTGTGTGTGTGTGTGTGTGTGTGTTGTAAAGCGCTTGTGCAATGAGGGAAGCGCTGATATTATCATTACTATTATTGTGGTTGTTGTTGTTGTTTTAACGTCTCTTCTCTCACACCCATAAAAATGCACGCTTGCACGTGTGCGTCGAGGTACACGTACACAATCACCCCCAAAGTACAAACGTTAAGGAAATGACGAGCAATTATTTAACATACGATGGCACGCATACACGCGCGCTCCAAGATGCATACACATTCACCTCTCACGCCCATGTTTGGCAACATAATTTTTTTGTTGTTTTTGATAAGTAGTTATTTACAATACTATTTAGCATTAAACAACCTGACAAGTGAATTTTATCATAGTATCAGTGGTCAGGAGCGTGTTATATATCATTTAAAGACACTTTGTTGATTCCAATATACGTACAAAATATCAACATTCACACAAATCAACCAAAAAAACAACAACAACAAACAACAACAACAAAACAAAAACAAAAAATACCACCACCACCAACAACAACAACAAAAAGAAATAAAAAAAAAAATCGTGTGACACTGCTCTTCTTCTTCTTTCTATCATCATTATCATTATTGTTATTGTCATTAATTATTAATTTATTTATTTTGTATAAGAGGGAAATATGTATTATTAGATTTGAAATGACACTTTGATACACACCCCGCACCCCCAAACTACTCAAACACACACACACACACACACACACACACACACACACACACACACACACACAGAATGTTTTCTCGTGGGTTTGTAGGTTTGTAGGTTTTTGTCTATTTTATGTGGCCTCTTTTCTGTTGCAGGATCGTATTTTATATCGTGGGAGCTGTCAGGAATGAACTTGACTCAGAACCTGTGGTGAATATGACATTGTCTTTGTGTGTAGTGTTCACAGTTGTATTGGACTGCATTGTATCTCGAGGCCTGACGTAGCGCGTTGGGCGACCCTGCTGTTAGGGCATCTTCTTTGCTGATGTGGTGTACATAGATTTGTCCGAACGCAGTGACGCCTCCTTGAGTAACTGAACTGATCTGTATTGTATTTTGTTTGGTTTATGCAAATTAATTCGCACTGGAAAGAAACACAACTCAATGCAAGTAAATTAATGAAACTTGGAAAGGGAGTGTGACTTTTAGTTACATCTGGAACATACTTGTCACTAGGCAGAAGTCTGATTTGTTTTGTAATAAATCATTGTTATTATATATATATCTGACAACGTATCCTGCGAACGTAAATGTAATGTTACGCTACTTGGTTACATGATCGAGATAAACCAAACGCTAGTGTAACATAAGCATGACATCTGGCTTTGCAGATAGGTAACTCTCTTCTTCTTCGGGATATACCAGTGATACTGTGTTTCATCGGGCTGTGCATTCGCTCGTTGTGGGCCATCTACAAATGTTACATCAACAAACGTTTTCGTGTTCAGGTGGGTGGACTATATCAGAATTGTTAGTATTATTATTATTATCATTATTATGAGCATTTACGCCTAATCTTGAAAACAAGCCCAAGGCGTTTACAAATAGAACACATATGTAAATATCAAAAAGGAAAAATCGAACACAAGATACCAAACATCATTGAAAACTATTTATCCTCACACACCCCCTCCCCTCCCCCCACACAATACACACAATTACGCACACGCGCGCGCACACACACAAGTCACACAATTATAAATAGTACACAATAAAAAAATAAAACCAACAAATCCTGAACCTATCACTCACTCACAAATAGTCATTCTAGTTCATACTGGAAGCGGATGAGCTGTTGATAATTAATCTGGGTAGGAAAAGGTGGGGTCTTCAGACTGGATTTGAAAGACTGCAGCGAAGATGAGTGACGGAGAGGCTGAGGAAGTTGAGCGTCGTCATCATTGTCATCAACATCGCGGCTATCTCTGTTGTTATTATTGATGATATTGTTGTACTTGTTGATTAATTGTTTGTATGTTATGTTCATATCTAACAAGAGCACTTAGTATGTAGTTTGTTTACTTGAGGCAGGTGGCGCGAGCTGACCAGGCAGTCATCCATGGTGCCCCAACGACCCACCCACGGGTCAAGGGATAGATGAGATGGGATTACTTGAATTTTCGGATTTCTCTTCAAGTTCGTTCTTTGTAACATATTTGTGGCGGCCTCTCTCTCTCTTTCTCTCTCATATTGTGTGTGTGTGTGTGTGTGTGTGTACATATCCTCCACCACCTTTTTTTGCTGTACAGGCTTACACGGGAAGTAAAAGTAAAATCCATGACGTATCCTTGTAAAGAAGTAACAATGAAGAAAGACCAGTGACAATTCCGTCACCTCCAGAGGAAGGTGGTAAGGAACCACCGAAATATGGAGTGAGACACACAGCTTGTTGTTCTGAATTAATTTCAACAATACACACTCGTGTGACTGAGAGCATGTAATTAAAAGAGCATTCTATGATTGGACAGAGAGTGGAAAATCTGGTGGAACGACATCAAGTAGATCACGTGACCGCCTTATTTCGGCCACCTCCGGCAAAAGAGTAAGCCTCGATCGTCCTTTGAAGTTATCGTTCCTGTTGTCACTGTTTCTTCTGTCTGTCCGTCCATTTATCTTCCACTTTCTGTGTTTCTCTCACCCATGACATATGATTTCCGTTTTCGTTTTTGTGTGTGTTTTTTCCACTGTAATTTATCATACATTATTTATTCAGACGCTCTTACGGTCCAAAAGTTTATAAACACACACACACACACACACACACACACACACACACACACCGGAACAGTAGGTATGTGTTATGGGACTGAACATTCCCCCCTCCGCCCCTCAAACACCTCCTGTTCCCATTTCAGGTTTTATACATTTGTACATAATTCTTGCATTTCAGTTGTTTCAATGGAATTATGATATCTTGTTTATTGACTGTTAGGATCTGTACGTAAACGAGTACACACATACGTACCCAGCCAGGCACGCCCACACACACACGCGCACATACACACGCGCACACACATGCGTGCATTGCCCCACCACCGCCGCCATCAACCCACATCTGCATGACAGTTTGTGATCGCTCATTGTGGCGATCTTGTGTAATTATGGGAGGATTTGTTGTATCTGTCAGTTGAAGGTAAAACCTTGTTCTTTTGATATCCAGAATACACTTTCTAGATTCAGTTCCAAACTGTCAAAGTTTGCGGACTGGTCCACATCTGCTGTAGAAAATACGGGAGCAGAAGCATGACCTCATGAACCAAAGGCGCTGGTCTGACCTTGAGACCCGCACCAGGTCAGTGTAAAACAGTGACAGGAAATGGAATGAAATCATCAAACAATATAAACAAATAAGCAAATACATTAAAACATAACGCAGTGAAGGATACGCCAAATGTAGATGAAAAACAACAACGTTTCAAGGCGTGTTCAGAGCATAAGAGCGTCGTGGGTCATTTCAGAGACCTGGCCCCGGAAGGACTTGTTCAGAAGGTGAAAGGGAAGGCCAAGGCTCAGCTGTTTCCTCATTTCAAGCTGCCCGCCCGCATCATCTGTATTGCCTTCGTGCAGGTCATCATCATCTACTATGTACGTGGATCATCAACGTACTGACCGTCCTCAGTGAAAACTCTCTGTCAGTCTGTCTGTGTCTGACTGTCTGTCTCTTTGTCTCCCTCTCCCTCTCACCCATTATCTGTCTGTCTGTCTCTATCTTTCTCTCTTTCTCGTTGCCCCTCGTTAATAGAGATTTTTTGTCTTTTCTTGTTACGGGCCAGCAGAAAAATAAATCAATTCTCTAAAAACGTGGCTTCGAAAAAAAAAGGAGAACTTTTGGAACGCAAGATTTTCATATGTACCTGTCTTACGTTGTTCACTTTTTTTTTTTTTCGTTCGAAACAATTGTTTGCTGTTTAGATTCATATCAGGCAAGCACACAAAAAGGGTTCTTTCAGGGGTTTTTTCACACGAAGATTTCAGATCTATGTCTTTCTCTTCCTTGTTTTTAATGCGGGTGGGGTGACTTTTGCTAGTCCGGATGGTTATGACAGATGGGATGACATTTACTAATGCGTGTTTATGACACACGGGGTGACATTTACCAGTGAGTATTTATGACTCATGGGGTGACATTTACCAATGAGTGGTTATGACACATTGGATGATATTTACCAATTTGTGTTTATGACACACTGGATGACATTTACCAATTTGTGTTTATGACAGATTGGGTGAGATTTACCAAGGAATGGTTATGATACATGAGGTGACATTTACCTGTGAGTGTTTGTGACATATAAGGTAAAATTTACCAGGGAGTGGTCATGATGCATGAGGTGACATTTGCCAGTGAGCGTTTTATGACAAATGAGGTGACATTTACCAGTCTGGGTGTTTATGACATGCTGCAACATAAAAAGGACCACTGTCTTGTGTTCATGACAGGTGGGCGTGTCTCTTACCGGTCTGGGTATTTTCTCTCAAGAGTTGATCAAACTGGGACTGGCGTCAAGCACTGGCAACGTCACTGGAGCTGAAACTACCATACTGGCTATATTTGATGGTGAGCTTCATTTATTCTTCTCTAAATTTGTAAAGGCCCAGATCTTCTGCTGTTCTGGTATTTGTTGTTGTGAATTTTGTTGTTTTTGTTGTTGTTGTTTGTTTGTTTGTAGTGTCTGTTGTTGTATTTTATTTGATTTGTTATTTTTGTTTTTATGAACAGCACCAACATTTTAAACTGATTTGATATTCCTATGTGATGCTAGTTTTTATTTCTATTGTCCTACTTCAGTATTCGAAATTGAATGACATATTTTATTAAGGATTTTGTGCATACCTGAAACGATATAAGACCCATTTTCAGTGTTTCTTTTCTTTAACTAAAACAAAATTGGTGATTGTACTCCATATTTGATACAGATTTAGTTGGTAAATTCTTGTGCAACATTCTTGCTCATGCAGTGAAAAACAAGAAATATGGTGATGTGGAATACACCAGTGTCACTTAGTGTGCATGATGCGGATAATTGATTTCGTTTTTAATCATAACTTGATTAGAAAGGTTGATTACTAAGCTACATGTCATTTTTGACTTGTGTGCATTGCCAAATACAAGAACATTGTCTTTTAGATACGTCCCAGACTTTAGGATATTAACACAGGGAATTAAATCGGTATCAAAAAGAAAAAAAAACGCAACACACATTTTTATCAATGACTAATTTTGGCTTACCAATCAGGTGTGTACGTGACGTCAGAAGTGGCTGGGTTGCTGTCGTCAGTAGTCTATGTGGCGTTATTCGTCATCAACTACAGGTCAGAGGTCCTTTCTTACGCCTTCCGGTTTTCTCATCTCTTTTCGTTTTTTTTGTGTGTGTTTTGTGTGTGTGTGTGTGTGTGTGCTTTCTTTGCGAAATGCTGGAGCGATTCTAGTGGACTTTGAACGATGTGTTCTTACTCAGAGTTTTTTGCTTTTGCATTGGTTAAAAAGAAAGAATGCTCAGTTCTGACGAAATGATAATCTCTCTCTCTCTCTCTCTCTGCATGAGTGTGTATGCGCGCGCGTATATTGTATATATATTCTTCACATATTTACACCATGAGCAGTAGACTATTTCAACAAATAATGTGACTGCAGTTTGTCTCTGTTGCTTAAAAATGTTATTATTGTTTCACTTGAATATTTACACAGTGAGCAGTTTATTTAGATTTGACAGGTGATGTGTTCGCAGATTATCTCTCTCTACTTTTTGTTTTCCTGGGGCTTTCTATCCAGGGTCCACATGGTCAACATTTACAGAGGCAACAAAGAACAATATGAAGGCACCAGCAACATCACCCCTGCCAGACACCTGGTAAGGCCTGAGGCAGTTTCGAGACTTAATGTTCTTATCATCTTAAGACATGACTTAATGTTCTTATCATCTTAAGACATGACTTAATGTTCTGATTATGATAGACATGACGTAATGTTCATATCATCTTACGACATGACGTAATGTTCTGATTATTTTAGACATGACTTAAGGTTCATATCATCTTAAGACATGACTTAATGCTCTGATTATCTTAGACATAACTTAATGTTCTTATCATCTTAAGACATGAATTAATGTTTTTATCATCTTAAGATATGACTTAATGTTCTGGTTATCTTAGACATGACATAATGTTCATATCATCTTAAGGCATGACTTAATGTTCTTATCATCCTAGGCATGACTTAATGTTCTTAGACATGAATTCATGTTCAGATTATCTTAGACATGACTTCTGATTATCCAAAGACATGATTTAATGTTCCTATTATCCTGAGACATGATTTTTTGTTCTTATTATCTTGAGACATGACTTCGAATAAAAAAAAAGAAAAAAAGATTGATACGATGATAGGAAAAATGTCGCAGCCCACATCCTGTATAACAATCTTTTCATGACACTTTTCTCGTTTCCGTTCCATTTACAGATAACTGTATAGCCACCACAAAAGAAACACGTGCTGATGGATGAATGAACGTGGGAATGCAATAAGTATGGAACGGATGGTTGAAAAGAGAAAGAGAGTTTTTCTGATTAAAAAAAAAGATGAAATGATAAACAACCACAATATTTAGACAGACACTCATCTTTGGAAGGTCACAGGTGCACAGTAACTGGGTAGATTATCGGATTTTGGGGTCGGATGGGAGGGTGGGACTACAAATCCGGGTTTAAAATGTTGATGAAGACACTAATTTTCATCTGTCAGGCTGCGAGTATGCGTCTGCCTGGGTACCAGATTGCCTACACATTGTGGGGTAAGTGGAGTGTGACATTCAGTTTGTGTCACTGTACACACTGTGCCCTGAAGAAGATCACTGTAAAAGGACCAAATATCTGTATAAAGTAATGAACGTGGCGTGCTTCTTTTACAGTTAACATCTTTCTGTCTGTCTGAATTATCTCAATAAACAGAAAAGTCGTTTTCTTTCTTTCTTTCCTTTTTTCTTATATTCAGTTCCTTTGTTTCTTTTTTTCTCTCTCCTGTTCATTGTTTCTGTTTCTTTCTTTCTTTTTTTCTTTTTCGCAGTCTTTTGCCTTATTTCTTTTGAATGAGGAGTTATGAAGTAGCAGAAACTGATGATCTGTTTACCATGTTTGCAGACAGTAAGGTCGTTTTCATTGTTTCTTTTCTTCTTGTCTTCTTTCTGTTCCCCCTTCACCATTTCTCTCTTTTTGTCAGTACTTCCCCATTTTTTCGTTCGACAGTAGAGTTTTAAAGTGACAAAAACTGATGATCAGTTTACCATAAATGACAGCTTGGACAGCTTGGGTGGTAGCCCATTTCTTTACGAATGAGCATAAATGACCATGGAAAAATACACTTGGTGGGGGAAACGGAATGGTGGTGGTGTGTCCATCGAGATCGATGATGACCATCGTTGTCATCCAGATGGGGGATGGGGTATGGGGGGAGGGTGGTGGTGGGGTGGGGGGAAGGATGCTCATGAATCTATCTGTGACTGCGCAGATGGCTGAATAGTCCAATCTGCGCACGAAATGTTCGCTGACAGTTGGGGCAGACAAAGACAGGCATATCATTGTCAGGGAGCTTGTTTGCCCGTGACTTTCTGGCCTGCCTCTTCGCAACAGCTGCAGCAGTCCTGTTGGCCTCGCACAACCTGGCGCCTTTGTGCACAGCAGCGCGCCATTTGTCACGGTCCACTGCAGATTCCTCCCAGGAGTCAGGGTTGATATCAAACGCTTTCAGAGAGACTTTCAGGGAAACGGAATAGGCGTGTAATAAATGGACAAGAAAGTTCAGATGAGATTGTGAACGAATCTTTCTCTCTCCTCACTCTCTGTCTCTTCTGTCTGTCTCTGTCTCTCTCTCTCTTTCTGCGTGTATTCAAACTGTAATTTTGTTTATGCCTATTCAGTTTTCTCCACTAACTTTCAATCATATTTTCTTTTGCTCCGTTTTGAAGGGGATGGCGGTGGAGGGTAGAATATGGAGGGTGGGGGTGGGGGTGGGGATCGGGAAATACAGAGGTTGATTGCAGCGTTTTCATTGTGTTTTGATCTTCTCCACTTTTTTTTTTCTTTTCTCAAACTGAGTCTCTAGCTGAAGTCCCTGTTCAGGGTGAGGGCTGGATGTAGCGGCAAAAAAACAAACAAAACAACAACAACAAACAAACAAACAAACAAAAGCACACAAAAAGCACACAAAAAACAACAACAAAAAACACACAAAACAACAACAACAAAAACCAGGTAGATGTACTTTGCTGTCTGGTACCCTCGTCAATGATAGAATTGGTCTTGTCTTGTCTGCCCCCCCCCCCCCCCCCCCACCCCGGCCCCTCTTTCCTAGATCCTTACTCTCTGTCTGTCTGTTCATCTGTTTGTCTGTGTCTGTCTGTCTGCCTGCCACATGTCTTTTTCTGAATAGCTTCCTCTCTGAGTCTCTCGCTCGCGTACTCATTCGCTGGTAAATTTTGTTTTTCAATCATTCCACTGATAGTATTTTTGTCAGTGACTCCAATGGGGGGCGAACACATGTCTTATGTCTTATTCTTCTGATTATAAAGTAATTATGCACTAATTCGTTTAATTCATCGACATGGATGAAATCACTTTGAATGAACTCAAGAACCAGTCCAGTGTGGGAAAGTGACTCTGTCTTGTGGTCCACTGTTGGTTCAGTTCCCATTTCAGTATCCTGAATTCAGCGACAGGTTCTAACGGCATTTTTCTGGCATTGTTGAAGCTATATATAGTATATTACCTTCTCTAAATATTGTTTCCGACTCTATTTTGAGCGTTGTTTACTTAAATGTTTGTACAGACTCTGTCGCTACAGTAATGTCCAGTTAGCCGCTTTTTCCGTAAAACAAAACAAAACACAACATAGAGCTTGAGTCGACAAGAGTCAGTTCGCGTCTTTTCTTTACTGATGAGTGGATAACACGCCACATGTCATTTTTCATATGCCTGCATTGCAAAACGCACGGACATTAAATTTGAATGTCTCCAAATTTAGGATGGCAAAATAGCAAATTACCCCATTATTGATGTTTGTGCTTTCTTACTCCATTCCGCGCATCAAACAGAAAATGTTTTCTTTTTGCAGGTCTTATGATCATCTTTATAATGATGTTCATCAGCCTTTCCATCATCTGTTATGGCATCTTCTTTTTGACTGAGTTTGGATATCTCAAGTCAGTCATTTACTTCCTTCTCCAGTCTTTAAGGTGACGGTGCTTCTCATCACTGTGGTCAAGTCTCTGTCTATCCATCTGTCTGTGCCTGTCTCTCTGTTTTACTTTTTTTTTCCCCCAGATTTTTTTTTCTCTTCCCAACTTTGTTTTCTCTATTTCGATGATGTTGAAGACGACAGGGGTGAGAAAGACGCTGCTATGAGGGTCCGTTTAGGTTTGGGACTGTTTGACAAAGCTGTCTCCATGTTTTGCTCTTCAACTTAAAAAAACAACAAACAACAAGAACAACAACAAAACAACAACAAAAAACAACAACATGTGATAAAACTTCTCATAGGTATTCAAACGCACCTGTGGGTGGGTGGTCTAGTGGTCATAGAAGCTAGTGTCCACTAGTTCCGAGTCCCACAATGGACCCGGATTTGTTCAGGTTGTTCAGATTGTGAAAGTTAAAACGTCCCTTTTCTGAGAACTTGGGGAAAAAGCATTTCTGCCTTGTCCCTCATACACAGACGCACACAGGACACGGACACAGACACAGACACAGACACACACAGACACACACACACACACACACACACACACACACACACACACACACACACACAACTGTAAACAAAATTGACTTTTGCAAATGGTAAGGACTGAAGACTGGGGACTTTATGCTTTATTTCACAGTTGTCTTCATTCATTTTGCGACTTTCTCATAATCAGAATATTACTTAGATGTGTGGGCGTGTGTGTGTGTATGTGTGTGTGTGTGTGTGTGTGTGTGTGTGTGTGTGTGTGTGTGTGTGTGTGTGTGTTGTCATTCTTCTGCACAGCACCTGCAGACGTCTGGTTCAAGCATTCATTTTCTTCACATGTGAACGTTATCATTTGACAATAGATAAATATAAAGAAGTGCAAATAAGGAACTTTAATTTGTAGACTTCGTAAAAGGGAAGTCGTTTATTTTACAGTGAAAAATAACCAATAATAAATGTAAAATGACGAAAATAGCAACGTTTCGAATAATTGTAGATTACAAACTGAAGCGAAAGAATAGTTAAAGTGTCTGCAATAACGGAGACACACACACACACACACACACACACACACACACACACACACACACACACACACACACACACACACACACACACACAGGCGAAAAACAACAACCAAACATAAAAAGGGGATGGGGTGAGGATAGTTGGGGGTAAGCGGAACAGACAATGTCGATCTCGAAAGTGCTGATTCGCGTGGAAATTGAGGGCGCGCGCGTGCGCGACAGAGAGGGTAATTAGTAAGCAAAAGAAGTGTGTATATGTGTGTTTGCGTGCGTGCGTGCTGGGATTTATGTGTGTTTGTGTTTGTGCGTGCGTGCGTGTGTGCGTGAGCGTGTGTGTGTGTGTGTTTCCTCGGTTTAACGTCTTTTTACTTGTTAGGATGCAAGATAAAAAGGCGCGCGCGCGTGTGTGTGTGTGTGTGTGTGTGTGTGTGTGTGTGTGTGTGTGTGCGTGCGTGCGTGCGTGTGTGTGTGCGTGTGTGTGTGAGTGTGCATGTGTGTGTGTGTGTGTGTGTGTGTGTGTGTGTGTGTTTGTCATTCTTCTGCACAGCATCTGAAAGAGACATATCTGTAGTGCAGGAAAAAACCCAAAAAAACCCACAAAAAAACAAAAAAACAAAACAAAATAAAACAAAAAAACCCCCAAAACAGGTGCAGTCAACAACTGAACAAATTACTGAACCTGTCGTGCTCTTCTGTCTTACGCTGTAGTGTTCCGCTGACGACCATTGCCATCTTTTACCTGCAAGTCCTGCTGGCCAGGCAGTTCCTTCTTCAGCCCAAAGTGAACGAGAAGGACAAGGAGCACCCTCTGAATGTGGACAACAGGTCTGTATTGTGTCAGTTGTGTCGTGTCGTGTCATGTCGCGTCGTGTCGTGTCATGTCGTATCGTGTCTGGTTGATTTTGATTCTGGCTAATAACTGGGCGTGGAGTCACACCGTGCTGTGTTGTGTTGTGTTGTGTTGTGCTGTGTTGTGTTGTGCTGTGCTGTGATGTGTTGTATTGTGCTGTGTTGTATTGTGCTGTGTTGTGTTGTGCTGTGCTGTGATGTGTTGTATTGTGCTGTGTTGTATTGTGCTGTGTTGTGCTGTATTGTGCTGTGTTGTGTTGTGCTGTGCTGTGATGTGTTGTATTGTGCTGTGTGGTATTGTGCTGTGTTGTGTTGTGCTGTGTTGTGCTGTGCTGTGTTGTATTGTGCTGTGCTGTGTTGTGTTGTGCTGTGCTGTGCTGTGCTGTGCTGTGATGTGTTGTATTGTGCTGTGCTGTGCTGTATTGTGCTGTGTTGTGTTGTGCTGTGCTGTGCTGTGTTGTATTGTGCTGTGTTGTATTGTGCTGTGTTGTGTTGTGCTGTGCTGTGCTGTGTTGTATTGTGCTGTGTTGTATTGTGCTGTGTTGTGCTGTGCTGTGTTGTATTGTGCTGTGTTGTGTTGTGCTGTGTTGTATTGTGCTGTGTTGTATTGTGCTGTGTTGTGTTGTGCTGTGCTGTGCTGTGTTGTATTGTGCTGTGTTGTATTGTGCTGTGTTGTATTGTGCTGTGTTGTATTGTGCTGTGTTGTGTTGTGCTGTGCTGTGATGTGTTGTATTGTGCTGTGTTGTATTGTGCTGAGCTGTGCTGTATTGTATTGTGCTGTGCTGTGTTGTGTTGTGCTGTGCTGAGCCGAGCCAAGCCGCGCTGTTGTGTTGCACTGTCGTATTTGATTGAAGATGGCTTTGTGCTAGCCTATGTTGTGCCGTGTGACACTGTGTTGTGTTGGATGGTTTGGCGTGGTGTCGTCTAGCGTTGCATCGCGTTGTGCTTCGTTGTGTTGCGTTGTGTCGTGTCGTGTCGTGTCGTGTCATGTCGTGCCATTTTGTTTGATGTTATGTCGTGTCGTGTCTTTCTGCATGGTGTTGCCTTGTGTCGTGTTCTGTCGTGTCGTGTCGTGTCGTGCCGTGTCGTGTCGTGTCATTTCGTATGGTGTTGCCTTGTGTCGTGTCGTGTCGTGTCGTGTCATTTTGTATGGTGTTGCCTTGTGTCGTGTCGTGTTGTGTCATTTTGTATGGTGTTGCCTTGTGTCGTGTCGTGTCATTTTGTATGGTGTTGCCTTGTGTCGTGTCGTGTCGTGTCGTGTCGTGTCGTGTCGTGTTGTGTCATTTTGTATGGTGTTGCCTTGTGTCGTGTCGTGTCGTGTCGTGTCGTGTCGTGTCGTGTCGTGTCATTTTGTATGGTGTTGCCTTGTGTCGTGTCGTGTCGTGTCATTTTGTATGGTGTTGCCTTGTGTCGTGTCGTGTCGTGTCGTGTCGTGTCGTGTCATTTTGTATGGTGTTGTGTCGTGTCGTGTTGTGTCGTGTCCTTTCCTGTCGTGTCGTGTCATTTTGTGTGGTGTTGTGTCGTGTCGTGTCGTGTCATTTTGTATGGTGTTGTGTTGTGTCGTGTTGTGTCGTGTTGTGTCGTGTCGTGTCGTGTCATTTTGTGTGGTGTTGTGTTGTGTCGTGTCGTGTCATTTTGTGTGGTGTTGCGCTGTGCTGTCGCGTTGCATTTGATGACGTGGCGTGTTGTTGCATACTGTTGTGTGCTGTGCTGTTGTATTGGGTTGGATGGAATGGCGCGGTGTCAAAACAGTGGTGTACGTTGTGTTCTGTACCGCTTTGCTTGCACTGCTCTTCGGAGCTGTGCTGTTGCTGTGTTGTGCTGGAATGTTGTACTGGGTTAGATTGTGTGGTATCGCACAGTGTCGCTAAAGTTTGTGTTGCGTTGCGTTTTCTTGTGTTGTCGTATTGTATTTGTTGGTGCGGCATGGTGTCACACAGTGTGTGTTGTGATGTGCTTGTATCATGTTGCCCTATCCTACAAGGTTGGCGTGTTGTGTTGGATTGGATGGTCATGGGTTGAGTTGCATTGCTTGGCATTGCGTTGTGTGATTTGTGTGGACAGTGGCAGTATCAGAGTCTTGTTCAAATGTAATTGAAAAACAAAGTGGACGATGTTGTGACCAAAATCGTCCCCGCTTTACTTTTTTGTGGTCTTATCCTTACTGTCTTTACTGAGAACTGTATAACTCGTCTGAGCATTGGATTAAAACCGCACGCACGCAGAAGCAGAGGCATGCAGAAGCCCAGGCACACACACCGCATCCACACGCACTGGAATACGAACATACTACACAGACTCGCTGACAGACGCACAGAGAGACAGGCACACTCACGCACGCTGACGTACACACTCGCACACACACTGCACACACCCACCCCCACCCCTACCCCACACACACATACACCCCCACCCCCACCAGACTAACCAATCAACAAACCACACCAATGATGCAGACACCTGTACGAGGTGATGGCCTACACACTGGTGTTCAGCAACCTGCTGGTGGGCGTGGCCTCTGCCCTCTTCCGCACGTGCAAGAGCTTGGTGCTGGGCCTCATCTTCCTGGCCAGACTGGACCGCTGTCTGCTCATGAGGGGCTTTGAGTCCATGGACCCTGGTAAGGCCAGTGAACCCCTCTCCAATGCCTCTTTCGTTCATTTTACTCTTTGATCTTAGCCAAAAGGCCGAAAAGCGATTGTTTTGTTCACCTTTATTCTTTGGTGAGGATTTTATTTATTTATTTTGTTTTAATACTGTCCCATCATCTGCACTGTTGAAAGGCATTACTCCCACGCCGCTCATTCCGAGTCTCCCGTTCACAGCCACGCCCGGGTTCCTCTGTTGCAGTCTAAACGCCGGCAGTCCGCAGTGTTTTCTGGGGCTGCTGGTTGGCAGCTGTGGTTCATAGGGAGTATGGTTTGAAATCGCATAATGAATTACGTCGTGAACATTTAGGGAAGGGTACGTCTGAAATTTACATTAAAGAATTTGGTCGTTACCTTTTTGGGAGGGTACGTTTGGAAATCACATAAAGAACTTGGTCGTTAAGTTTAGGAATGGTGTGTTTGGAATTCACGTTAAGAGCTTCGTTGTTGCCTTTTTTGAGTGTGTAAGTTTGGAATTCACATGAAAAACGTGGTAGTTACAGTTTGGAAGGGTATCTGGAAATCATAATAATAATTATAGTATTTACATGGCGCTGAACCTTGTGCAAAGACAAAGCGCTTTCACAGTAGTCATTTATGCACATGCATATGACGGGCGCAATAGCCGAATGGTTAAAGCGTTGGACTTTCAATCTGAGGGTCTTGGGTTCGAATCACGGTGACGGCGCCTGGGTAAAGGGTGGAGATTTTTACGATCTCCCAGGTCAACATATGGGCAGACCTGCTAGTGTGTATACGCAAGCAGAAGATCAAATACGCACGTTAAAGATCCTGTAATCCATGTCAGCGTTCAGTGGATTATGGAAACAAGAACATACCCAGCATGCACACCCCCGAAAGCGGAGTATGGTTGCCTACATGGCGGGGTAAAAACGGTCATACACGTAAAAGCCCACTCGTGTACATGCGAGTGAACGTGGGAGATGCAGCCCACGAACGCAGAAGAAGAGGAAGAAGATACACATGTATAACTGTGATTCAGCGGGATGGAAGTGTCTTATAATTACATGTCAACAGACAGTTAGAGAAACTGCAGAGCGGAAAGGAGGATAGGCGGAAGAAGCAGTTTTGGAAAGAGGTGGGTTTTAATGCCACACTTGAAAGAGCTGAGTGCAAAGATTTGACGAAGCAAGCGAAGGGGCTTAAAGGAGGTTACGTTTTGAATTCACATAACTAACTTGATTTTGATGCTTTCTTAAAAGGAACGGCAAATTAATGGCAGGAAGTATATGGGGACAGACGGAACCAGACTAGTTTCTGTTTCTTCAAAACGGCGACACAGCGTGCACACCAGTCCTTGTACGCTTCACCACTGACATCTGCTATGCCTTGTGCCTCCCAACAGAAAATTAATTGCTGAAATTCTTCGCTGAAAAAGAAGTATCGGACAGGAGTGCCTCATGGAACGAACATTGCAGATACGTGGCTAATGTGTCAGCCATGATGAGGACTTGAGAACAAACATGATAGGTTCGTCTATCCATACTGTATGCAGCGTGTTTGTGGGCTTGTTTTGGTTGTTTTTACTGTGTTGGTATGGACGTAAATATGTGTTAACACCGAGCATCATCTACTATTATGCGATGTGTGTTGTATTTCTGTTGTTCATCTCTGTACATAGAATTGGAAAAGGGTGACTTTTTTCCCGGCCAGATGAAGCCGATAACTGCTCAGCAGTAACGGGAATGTGCGCGGTACGGAAGCATTTTAGTTAAGATTATGCTGCTGCTGCTGCTGCTGCTCCTCCTACTACTACTGCTTCTGTAGTTATTGCTGCTCAGTGCTGGTGCCAGTACAACTGCTTGTACGGATGATGCTGTGGCTAATTCTGCTGTTAATGTTGCTTCTGCTACTGCTATAGTTCTAGAACCACTACTGCTGCTCCCGCTACAACTATTACAAAGCAAGTCCTTGGTGTGGCAGGGTACATGGCCTACGTGGGCAGTCTGTTGGTGGACAACGCCCACAACCACCCCGTCATGCGAACCTTCTGTGCTCTGCTGGTCAGGCTGACCTGCTCGCCACAAGCCAAGGTCGACAGGGGAATCGCCTATCTGCTGGAACCCGCAAAATGTCAGTTTGGGAAGAAGAGAAGGTGGTAGGGGTGGTGGCAGGGTGGTAGGAGGGGTGGGTGAGTGGGAAGTTAGGGTGGGAGACTGGAGGTGGTGGAGGATGGGTGGGTAATACTGGTGTTGTAAGGCGGGTGTGTGTGTGTGTGTGTGTGTGTGTGTGTGTGTGTGTGAGTGTTGTGGTGTGTGTGTGTGTGTGTGTGTGTGTGTGTGTGTGTGTGTGTGTGTGTGTGTGTGTGTGTGTGTGTATTGTGGTGAGTGCGTGAGTGAGTGAGTGAGTGTATGTGTGTGTGCGTGCGTGCGTGCGCGCGCGCGCGCGCGCGTGTGTGTATTGTGGTGAGTGATGAGTGTGTGTGTGTGTGTGTGTGTGTGTGTGTGTGTGTGAAAGAGACTGAGAGACGCAGAGATAGATGGAGACTGATTCATACTGACATACTGAAACTCATTTATTTAATTTTTTCATGAGAGACCCAAAGGGTTTCTGGACTCCGTGTGTGTTTATGCACGTTTGTGTGTGTGTGCATTTTTAAGTGTGTTTACACGAATGCACGTGCGCGTGTGTGTACATGAGCGTGGTTTGTATGCTTGTGTGTGTGTGTGAGAGAGAGAGAGAGAGAGAGAGAGAGTCCTTTCTTTCCGTCTTTCTTTTTTTTTTTTTTTTACTCTCTCCTTCCTCTCTTCATCCGCCCTTCCTTTCCTCATGCCTGTCTGTTTCCTCACCCGGATGACTGATGGGTGTGATTGTCCCCACACAGGCGGCACCAACTCGCGGGCAGCACGCCGCTGGCACCTGGCCTACACGTTGCTGAAGAACCCAGACCTCCTGCCGCGCCGCAAGTTGGCCATGCTCCTCGCTCGCTCTGCCGACGACAACGACAACGACCAAGGCGATGACTCGGACGCTGACAAGGGGTATAGCTCGTCCGCCAGTGACACCCAGGCGGTGGACGTGTCGATGAATGTGTCGAAGTCCGGGGAAGAGATGGAGGTTTCTCTGCACAGTGTTCTTCGGCTGGCCTGAGGTGTTGACAGGGACCGTTCCTGTGTCGTGTTCGCTTCAAACCTTTCACTTTCATTGTGCCTTATCGTACACACCTGACATTTGGCCACTGCTCTCTACCCTGCACACTACTGTAGACTTTAAAGACCTATTGGCTATACAGCGCCATTAATGTCAGGTTGTTCACGGTTTGGGTCTCGGGCCCCATAGACTTGTAAATAGAGTTTTTCCTTATCGTTTAATCTTCATCTTCCGTGTTGTTGCACGTGTTTTAATCTACACACGATGTGTCTATGTGATTTTTTGTTCAGTGGACAAAAAGCGTTTCATTACAACGAATATCAATGAGAAGATTGCCTTCCTATGTTCTTCGTTATGCTGTTGAAATAATGGAATATGTTTTGCTATGAAAATCTGTTGTGATGAACTTTTGAGGTCTTATTCAGTGATGAAATACTTATCGTACCTTTGAAATCTTAAGTTGTGCATAATCGAATGATGAAATGCACAGAATAAGCTCAGTGATTAAAGCCTTAAAATTCAACATAATTCTAAAATTTCAAAAATATCAAACGCTTGTTATCAACTTACTACAGTGTGGAATCAGTTCTTTTATCATTTTATGTTTACATGTCACATCACCGCTAATGACACTGAGAAGCTCAACGTTCAACGCTCGGCTGATGTCAGAGATCGACATAAGCTAACAGCAGGGCCAAAGCAAAGTGAGAGCTGTATTATCAATGATTTATCCGCTGCTGCAATGGGAATTTATTTACAGTTAAGTCTTTTGTGATGGACTATGACTCTCAAACTTGGGGGGTCAAGACTGCACTGGCTCTTTGCGTCTCAGCCCGGGGACTAGCTGGCTTTTGGGGACCTCCCAACGTCGCCTGTTTTGAAGCCCTCTACACTGGCCGATAGGTCATAGATAAGATAAGATAAGAATAACTTTATTATCTCCAACTGGAGAAATTTGGTCTGGTGCATTATCACAACATAGACAAGTAAACAACATGGGGACCATAACTGTAAAAGCCAACAACAGCCCCTACAAATATTACGAAGATACAAATGTAAAAAATATCACATACATCGTTTCATACATACATCCACACACTGCAGGTAATAACTAGCATTCTTAATGTAAGAACAGAAAGAATTAAGAAACATTATTTGAATATAATTATAAACATAGCCTACTATACTGCACATTGATTATAATAGACAGATAAAATAAGAATAAAGATGAATTTCGGAAAACTACAACCAGATAATCAGCACACACCCGCACCCCACCCACCCCCGGCCCCACCCCCACCCACCCCACACACGCGGATAACTTGATTAAACAAGAGTAATAAACATATGTTCTCAAATAAAAGCATTTCACATATTCGCTTTTAAAAAACATTGCAATTAATTATTACATCGTAATTATTAAACAGAAATATATTTAGAGCATAGCGGACATGCAGTGTCTTGACCAACTTCGTACATCCCTAACTTGAGGCGAGACACTCTTTGCTATAATCCAACAGACCAGACCGTCGGGTCAGAGGGTTGTATCGTCTGCTGTTACTGATGGTCATAGTCGGACACGACTGTCTATCAAACAAAACAACAGGAGACTGATCTTTTTCTGTTTGTCTCCTTTTCTGTCTTACACTCCCATTCAATTTTGTTTGTTTGTTTGTTTGTTGACTAAACGTCTTTCGTTGCATTCCTTGAGTTGAGTAATTCCTGCTAATATATATATATATATATATATATATATATATATATATATATGTGTGTGTGTGTGTGTGTGTGTGTGTGTGTGTGTGTGTGTGTGTGTGTGTGTGTCTGTCTGTGGGGGTGGGGGGCGGGGTGTGTGTTTGGATGTGTATGTGAGTGTGTGTATTGTATTTGGTATCGTAATTACACATTTGTATTCCGATATCTTGACATTGTGAACACGAAGTCTATAATTATACCATTCATACCGTTTAACGAACTAGTTCAATAAATTATTGCGTCCATGCTGAAATTGATAATGCAGATTTTGAATAAACATAATTTTCTTATGTTTTTGTGTTCAGTGTCTCTGTCTTTCTATTACTCTCTCTCTCTCTCTTTCTTTCTCTCTCTCTGTATAGGGTTTGGATAAAGCCTCTGCTGCAATAGAGAGTGTTCATCTATTCTTTTTGAAAAAAAAAATACCTCGGAGGCGGCCCACAAACACCAAACGATCTTATTTATGGCGAATTAAACAGGTTTCCATTAACTATTAACTTAGGCATATCTGTTATTACATGTTGGTTGAAACTGACACGAATGGAAGAACACAGACTGGGTTTGGCTAACAAAGGAAAAACAAACTGGGCTTCTAAGGTTCGTGATACGCTAGCAACGTATGGTTTCTCTTTCGTATGGGAAAATCAGGGGGTGGGTTGTGTTAACTCTTTTATGAAGTTGTTTAAACAAAGACTTGTCAATTGTGGTTGGCAAAAGTGAAATAGTCACATTAATGATAGCGACAGATTCTTAGAGTACAGAAAATTTAAAACCAGTCATAACGTTGAACCTTACCCTATGATTGGTCTAAATAGATATGTAAGGTATATGCTAACAAGATTTCGATTTGGAATTTCTGATATTGCGGTACATAGTTTCAGATACAAAGAACACAATGTGAATATGATGAAATGCCTTTTATGCAGAAATGCCACTGAGACTGAGGTTCATTTTGTACTCTGTTGTCCTGCCCTTGATGGTCTTAGATTTCAGTTTATACCAACCAAGTACTATAAAAACCCTAGTGTCTTTAAACTTTCATTACTTCTGGCTGCTAGAAATGAACTCGTAATAAACAATTTTGCTGTATTCTTATACCAAGCATTCAAAAGAAGATAAACTGTTAGCTCATGACCAATGACGTAGTATTACTATTATTCTGTGTTATACTGATAACCACAGCTTATGCAGTATCCAATCTGGCACTTATGTTTTCATGTTTATATCCTGACTTATATATACTATTTTCTTCCTCGCAAAAAAAAGAAACGAAAAAAAGAAGAATATGTTGTTATGTTCATACCCCTTCATATGGGGCTTTGGCCTCAATGTATAAATTCCAATTCCAAGTGTGTGCGTGTGTGTGTCTGCCTCTCTTTATTTCTCTGTTTCTCTCTGTCTCTCTCTTTATTTTTCTCTTCGTAGTTCTCTTCTTCTCTTCCTATCGCGCGCGCGCGCGCGCGTGTATGTGTGTGTGTGTGTGTGTGTGTGTGTGTGTGTGTGTGTGCGTAAAAGGTTTTACGCAGAAACTACACCCATAGGAGAGTCAGTTGATCATAACATTTTGGAACTGAATTTTGAAGCTACGTTTTACTATCGATCTGTCTGCCTATTGGTCTATCTGTCTATCTGGAAATGAAAAAAAAAAGTGTATAAAGAAACTTGTGTATGGATGTGTATGTTTGTGTGAAAGTGGGCGGCGGTGGAGCGGGACAAAGAGTTACAGTATATTGTGAAGCTTGTATATATGATGATTTATTCTTTGTTTGGTTGGTTGGTTTGGTCGATGTGCTTCAATTTTCTAATATGATATTATGTAAGTCATGTAAATTTTATCTGAAGTCCCTCCCGGCCCGTCCCCCCCCCCCACCCTCACCCCCCGTCCACTTGCTCCCTTTGCTTCTGTCTTGATCATCTCATAATTATAATTATTTTACTGCTTTGTGAGTTTTTGGTGCATTCGTTGAAGGTGAAATCTGCAGTGGTTGGCACACCCCAAGAATGAACAACACCCCAACTGGAAATTTCCTCTGTGTGTGTGTGTGTGTGTGTGTGTGTGTGTGTGTGTGTGTGTGTGTGTGTGTGTGTGTGTCTGTGTGTGTGTCTGTGTGTGTATTTCTGTGTCTGTGTGTTGTGTGTGTTGTGTGTGTTGTGTGTGTGTGTGTGTGTGTGTGTGTGTGTGTGTGTATTTCTGTGTCTGTGTGTTGTGTGTGTTGTGTGTGTGTGTGTGTGTGTGTGTGTGTGTCTGTGTGTGTCTGTGCGTGTATTTCTGTGTCTGTGTGTTGTGTGTGTTGTGTGTGTTGTGTGTGTGTGTGTGTGTGTGTGTGTGTGTGTATGAAGTGTGTGTGTGTGTGTGTGTGTGTGTGTGTGTGTGTGTGTGTGTGTGTGTGTGTTTAAACATTGTTGTTATCTACTAGTTTGTCTTCTCTTTGTGCTATCTATCTATCTCTCTATCTGTCTGTCTGTCTTTCTTTCTTTCCATCCCATTCATAGAATCATTATGAGTTAGGAAAAAAAAAGGAAAGAAAAAGAAAACGAAAACAACAAAGAACATTGGGATGATACCTTCCTCAGTTTGCGTTTTGTTGAACGATTAACGAAAGACAACAGGACAGGTCGATCACACACACATACACACACACACACACACTCACACATACACACGCGCACGCGCGGCGCGTAGAGATCTATCTGTCTATCTATCTACCGATCTATACAGATATGAACACACTATTCAACACATAATGCAGCCGGTATCCATGCCAGTCAATCAATCAGTTAGTGAGCTTCACAACCACAGATATGAAAGCACCGTAAACAAAAACGGAACGCACACATAAAAGCACCCGAGCCACACACGCACACACACCGTGGCACACACACATACACACACGCAAGTTTCAAGTTTCAAGTTTTAGTTATCCTTTCACTCCTATTGGAGTATGGAGGATTACTGCAAAATACTCTTTTCGTGCCCATAACAAACATTTCCAAATACACAACAATGTCACATAAAAGTTGAGAAAACAAGTGTCTTTTAACTCCAAAAGTATAACTAGGCAACATTTGCAAATCTAATCATCTTACTTACAGCTAAAATGACTTTTTTTGCCTCATTTGAGCATATTACAAAAATTAAAAACCGATTTTGGAGACAAATATTTTTTAGGAACATATCTATTTCGTAACTGATCATAATTGGGACATTCCATTATAAAATGAAACTCATCACCAATCACAGACATGTTACAAACCTTACAAAACCGTAACTCTCGTGGTATGCCTTTGTGTCTCCCTGTTTCTATTTCCAGCTTATGATTACTACTTCGAAAAGAAAAAGAAAGATTTCTTCGAAATCTTAAGAAGCTGATAACATAATTATCAGGCATTTGACTTATATATTTTTCTCTACCAAATCCACACGCACACACACTCTCTCTCTCTCTCTCACACACACACATCATCATCATCATCTCCCACATTGCCCCTGCCGTGCACCCCCGCCCCTCCCCGTAGCCCCCACACACCATAACTGACGGGATTAACGAGCCGGGTGAGTACCGAGACGGGGGAGTATCGGGCTGACCCACTGACGAGTCACTGAAAGTTATGGCCCTTGCGTATTGCCCTTTCACCGAAACAGTCTAAATCTTTCAAAGTGCGCTGCTCACTTGCTGTTTGCATATTTGTTGGTTATTTGAGTGTCTTGTTTAACTTACACACAGTCCATTTAACGGGGGCAAGAACATTTCATTATGGCGGATGACAGCATTGTGCAATTTTGTCGCGATCTCCCCAAAATAGTAAGTCAATCAGTAAAAAGTTGCATTGAACTCAGCTCGAAGAATGAAAGTAGGGACCTTCCACAGTTCTTTCAGACTGTTCGTAAACTGGACATCTCTCTCTTTCTCCCTCTGTGTGTGTATGTGTGTGTGTGTGTGTGTGTGTGTCCCGTGTGGGGTTCGTTCACACAATGTAAGGTCCATAGAGGTGGAGGGTTTAGTCGCAGTGAAAAGTATCCAGCACTATCACAGTAAACGGTAAAGTTCCACAGCACCACAGTTCAGTTGTAGCACAGTATCACTGGTGAGTTTGCACACAGTTTATATGATGCACAAGCGGGAAACATAAGCTTCAGTCCCAAAAAGTTACTATCTTTGGATATCCATGCTGCCACCATATAACAATTATCATGTTGCTGTAGTCGAGTTCTTTCATTATTTAGCAACACAAATGAATTGTCCTTAATTAAGAACATTACCATTATATAATTATTCTCATCCACTCAAGGACATTGTTATTAAGCTGTGTTGTTGTGTAATGAAGAATACTGAAATAAAGACATTTTATGAACACATGTATACTTTAGGACAAGAAAACTGTGAAAGTGGCATTGTTTCTACATGCCAAAACAGTAACAACTCTTGTGCCCACAGTGTGTATAGTATCTAAAGAGAGGAGACGTGGTGATATATATATATATATATAGTTTTATCTGTTGAATTTGGCTACCATGGCTGTTGCAGCCACTGCACTTCCACTCAGACTCATTGTGTGTAGACCTCAAGCTAGATCTCTCTACTGTAGCTTTTAATTGAACAGAATATAGTGTTTCTTCTTCTTCTTCTTTGTTCATGGGCTGTAATTCCTTTGTTCACTTGCATGTATACAAGTGGGCTTTTATGTGTATGACCATTTTACCCTGCTATGTAGGCAGCCATACTCCGTTTTCGGGGGTAGAATATAGTGTTTGAAAGTCCAACCATGCAGTGTTCTGTCTTGATGTACTAATGAACCCAACAACAATGACATTATTATTATCATTAAATGGTTGTAATAGTAATAGTGTTCTTGAATGGTTCATTTATTACACAGCTACAGCAACATGGCTTAATTGTATTTGAGTGGTGCACTAGACTGGTCATGTTCTTAATTGCTGAAACACTCTAGCTAAATTTGTCATTATCAGTGGTTTCTGGATTAGGTGGAGGTAGTGGAACATGCTTGATACCATCATTGTATTTTTTTGCTTTTGATGGTCTGTTTTGTGTCTGTATGGATGAACTGGTTTTTTTTTTTTTTTTTTTTTTTTGTTTTGGGGGAAAACTATTGTATTTTTGTGTTTTCTAAAATGTATTGTTTTATTTATTTCATTTTATTTTCATAAGATTTTTTTCTCATTGCCTTCATTTTACTGTGAAGTATATTGAGGCAACTATAAGTACTAGATTTGTGTACCATGCTCATCAAGAACAAATACTATTATAAATCATGCTATCATTATTGTTTTTACATATCGACTCAAGACCGGTTTATTGTCTAAACACAGGTACAGGAATTCACTGTTTGATATGTGCGAATATATAAATAAAATAATGATAATAATAATAATGGATACTTATATAGCACACTATCCAGAAATCTGCTCTAGGTGCTTTACAAAAACGCTTTTGTTAACATAAAACATTCCATTAATGTTACATACACACACCAAAATGTGACTACACACACACACACACACACACACACACACACACACACACACACACACACACACAATGCATAAAACATTTTAACATACACGTGTATCTAACAGCTACCCTAACACATACGCACACATAGGCAGGCACAAACTTACATAAACACACACACACACTATACACATTCATATACATGCATGTAGTTATGTACCAATGTGAATAAAAAGCTAAAGTTAAGCAAGTTACAAGTAAGTGTACATTGAAACATAGTCTCTCTGTTGCATACACACACACACACACACACACAAAATGCATAAAACATTTTAACATACATGTGTATCTAACAGCTACCCTAACACATACGCACGCATAGGCAGGCACAAACTTACATAAACACACGCACACACTATACACATTCATATACACACATGTAGTTATGACTAATATCACTTCAAGTGGAAAGACGTT
Source organism: Babylonia areolata (assembly GCF_041734735.1). NCBI lineage: Eukaryota > Metazoa > Mollusca > Gastropoda > Neogastropoda > Buccinidae > Babylonia > Babylonia areolata. The sequence goes on along the minus strand of NC_134897.1, from coordinate 6,926,423 downwards.
AAACTGAAGACGAACGAATGTAGTTATGTACCAATGTGAATAAAAAGCTAAAGTTAAGCAAGTTACAAGTAAGTTTAGGACGTATACATGTACATTGAAATATAGTCTCTCTGTTGCATACACACACACACACACACACACACACACACACACACACACACACACACACACACACACACAAACAAAAAAAAAAAAAACAACAACAAAAAAACAAAAAAAGAAAAGAAAAAAAAGCATAAAACATTTTAACATACACAAATGTGAATAAAAAGCTAAAGTTTGGTAAGTTACAAGTAAGTTTAGGACGTATACATGTACAATGAAATGTAATCTCTCTGTTGCACACACACACACACACACACACACACACACACACACACACACACACACACACAATAAAACAACAACAGCAACAAAAAACTAAACTAAAACAAAAAAAAACCCACCATTTTCCTCCTCCCATCTCTAACTCACAAACTCATTATATTGAAGTTGCATAATATGATGATGGTGGTGGTTATTGGTTTTTTTTTATTTATTTATTTTTTTTAAATAATCGTTATGGCCCAGGTGTGATGTTGACCAGTTGAAGCAGTACAGGTGTACGTTGTGATGTGTGACAGGAGCTGCATGCTCACCTCAACACCTGCTTCGACAGCCACACCCTGCAGCAGCTGGTGGCCAGGAAAGCGCAGAGCAACATGGAGGTCAACACCTGGTCCCTCAACATTGCCGACTACAGGGACATGGAGGAGTGAGGGCTACACTGACTCTGCTGGACAGAATAGAACTTCTTCTTCTTCTGCGTTCACTCATATGCACATGAGTGGGCTTTTACGTGTATGACCGTTTTTACCCCGCCATGTAGGCAGCCATACTCCGTTTTCGGGGGTGGGCATGCTGGGTATGTTCTTGTTGCCATTACCCACCGAACGCTGACATGGATTACAGGATCTTTAACGTGCGTATTTGATCTTCTGCTTGCATATACACACGAAGGGGGTTCAGGCACTAGCAGGTCTGCACATTATGTTGACCTGGGAGATCGTAAAAATCTCCACCCTTTACCCACCAGGCGCCGTCACCGTGATTCGAACCCGGGACCCTCAGATTGACAGTCCAACGCTTTAACCACTCGGCTATTGCGCCCGTCGACAGAATAGAACAGAATTGAACAGAATGTTTCTTTATTTCCAAGCATAGCAGGGTCAGGAGGAATACTGGGGAGGGAGGGATGGATAGTCCAAAGAACAGAACATAATGTTCCTTTATTACCAAGTGTACCTGGGTCAAAAGGAATAATGGGTAGGGAGGGAGGGATAGTTCAAAGAACAGAACATAATGTTCCTTTATTACCAAGTGTACCTGGGTCAAAAGGAATAATGGGGAGGGAGGGATGGATAGTCCAAAGAACAGAACATAATGTTCCTTTATTACCAAGTGTACCTGGGTGAAAAGGAATAATGGGGAGGGAGGCATGGATAGTCCAAAGAACAGAACATAATGTTCCTTTATTACCAAGTGTACCTGGGTCAAAAGGAATAATGGGGAGGGAGGGATGGATAGTCCAAAGAACAGAACATAATGTTCCTTTATTACCAAGTGTACCTGGGTCAAAAGGAATAATGGGGAGGGAGGGATAGTCCATAAAAGGTACAGACATGAATCGGAAATCATATACAAACACACATATAATGGGATTTTAGACATCTCTCTCTCTCTCTGTCTGTGTCTGTGTCTGTCTGTCTGTCTGTCTCTCTCTCTCTCTCTCTCTATATATATATATATATATGCATACACATATTATTTCTTGTGCATGCACATGCTCACTCACATGCACTCCCCCCCCCCTCCCCCCTCCCCCAACACACACACACACACACAGCGTAGGAATGCATTTGCTCTCTTGAATCTATACACCACACATTGTACACTCATGGCTGATGATCAGATCTGCAGTTAATGGTTGCTGATTGCACAGTTCTCTTTTACACACTTTGGTTTGGTTTGACAGACAGGGCATTGACTGCTTTTGGGAGTAAGCTACTGGCAAAGCGACTGGTCTTGGTGTTAGTAATTTGTACCAACCATTATGGGGAGCAGCTTAAACATTCTGAAAGGTGGACGTGATTCATGTAAGAGGTGGCCGAGTGGTAATGAGCCTGACTAGGAAGCAAGTGTCCACAGGTTTGAGTCCTGTATATGGACCAGGATTTTTATTTCCACCTCCACCAGACCTGGAGGGGTGGTCTGGGTGCTATTCTTTCGGATAAGATAAAAAAACAACAACAACTGAGGTCCTGTTTGTAGCATGCACTTTGAATACGTAAAAGAAGCCACTGCCACAAAAAAATCTTTTGAAAAATCCACTCTGATAACGAAACAAAATAGAGTTGCAGAGAAAAAGAGAAAGAGGCAAAACATACAGGTGGTGCTGCACTGTGGTGACACAGTCTTCCCCAGCAAGAGCAGCCTGAATTTCACCCAGAGAAAGCTGTTGTGAAAAAAAGTAATACAACACAACACAGTACAAGAGAAGACAAGACGAGACAATACAATACAATTTACAATGCAATACAATTTTTTTTTAGAATCAAAAGGTAGCTGATATATATATATAATTTTATATATATATATATATTTTTTTTTTTTTTCATGAGAGATGCATTTATAAAGCGGATGACACTGTGGTCATTGAACATTGGACACAGGATCTGGACACAGCAAGGCTAAAAAAACAACAACAAAAAAAAAAAAAAAAAAAAACAATTCCACAGTGATAACCTCTGATGGGATTCAAACTCCTATTTCCCCAGTCAGCAGTATATCACATAGACCCTTACACCATGATGTGTTGAGAATATAAATGGATATATATTTATAAAAAAAATTTTTTTTATTAGGCTTCACATGAATTAAAAAAAAAAAAACAGAAAGAAAGAAAGAAAAATAGCTTATCAGTCCCAAGTTATGATCAAATGACAAAGTGTGAAGACATTCAAAGATTTGATGTGGATGGCTTGGGAATGTTAGTAAAAAGTGAGATTCTTCTTTTCCTTTTGTGCTTTCGATCTTTACACTGTTTAAAGGAAAATGTATTCATTTACTTTTTGACTTTCTCTGCAGATCCTTCAACATCTTCAAGCTGATTCACAAAGTTGTGGACGATGAAGAGGCAGTATACAAGGTAACTTTTTCATGTTTATTTTTAATTTCATTTTAGAATAAACACTGTGAAAACAGTAGTAAGGCATTATAATACAATCTTTTTAAATTAAAAAGAAAATCTAATGAACCTGAATGCAGTATTGGTGTAGGATTTGGTGGTTATTATTCATAGTGTTTTAATATATACATGACTTGCGGTGATACTTTTTTTCTGTTTTTTCAAAATGCTTCTGGTGCCACTTGCAAAGAAAAAGATTTTTTAGAATCAGTTATTCCCTCAGTTATATTTATTTTAAATGCTTCTTTGTACTGATAGTACAGCAGTTTGTACAACTGAGTGTGATTTGTAGGTTCAGTTATTTTATGTATATATTTATATTCATTGTCTTCATATTATTTTTTATTTGCTTACAGTTATTTCGTGCACATACTAACACATATGCATATGCACTGACATGCACACAAGCGTGTGTGCGCACACATGCGTGCGCGCGCGCACACACACACACACACACAAACACACTAATTAAGCCCTGTAGCTGTAACAGAACAGTATTCCTCACCAGACCTTTTGTTTCCTTGAATCAGCAATAAATAGTTTCAGAAAAAACAAAACAAACATCACCCATTCCATGAACATTTCCTGTTTCAGCTGACTGTGGGTGTTTTGCGCCACTTTGCAGCCGAGAACGTCAAATACCTGGAACTGCGCTCAACGCCGAAGGAAATCCCTGCCACAGGCATGACCAGGGAGCTGTACGTGCGAACCATGCTGCGTGCTATCCACGACTGTCAGGGGGAGCAACTGGACATCGTGGTCTACCTGTTGCTGTCCATTGACCGTCGACAGGGCGTGGAGGTGGCCCAGAAGACCGTGGACCTGGCGGAGAAGTTTCGTCAGGAGACGGATGGTCTGGTGGTGGGGATTGACTTCAGTGGTGATCCAGCAGTAAGTCTCCTTCTTCTTCGTTTTCTTCTTTGTTTTCATTTTCTCTTCTTCTTTTTCTTCTACTGCTACTTTTCCTCCTCCTTCTTCTTCTCCATTCCTGGGCTACAATATATATATATCTGTATATCTATATATCTATATATATATCTCAGTATATGTATCTATATATCTGTATCTATCTATCTGTCTCTCTCTCTGTCTCTCAATCTATCTATCTATATATCTATCTAGCAAGCCCTGTATCTATATATCTATATCTGTCTCTCTCTCTGTCTCTCAGTATATGTATCTATATATCTATATCTATCTATCTGTCTCTCTCTCTGTCTCTCAATCTATCTATCTATCTATATCTCTATATAACTATCTAGCAAGCCCTGTATCTATATATCTATATCTGTCTCTCTCTCTGTCTCTCAGTATATGTATCTATATATCTATATCTATCTATCTGTCTCTCTCTCTGTCTCTCAATCTATCTATCTATCTATATCTCTATATATCTATCTAGCAAGCCCTGTATCTATATATCTATATCTGTCTCTCTCTCTGTCTCTCAATCTATCTATCTATCTATATCTCTATATATCTATCTAGCAAGCCTGAAGAACACTATACAGTGCGAAACAGCTGATGCATGCTGTGCAAACCAAGCTTCCTTTTGGAGGTACATTAAGACCAACATGGGCATGAATGAGAACTGTTTAAAACCGCCATCCCACCCCAGGTGCAAATACAGTTTTAAAGGTTAAAAGATTAACCAAGACTATTTTTTTGGTGCATTCTACATTACTTATTGAAAAAAACAAAGACATCTGGGCTTGGATTTATATATGTGTGTGTGTGTGTGTGTTAGATATGTGAGAAGCTTTTATACGCATGGCTGTTTTTAGCCTGCCATGTTGGTGGTTTCAGTGCAGTGTTAGGTAGGTCCACTCCCAACCACTCTCCTGGGATGTTTATCCTTGTTAGCCATACCACCTGTGGGGTGTGTCAATGTTTACTCCAGATGTAACTAACCTTTCAAGTAATCACGGGAATTGGAGCCCTGCGGACTGAAAGTGTGTGACAACTACACTGGCACTACCGTGTCTCTCCTGACTAGTATATCAGCCTTTTGTTGTTGTTGTTGTTGTTGTTGCCTCATCATCTGCACCATTTTAGTGGCATTATTCCCATGCAGGTGACATCCACACTAGGGTTTTTTCTGCCGTTGTATCAGTGCTGGCAGTCCACAGGTAACTATCAATGTCAGAATCAGTGTAATAATAATAATAATAATGGATACTTATATAGCACACTATCCAGAAATCTGCTCTAGGTGCTTTACAAAAACGCTTTCGTTAACATAAAACATTATGTCTATGTTACATACACACACCAAATGTGACTACACACACACACACACACACACACACACACACACTGCATACATACATTTTAACATACATGTGTATCTAACAGCTACCCTAACACATACGCACACATAGGCAGGCACAAACTTACATAAACACACGCACACACAATACACATTCATATACATGCATGTAGTTATGTACACATACATACGTATACACACATAGTCAAGCACAGCTAACGAAAAGGAAGTGGACCTGCCACAGTTGAACTTATTGCTGAGGGAAAAGGTGAGTTTTGAGACGAGATTTAAAAGATGCGAGGGAATCAGAATGACGGAGGTTATCAGGGAGCTTGTTCCACGTCTTTGGCGATTGAAAAGAATATGATCTGTGTCCATAGGTCTTACTTCTGACGTGAGGTATCCTGAGAAGTCGAGAATCAGAGGAAGAACGGAGCTGGCGAGACGGGGTATAGATATGGATGAGTTCAGAAAGATACTTGGGGCCAGATCCGTTGACTGCAGAAAAGGTCAGAGTGGATAGCTTATAGTCTATTCGATCAGAAACAGGCAACCAGTGGAGAGACTGAAGGAGAGGAGAAACATGGTCAAATTTAGAAGCTCTGCAAATGAGTCTGGCAGCGTTATTCTGAATTCGTTGGAGTCTGTCTAACAGATACTGAGTTTGTGCTGTGGGCTGTTTTCAGGTGGGGAATGCAGCTGACTACATACCTGTATTCTTATCAGCCAAAGAGAAAGGACTGAAAGTGGCCAGCCATTTGGCTGAGGTAAGAACTATCAGTTGCACATGCAAAACCATGTGTGTGTATTCTTGTTTTGGGAATGTGTGTGTGTGAGTGCATGTGTGCATGTGTGTGTTAATGTGTGCACTAAATAAATGTAAGCAAATAAAATATAATATGAAGGCAATGAATATAGATATTTGACAGAGAGAGTTTGAGTGTGTATGTACTAGAGAGAGAGAGAGAGAGTATGAGTTTGGAAATGTAAAAATGTAGTTCAAACAATCACATTCCATATTAACAGCTGCGTGAAGTTCACAACAGGCCAGCTGATCTTATTGTTTAGTTTTATTGATGATGAGAGTGGATTTGAAAAAAACTAAACTTGCTAATGTGAATGTCAGTGAGGTTGTACGTGGCATACAGTGAGAAATTTGTTTATGAAAGTCTGATCTTAGGTGTTATTTTGAAATATGAACAAGTACAATTTGATTAAACTAGTAATACAGTGAGAGTGTGATTGTTAAAGTTTGATCTTAGTTACATTACTTAAAAACAGAAGTTGTGGAGAAGAACAGCTGTGAATATATATATATATATATATATATATATATATATATATATATATATATATATATATATATATATATATATAGTGTGTGTGTGTGTGTGTGTGTGTGAAGGGGGAAGTGTTAACATACAGCTTCTTGTATTGTATATATGTGTGTGTGTGTGTGCGTGTGTGTGTGTGTGTGTGTGCAGGGGGAAGTGTTAACATACAGCTTCTTGTATTGCAGATTGCCAGTTTTGAGGAGACTTTAGCTGTGTTGAAACAGGCTCCTCCAGATCGAATCGGGCATGGTACATTCCTTCACCGTCATCAGTCTTGCCATGGCTTTGAAGAGATAGAGAACATTGTCACCAACAGGAAAATACCTATTGGTGAGTGCTTCAATCATTTGTATCTCTAAAAGTCAACAGAATAGAATAGAAAAGAATAAAATAGAATATGTCTTTATTACCATGAGAGTACCAGGGTCACAGGGAGTATTAGTGGGGATAGTACATCAAGGGTACAAACATGACTTGGAAGTCATATCCAAACACAAATACAGTAGGAGTTTTGACACATATACATGTAAGTGCTTGTACATGTGCATGCTCACACACACATGCATGCATGCATGTATGCACACACACACACACACACCGAGCATATCAAGGCATGTGCTCACTTGAACATACACTGCACATTACATGTAACATACAGTTGGGGCCGATGTCTAGGTTGATTAATGATTACTGGTTGTGCAGTTCTCTTTTTACACCTTTGGTTGGTTTGAGAGACAGGGCATTGACAGATTTGGAGAAGATACTGTTGGTAATTTTGTTCCAGATACTTCTGTAATCAAGTGGATGTCTTCAGTTTGACTTGTTTTGTGAGAGTGTGTGCAGAGATGTCAACTGTTGTGCTCAGTCGCAGTTTGTTCTGACGTTACGCCAACATCAAAATTGTTCCCAGTTCATTTTCAACTTCATAGCATGGTCACATGCTTTCCTGTTGTAACATTACCCAGACGATTCAGACTTACTGATCACGAGGCCAGGGCACACTAACCTTGGTCTCACGTGATGATGCTCAGCTAAGCGCGTCCATGTTTACTTTGAAACAGCATTGAGTTGACCAACAGTTTAATCGTTTGCCCGAACAAGAGAGAATGTGGCTGAATCAAGTAGCGTCTCAGTTAAACAGTGTCTGTGCCTGTTTACTGATGTGGCTCAGAGTCCGTGTGTTCTTACCAAATTCACAGCGTTCCTGCCAAATTTCCTGAATGTTCCTACAAACACTTGACAGGGGTTGGCATCTCTGTGTGTGTATGACAAGGAGGACGAATTTGTGTGTGTGTGTGGTTGTTTATGTGTGTGTAATAGTAATAGTGGCAGTACTTGTTTTTGATTCAATATCTATTTACCTTGACAATTTAAGATGAAATGTGTGTACATGTGAGTGTTTGCATGTGCAATATAACACTGGATGTTCTTTGTCATGTCTGATACAGAGGCGTGCATGACGTCCAACTTGAAAACAAAGACAGTGACAGAGTACAGTGAACACCACTTTGCTGTCTGGTTTGAGAAGAAACATCCCGTGATCCTCTGTGTGAGTGCACTCTTGTGCCATACCTCAGCACTGTAACATGTTTTGTGTGTGTAGCCCAGAATTTGGGACATTTCTTTTCTTCTATATTTTGATGTTGATGAATGATGATGGAGTTGATGGGGGTCCATTTAGGTTTGAGACCACTTGACATGGCTGTTCTCTCATCATATATTCTGGCACCAGCCAGGCTGAGAGATACAGACACTTGCAGTTGGTCAAGAAATTTGAGCAATACTCCCAAAGATACTTCTGTAAAGTGGATGACCCTTGACTGTGTGATCCTAGTCTCCCCAGTCGAGCCCACAGCACACTGAACTCTGCGTAGGAGTCCATTACAAGCTGAACAAATCCACCTTTGAAAGACCTTGAATCCACATCCTTCCAGTCCTCAGTCTGCAACACTAGTCACTTTGTCAAAGTGGCTGACTGAGTCCTGTGACTTTCTTTCTAACATGTGTACAGCTAATACTGCTTTCTACTTCTTATCAGTGTGCACACTGGAAAATAAAAGACGCTTTGTGGGTATAGAGTGGAGAATTTACCAATCCCAATAGATGTGCAGACCTTCTGGTGCCTTGACACCCTTCAAGTATAACTGCGTGCAGATCAAGTATATAAGTTAAAGATCCATGATCCATGTCAGTGTCTGGTGGGTTATGGAAACGAGAAAATATCCAGCATGCACACCCCTGAAATTGGAGTACGACTGTCTATTTCATGCTGTAAGAATGGTCATACACGTAGCAGCCCACTGGTATGTATATGAGTGAACGTTGATGTTGCAGCCCATTAAAGCAGAAGAAGAAGAGGAACAATTACAGAATTATGGACCATAGTGTGAGAAAAACTTGACCTAAAGAGCGAAGGCTGATTGGTGGAACTGTGTGACACAGAACCTTCCCCTCAGAAAAGTTCACTGAGGTAGTCTGGACCTTGAAGAAGTTTTTTTTTTTTAATGTTTGTTACTGTCTACCCCTTGTTAACTGTTGTGCAGATTGACTGGAAGTGTCAAACAGCATTTTTTTAAAAAGTTGTGTGCCCTTGTTGGTGTGAAAGTTACAGAATGTGTTTTATTTTTAACACTCCCTGGCATGTTTTAATTCTTGTATGCTTTATATTTTGCATTCTTTTCTGTCTCTGATTTTCTTTTGATTCTAAAGTGTGCGTTGATTTGTTCATTGCAGAATGCTTGTTGTGTTTATTGAAGCATACTCATTGATTTCCTAATTAGTAGCAAAAATAGAAATGACATTTAGAGACTTCCAATTTTCCAACTGACAAAACAGTTTTCCCATTCCCTTCAATGCTTTCTTCAGTTTGGTCAATTATCTGTTGTATCTGTCATCCATGCTCCATTGTACACAGATATTCGTTTTGTTCCATTCCTTGACTTCTCTCTTAAATTTTGTACCTGTTACCCGTATTTTGTTGATAAAAAAAAACACCCAGTGTTGTTGAGAAGAGAGAAAAGTGCACTGTATAAATGTCTATTGATCAATATCATCAGTACAGTCATCTCTGTTTTTTGTTTTCCTACACAGACGGACGGCAGTGGAGTGTACATGACGTCGGTGTCAGAGGAGTACATGCACGCCGCTAGGACCTTCAACTTTTCCAAGAAAGATTTGTGGCTGATCTCCAATGCCTCCATCGACAGCAGCTTTGCCCCGGAAAGTGTGAAGGAACGGCTGAGGGAAAAGTGGCAGCTGGCACGTCCCCAGGATTTATGATAGTGCCGTGCGTTGGGCTGTCGGCTGTGGGAACATGACCTGGGGATTTAGTCAACCCTTTCTGCAGAGCGGGTGTCTTCACAATGAGAACTTCCAATAGTCAAGGGATGCAAAGTGACGTGAATGTTTGGTGCATGTTTTGTTTGTCTTTGCAACGTACAAAGCAGTTTCTTCAATTAAAAGAATAAAAAAAAAGGTCAGAGGACTTTAAAAAAAAAAAAAATCAGAATATAGTTTTTGGGACAGTAATAGTCTGAGATCAGTGAAAATAATGAATTCCACAAAAAATTGACAGGTAGAAATTTATGGGTATTCTTATTGGAATCCTCTGATGTTTTATTACTTATATATTGTTTTATAATACCTTTTGCAATCAGTGATTTTGAAAATGTGTTCATGTTCAGAGCAGCTATTTTTATGCTTTCCTTTTGATTTTAATGCAAGATGTGATAGTTTTGCAGAAAAAAGTAATATTTCATTGTTTTATATTTATTATATTTTGACAGCGGATACAAAGTAGAACACACACAAAGAAATACAAATACAAACACACGCACACTAAAGTGGAGTGTTGGCCTTGTGGTAACGTGTCCGCCCAGGATGCAAGAGAATCTGAGCGCACGCGTTCAATCCCCACTCTTGCCAATGTTTTCTCCCCATCCACTACACCTTGAGTGGTAGTCTGAACGCTAGTCATTCAGATGAAATGATAAATTGAGGTCCTGTGTGCAGCATGCGCATAGCGAGCATTAAGCCTTTCACTTCAGACAGCAGACGTATCTGCGGTTTAGGGGTAACTGCATAAAAAAAATCAGGTGTCCAGCCACACATTTGCATTGCTTAACTCACTCAGTACGGCCAGTTCTCTCTTCTCCTCTATACATACCCCTTGGATGTCCAGTGGGTGTCTGAATGACCCAACCTTTAGCTTCCATCGTCGGAATTGTGGCATTCTTTGTCAACATTCACCTCTTCAGTATAAGAGCCTTCCGCTTGTAATATTTTGATGATGGTAATTGGGGTGAAACGCTGTTAACGTCGTTTCTTTCGCCGTTCGTATGAAGAGAGTTAACTCCCTTGCAAATGGCAACTGCCTTGAGTGTTCGAAGCAATTTCTCAGCAAGTTTTGGCTCAATTTTAATGCGGTTTTTTTCATTTTATAAAGTGAAAAGCTGTTGAACATGTCAGTGTGGCTGCCAGAATGTACATTACAGGGGAGGCGGCTAGAATTTTGTTTGGTTTTCTGCACAAATTCGACAATAGCAACCATGAAAACATGATAGAAAACGAAAGTAATGCTTTTGTTGATCAAGTGAAGTGATTCTGGTTATCCTGATGATGATTACATGCTACATGGTACATCAACAGGAAACGGACAGGGTTGTGTCAGAAGTGGGGTTTGAAAAAACAACAACAATATTTTAGCTTGAAACCTTTATTTAGGGGTTATAATCTATTATGAAACTCTCCAGATGAAAAGCTTCAAGTTAAAATATTGTTTACTGTGAGTTTTTGTGTTGTAATATTGTGTGATAGTGTCACAACAGGCACAACAGTTGAATGAACTTCTTGGTTTTGCTCGAGAGAAAAATCCTAATCTTCTTTCAAGTGTCAGTGTGCAGGTTGTGTGACAATAGATTGATTTTCTTTGGGATAAACAAAAAAAAGAAGGAAAATTCATTTGTAAGTTTCGAGTGTGTGTGTGTGTGTGTGTGTGTGTGTGTGTGTTCATGAACAAGAATTCCACATTAACTGCAGGAGAGATTTAACCAAGGTTATTTCCAACATTTGTTTTATGAAAAACATTTCCTTCAGTCTGGACGCAAGACGACACACACTTTCACCACAGTTTACTGTGATTGTGCCATCTCCTGTTAATTGTCTCAATTTCTTCTGTAAAACAATAGAAAGAAAGAAAGAACACATTCTGCTACTAAGATAACATCTGATGCTGAATACCTATCAGTATTTCTTTTTCTGGAAAATAGAAAAAAAGAAAGTCACAAACTCAATGCCTCTGACACTATCATGCCAACAGACGTTCAGGTTGGTGAGAACTCTTGAGGGTTGTGACCTTTACAGTTATAGTTTGACTCAGAACAAGATGAAACAAAGAAATCTATCAGGAGTGTTGTAACAACCATCTTACAAAAGACACCCACGCATGGCTGCAGTAACCAGTCCTCAATTAATCAATCTTTTCAGGATCATAATATTCCTTCTTCAAACTCACAGGCAGCAATAGTGATATATTTTTTATTATAATAATGATGATGATGATCAGAATAATGTTAATTATAATAACACATTGTATTATCTCACCAATAAAACATGACTGTTGTGCTGTGTGTTATATCAGCATGTTCAGTCAGTGCTCTTGTCCACCCAGTCAGAAGCCATGTGAAATGACTTACAGAACAAAATATGCACATGGAAGAATGTCACCCCTACATTCAAAGTCCAAACAGGTAATTGAGACCAAATACTGGCACTCTCTTCCACTTTGGTTCATGTCCTGTATCACTGAATGTATGGTGCACTGCTAGATACAAAAGGTATGATTTGGGGAGGTGAAAGTGTGGCTGATGGCTAGATGCAAAATGGATTCATCTAAAGTATGGCAGACTGTCAGGTGCAAAAAGTGTATATTTTGGGGGTGAAAGTATGGTGGTCTGCTAGATGTAAATGTGTATGATATAAGTATGGTACACAACTGGTTGTAAAAAGGTGTGCATTTAAAGTGTGGTAAACAAATGATTGTAAAAGATAGTTCAACTGAATTTTATTTGCAATGAAAGTATGGTAGGCTGCTTGATGCAGAAAGTGCATATTTTAGATATAGTTTACAGCAAACTGCAAAAAGCTGTACATGTTCTGGGTGGTAGTGTGGTGGACTGCTGGATGCAAAGAATACTTTTAGGGCTAGAAGTATGGTGGACTGCTGGAGGCAAGAGATGTATATTATAATGATAACGAATTATAATGAATTATTTGGTGCAGAATGTGGTAATTTTTAGGGGTGTATGTTTGGTGTGTTGTTTGATGCAAAGGCACTATATTTTGCTGAAAAATGTAAGGTGGATTGCCAGACACAAAAGATGCACATTTTGGATTTGAATCTGTGTTGGGCAGCTAGATGAAAAAATTATGATTTGAATTTTTATTTGAAATGGTTATAATATTCCAAAATGAATCAGTTATGTTGTGAATATATTGACAGGAATTTTAGTTTTCATGCATTAATGCTGATCTCACATCAAAATGACAACTTACCATGAAAATATTAATTGTGACTCATGTGTATGTGCTTAATCAAGCTCTGTGGAAGAGCTGTGTCTACTGCATGCAGCGATACATTGCACCATTGAGTGAAGAATGGCTCTGGTTACTAGAATAGAAAAAAAACAACCCATGTGTCTGTGCTTACACAATAATCTACCATGTGCATATACGATATCCTACCAGGAGCAAACACATGCTTTTATGTTCTGTGCATTTTGGCAGAGGCACAGGGTAGGGACGATGGAGGTCTGTTGTTGATGGCCGGCTTTCCCAGGAGGGATGAGAGGCCTTAGTGAGTAAGTAAACTTTTGATACATTTTCTGCTGACATACCAGCACCTGAATCAATCAGGATGATGGTATGAACATTGTTAGCACTGTCTGTTTTAAAATAGAAATTAAATTACAGCTTTAAGTAATGATCATGGTTTTTAAGACACACAGCTTCTACATTTAAAGTCTTCCAAGAAATTAATTCACTGCCGAAACGCATCATGACTAAAGTTAAGACACACAGCTTTTTCAGTTAACGTCTTCAGTGTCCTTTGTTTTGAGCAATGCTTTGAGCAGGACAGCTGCCGGCACTGAGAAATCCAAACAACGTGACGGCTGCTGGCTAATCCTGCCAGTGGCTCAGGTCTCCAAACTTGGCTCAGGCTCTGTGGGTGAACAGGGTATTTTGATCCCCAATTAAACACACGTTGGACGGAAATACTCTTTCCCTGTATTTTCCTGTCAAGCTTTCTTTCCTTGTTTGTTTGTTTCTTCCTTTCCTTCTTTCCTCTCACTTCGCTCTGTTTCACTGTAGTCTGTCATTCTTTGGTTTAATCTCTCTCTCTCTCTCTCTCTCTCTGGCTGTCTGCTCCTTCCCCCTAATATTACTGGGATAGTTTTAAACTTTAATTTTTGAAACTAAACATCAGTGTGATGGAAAGAGTATATATATATATATATATATATATATATATATATGTGTGTGTGTGTGTGTGTGTATAGAGAGAGAGAGGGAGAGAGAGAGAGAGAGAGAGAAATACATACATACATATAGATAAATAGACAGACAGATAGATGTAAGTAAATTACAAAAAAGGAAAGTAACAATTTTGGAAAATAGTGGGTAATTTTCCATCCAGCCCACGAGTAACATACGGTCAACATTATCACTTGTGACGTTTATTCTATGTGTTGCATTATTTCTTTTAATTCTTATTCATTCGTTCATTTATTCACTAATCTATCTCATTCATTTATTTATTTATTCATTCATACATTTGTTTGTTCTTTTGTTAGTACATTCATGTAATCATCTACCTATTTAATTCATTCATGTATTTTACATTGCTTCATTTCATTTAAAAGTTTTCTTCCATTGCATGGGCATTGTATTCTACTGATGAGTTTTAACATGCATCAAAACAGATGTTTTGCAGTTTAAAGATGTTGGGAACTTGCAACATTACATTCTGACAGAGATGACAGGCAGAGGAGCATCACAATTAGTAGTTTTATTTAGGTTTTACATCGACACGCTCCTATATAAGGCGATTGTATGTCTCCCAGAGCCATTCATGCACACTTTCTTGTGTGACTGGCACACTGCCTGTCGTCACAGTGATGTGGAAGCCCTATATATTATACTAGCATCACTATATATTATAGTAGTAGCATCCCTATATATTATAGTAGCATCCCTATATATTATAGTAGCATCTCATGTTAGAGGACTGAAACTGAAGGCAGACGCAAAAGTGACAAGAACCAGCATAAGAAAAAAAAAAAGAAAAAAAAAAAGCTGAGCTGGAAAACAGAAGTTCTGGCGAACAGTTAAACTAGAAAAACACAAGCATTATTTCTTTAAAAACAACTTTTGATCTGGAAAAACAGAGCTAGAAAACAGACATATTAGTTCTGCGAAAAACTGTTTGAGCCAGAAAAAAGCAACAACAACAACAAAACATAACAAATACTATTTTGGAAATGGAGGAAAACGAAAATATAACAAAACAAGAAAAAGTTTTTGAATTGGAGAAACTGGAACATTAGTTAAGAAACTGAGAAAAACAATACCAATGATGACCTCCAGACCATTTTCCGGTCAAAGGACGAAGTCATGACATGGCCAGAGATTCAGACAGATTTGAATAGTATGAAACTGTTCCAAAACATGCAAGAAAAAATATCCACTTACTGGTATCTCATCCAAAAATCGACCCAAATAATAACAGACAAGTTTTGTCTGTAACTCGCCTGGGTCCGTGGTCGATCAAATAATCCCCATAACTTCGCACCATTCCTGGATTTAATGTCACAGTCAGCGAATACTTCGCGAATACTTCCTCAGAATACAGAATACTTTATTATCTCAATAAGAGAAATTCATGTGTGGTGTATTTAACGTAAATAATACACGAAAATCACAGTCACTTAGTGTAAACACATAAAAGACATACAATGCTGAAATGCTATGTTGATAAGGATCTTTCGCATCGACGGTAACATCGCTTCAAAAATGCAATCCGCTATAATTCCTAAATAGTGTGCAACGTACCCACCTCGAATTTACTTGAAACATCGCAGACAACGTATTTTTGTTGCGCTAAATATGAGCTGTCTGAGTTCAGGAACTTGGACGTGCGTCGCGGTCCAACAGACTCACAGACAGACCGAAAGTCATACAACCCACACCCCCCTTTTGAAGGAGTACGTGTTATCAAGTATTATAATGTATTAATCAACAGAGCCCAGCTGACAAACCCGAAGTCCAGGCATGAAGAATGACATACGTTACTTGGAAAGCAAAGGTACAGGTTCAAATCCGCATGAAGAAAGAGGAAGGCGGAAACGCCGCAAAACTCTTCCAGCGGTCCACCATGCAACGTGCCTGAAGACGTAACAGGAAATCACAGGCCAACTGAAACGTTTGTCCGCAGAATACCTTGCTTAAAATAACGCGGTGACTCCCAAAGCGTCCAGGTGACGCCCCTAACAAGCTGGCAAGCGAATCCACCGCCTGTGTACAAAGTGGGGAGCAAAGCCCTCCATCCACATACATGCCTCTGGCAGAAACGTGTGCCAATGAAACCATGTCATGGAAGGAAGAGAATCGATATCTTGGGGAAGATACAGGTATCCTGGAACGAAGGGACAGCATGGAATATGAATGGAAGAAAGAAATGTCCCGGAAGGTGTATCACGGGAATGAGCGGAAGTATAGTAGAGATGCCCTGGAAATGACAAGTAGCGCTGAGATTAATAGGAAGACCGAGATATCCTGAAAAGGACAGCGAGTGAAATACTGGAATAAACATATAATCCCGTAAGGAACAACACATGAATTGAAGGTAGACATAAATGTTCGAGAAGGGGAAAGGACAATACAAGCATTCATAGAATGGATATAGATAGAAACCTGGAGGTTGCAGCACGAGAAATACTGAAAAGTATAACTATCCTGGGAGGTACATCACAAGGATGACTGGAAAGTAGATTTGCCCAGGACGGGACAGGGCAGCACAGGAAGATATGGGAGATAGATGTCCTCAAAGGGACAACACAACCACAGCAGTAATACGTATCTCACTGATTATTGTAACCAATGGCAATCATTATTACCACAAACACGCCACTCCGTTGAAGTGATTTTAAGTCATATCAATCATTTTCAGTCAAATCTCCAATAATCACTTGATTTAAATCGCATAGTAATGACACAGGAGCGATAACCAAGAGAATTCATGTTTCAGCCAGATCGATAATGTGCATTTTAACTGTGACGTTCCATCGTAAGAATTTATATTTAACTGACATTTCGTAGGAGGAATGAAAAGACCTGCTTAATTGTAACATTCCATTGTAAAAATGTGTATTTTAGCTGTGACACTCCATAGTATGAATGCACTGTTTTGCTGTGGCATTCCGTAGAAAGATTGTACATTCATTAAACTGTGACATAGTACAGAACCAGACCATGAGTTTTTTCCCCCTTTTATTGTATAATATTTTTTACTTTCATATTTAATCATCATCTTCACCATCATCGTCATCCTCATTATTTTCGAATCAAGTGAGAGAGGTAGCTAGACCATAGACACAAGAGATATCATAGTGTCTATGGCTGGACTTAGGGACGTGTAGGCGACCGTACTTAGTGGCCTTGTGGTAATACGCCTGTCTAGAAAGCGGCGAGTGTGGACGGGTTGAGTCCCACACACGGTCCGGGAGTTTTCCTCACCTCCACTCGACGTGGAAAACGGTGGTCTGGATGCAATGATTCATTGTTAAAACGATATACCGAAGTCCGGCGTGTGCAGCCGCTTGCACTTCGAAAGCGCTCGTCACAGAATCAACGCCGGGCAGCAAAATGGTTGTCCCTGGCACAATTCTGTAGAAAAGTCTACTTTGAGACGGTTAAACAGATACACTTGCTGACAGGAAAAAAGGGAGAGAAAAGAAAAAGAAAAAAAGAAAGAAAGAAAGAAAGAAAGAAAAAACCACAAGAAAAGAAAAAACCCCACACCAAACAACAACAACAAAAAACGTGGTCGTGTACTGTGGCAGCCCGAATTTCACACAGAGAAATCTGCTGTGACAAAAAGTAATACAGCACAATGTTAACGAGTATATGGTGGAAAAAAAAACCCAACAAAAACAACACCACATCGCGTTTTGTATTTGTCTTTCTCCTTGTGGGGAGGAGAAGTCCCACGAACCATCGAAGCCCTCTTTCTGTGGCAGTGAGTCAAAGTTAAGCTGTGGCGGTCCCATCCCTTGCCCCTCCTCTTCTCCCACAGTCTTCATTCTTGTTCGCTTTGGGCTGCTGTCTCATCCCCAGATATCCTCCCTCTCACATTCTCCTGATCGCCTCTTCCCGTTCCACGGCAAACATTCAGTTTTAGCGCACATCTCTGTCACCCTGTCCATTTCTGTATTGCCGTGGTTTTCTCGCTTCCCCTTTCATGTCCCAAAACGTGCCTTTTGGTTGGTCGCTAGGGAAGATCCAGTCCAATGAAAACTGTCGTTGTTTGACGCTCTGCGCTGTGCAGTGTTGAGATGACAGTGTTTGCAGGCGTGACGAAAACTGCGTCTAGGGATGAGGGCCCTTGCTGAGATGGATCAGTGGTACACACAACCAGAGGCAGTAATTATAAACTAACCAGCCGAAACCATAAAAAAGGAAGAACTTATTTTTTGTTTAAAACCAGAAAAGAAAAGCAGTTCAATGTATTATTATGAGGAGTACACTGTATCCCCTAAAAAAGGAAACGAAATAAAACAGAAAAAAAGCCAAAGTTTGCCGACACCCGCAGTTGACCAAGTAATCAACACAGCCGCAAGTTGGAGGGAAATAATGGGGGAAAGTTATCACGAGAGCATGGTATGAAGGGCACAAAATTTCAGTTGAGACAAATAAAAATACACATCTGATCCCGGTCTTATTACAAGTTTTGCACATGCATTCATTCTGCGTACATGTCGGCTATGTGGTGGAATGAATATGTCCATTTAAAAGAACAGAAGAAGAATAAGAAAAACAAAACAACAACAACAACAACAGAAGTTCCCATCATCGAACAACCAATCTCAAAGAACTGAACTAACTGGAACAAGGACTCCTTGTCGGAGTACGCGCTTTCGCTTTGAACTGACTGTCCAACCAAGTTTCAGAGACAGGGAGGGCCAAGGGGGGCAAGCCTGGATACACAACCATGAGCGGCAGACGAAAAGTGGGCAGACACTGCAGCCTACGAACTGCGCGCGAAAGGTATGAGAAAACTCACCCTCCCCACTGTCACTTGTGAGTTGGACGTCTGTTCAGTGAACTGACTGTGTCTCCGCTTTTCACGCGCAGTCTGTCTTCCACTGGTGTGCAAACGTTCAGCTTTTTCTTCTTCACAATTTCTGGCAAAAAAAACAACAACAAAAAAACCGAAAAGAAAAAAGGGGCTGTTGGTGAGTGACTGGTTCAGAAAGTATACCGGGTTCTTCCTCGCAGTTGGTGAGTGTTTGTTTTATTATTATTATTTTATTTTATTTTTTGTAAGATGTGTTTTTTTTTTAAGTTGGTAATGGAATCACCCTCATTACTGTTATTCATTTGTGTATTCAATCAGTCATCTGTTCATTCAAGAGTTACAAAAGCAGAGAAACAAAGGAAGCTATAACTGTAAACAAAACAACAACAAAACAACAACGACAAAAACCCGAACGTACATAAAACACTGAATGAAAAAAAGATGACCGAAGACAATGATCTGAAACAGTGAATACAAGAGGATGAAGATGATGTAATGAGAACAGTACAAAAGTGACCATATATCTATCACAAGAAACGCAGTAACGATGTAATGAAACAGCAATAATAGCTAAAGTAATGACAGATTTAAACAACTGATAACAGACAACACTAAAAGTTATTTAGTATTTTGAATAAGTGATTGCGAAAGCCTACGATGAACAAAAAGAGTCATTGAAAGCAGAACCGTTGACGTATTTAAAAGAATGGTCGAAAGATAACATAATAACACAGCTCATGAAAGTCAACAAATTAATGACGTATTTAAAGCTATAGGTGGATATCAGACATGATTTGATAAAAGCAGAGAAAGAAAGCGTCATGTTTAGAACAGTAAATAAAAAGTGAAGTGTTCATGAACCTTAAAAAATGACTTGGACAATAAAATTATCCACATTTCTTCCGTGTATTTTTTCAGTTCATAAGAGGGAAAAAGTTGTAAACTGGTTAATATTGTAATGTATACTCTACACTTCTTCCCTTCCACTATTTGACTTGCCTCTTTTTGTCATTCGACAGGGGGGAGAAATGTAGATTATACATAACAATGTTATTTAAACAAATTTACGATTTTTCCGTCTTCGGAAAGCAACTGAATGGAAAGAACACAGAGGAAGAAATGTGGATATTGCTCATCTTTGAGTCCATGTGTGCGCACGCACGCACACACGCACACGCACACGCACACGCACACGCACACACACACATATTATTCCAGTCTCTCTATTTCCGTCTCTTTCTATCTCCCTTTCTCCCTCTCTCTCTGTCTCTGTATCTCTTTCTCTGAAGCCCACACACTCATTGCACCATTTCTTTCGTTTACAAACGCACACACACAATTGCAACCCCCGTACCTCACACGCACGTTCATACGTACGTAAGCGTGCACACTCTCATATTCACTCACACACACACACACACACACATACACACACACACACACACACACACGCTGACATGCACACACTGACACGCACACACACACGCACACACACACACACACAACCGACGTACGCAAGCGTGCACACTCACTCACTCACTCAAACTTACACACACACACACACACACACACACAGACACACACACACACACACACACACACACACACACACACCGACGTACGCAAGCGTACACACTCACTCAAACTTTCTCTTTCTCTCTCTTTTTTTTTTTCTCTTTTTTCTCTCTCACACACGCACATACACGAGTAAGTGGTGGAAAGAGAGACAGGAAATCAGACACAGGCATTTATGCAATCGTCTGAAAGGGGTAGTGAAAGCACACGCACAGTCCCAGACCGTGTGATAGCTAGCAGAATGACGTACGGGACCAAACAGACCACAAACTTTGGGCGGGGTGAGACAAACAAGGCCTGTACTTGTGGACCATACACTTTCTACATAGCGTGCAGTGTGAGTCTTACTTTACAGAGTAAAGAACTTAGCTGAGAACTATATTTTAGAAGCCGTCTTTTAACTTGAATTACCTTAGAAATAGACCTATTTTAGAAGCCGTTTTTAAAATCAAATCATCCCCCACGCAGTGCATATACTTGCGCATAAATATGCAAACATGTAGACATATAATTATACATGCGTGCATGCGTAGGTGCAGGCACGCACATACTCACACGCACACACACGCCCCCTCCCGCGTAAATATGTTTTTAGTAATATTTCTTGTTTAGTCGTGCATCCTTTTTTTTCCACAGCATTTCCAAAGCAGACAGCGTCTCAGTCAGTGCCAGCGAACAAGCAGTCAGACAGACAAAGAGAAAAAGTGAGAGGGGCAGACAAATAGTTGTATCCAGCGCGGAGAACCCAGTGGTCCAGACATGAGCAGTTCTCTGCCCCTGGTCAGCCTGGCGTTGGCCATCAGCTGGACCCTGGTCACCACGAACAGCCCTGCGCTGTCTGAGGTATGGTATTTTAATCTCTGCCTGTTTGCCTTTCCTCATCCCCTCGCTCTTTGTGTCTCTCCCTTCCAGTCTGTCTCTTTTTTCGCTGTCTCTCTGTCAAACACACACTCACACCACACACAACGTTCGCACGCTGGCACTCAGGCATGCAGACACGTAGGCACACACATACAAAGACACACACACTCTATCTCTCTCTGTCCACACGTGTGTGTGTGTGTGTGTGTGTGTGTGTGTGTGTGTGCTCATGCCAAGCCAAGCCTGTGTGATAATTTCGTCAGGCACGGATTCTTCGCAGGATGATTGTCTGCCGCTGTTGATCACCCACTCCTCGCCACTTCCTCCTCCCAAAACGGAGTTGATTGATTTTTGTCGAAAACGGACCGCCTTCATGTCCCACATTGTGTGAATACACCCAATGACTTGAAGCAAGATCATGGTGACGTGTGTATATGGAAAACGATGTTGCAAGAAAAGGCGTAGGTGGGCCTCAGTGTTGACCTACTTTAACACCCGGGCCGTCTGTTTCTTCGCTTTCGCTTTATTTTCCTATTGGTATCAACGATTGGAATTGCATCAACCACGTGATGTCACTAACAAATGATTCAATCAAATACTAGCATCGGCTAATATTAAGCACATAATTAGGAGGGGGGGGATTTGATTGTTCTAAAATGACATGCGTACCAATCATTTGTGAAATGTTTCAATTTGATGTTTTATCCGTGGCAGAAAATTCCCAGTCCAAGTATCGCTGAAATTATTTGTCTACGTCGATCTGAACAACTCAAGTGAAGTTTGCTTTCAAACTCTTCCGTGCTTTCTCCTTCAACCCCCTTCCCCTGTCTGTTTCCTTCCTCTCAACACTGCCCCTCCCACCACCCCACCACCCCCACACATACCCCCCTAACCCTCCCGATTTTTCTCTTTCTCATTTAATTGCCCGCGCAGACATGACTGGCCACAAACGATGGTAGACAAAAACACCGGTGACTCATTGTTCACCGCTAAGCACACACTGACTAATCCCCGACAACAGACATGCTGCAGGAATTCCACCCCCATCAGAGCTCCACTGTGTTAGAGATTATGTGCGTGTGGGTGGGTAGGTGCAGGTGTGGGCACTACCGCCCATGACTGGTGTTGGTATTGAGAAGGATATCATTCCGTGTCGTTTTGCTTCCACCCACATGCCAAACACAGTCACTGTCCCGTTAAAATCCTTTGTGTGTGCGTGTTAAGCCCACATACTTCACCACTGTGGGGTTCTCGGAGGCATATATACCTACCTAACCTTCTGTGCTAGAATCGTTTTTTTTTCACCGTCGCTTTCTTTGTTTCTGCCTTACCTCCCGCCCCCCAACCCGCCCCCCTTTTTTTCTTGTTCTTTTTGCCCCATTCTTTCTCGTCTGCTGCCTCACTGGCGTATCGCCTTCAATTTTTGCTGTTTCGGAAAACATTTAGCCTATAGTGTTCACCCTTCTCATAAACTGGTAACGGGGTGCTTCTTACTTAATCTTAGTCCTACTGAGTTTCTCTGAAGCACTCAGGAAATGAATTGCCCGTTTGCAGGTGTGGGCTTGCATGTCTATGTGACTGTTTGCTGTTGAAATCAAGCGGTGAAAAGGTTGACGGAAAGATTGTTACAGACGTAATTATCGTGGGGTTGGCTTTTTATTTTTATTTTATTAAATTGCAGATTATAGATGGGCATGGTTTTCCTTTTGTTTTGGCCTGCGTGGTTTGCCCTGTCGTCACGGTCTCTCGATGTCTGTTGATGCAGTTTGTGCCCGTTATGTATCCAGTCCAACGCGTATGTATATCCAGTCTCCAGTGCACTCATTCATCTGGGCATTTCTGCGTTTTGCTCCAGCTTACCTTTTACTCAAAGGTGTGAAATAACTATAACCTTACCAGCCTCTGTCCCCCCACGTGTGTTTGTGTAGTAAACAAAACCCCACGCGGTACAGTGGGAGCGGACCGCGGGGTAAGCCTTGAAGTGGCAAGCTCGGATGACGAAACAGACAGCTATTCCCAAACAATAAAATATTTTTAGACACTGGACGAAAGAGCGGCGACACACCAAGAAAGATGGGTTGTTTGAACAGGCAAAGAAATAGAACAGAAATACTTAACAAGATCGGGTGGAGGTGTATTTCAGTGCACGGGTTGGGATGGTCCCACTGTGGCGTGTGAGTGTGACAACCCACCATCTCCATAGTCTGTTTTGTATTTAGCGTTTTGTCTGTTTGCTCTCTGTCTCTTTGTCTCACTCTCTCTCTGTGGTGTGTGTGTGTGTGTGTGTGTGTGTGTGTGTGTGTGTGTGTGTGTGTGTTTCGGGGGGTGGGGGCGGGGAGCAACTAAACAGTAAATACGAGACGAGTTCAGTAAACGCCCAGGGAACAGCGAACTGGACCTTGGACGGACTCGGTAGGTTGCAGCGATTAGTTTCTTTGTCTCGTTTCTGCTTTTAGCCAGAACGTACTTTGAATTACGTTTAACTTTAAGGAGCACAACATGCGAATATACACACTACTACTGTAACAAATCCGTGCATAGGACTTTGAAATCTGCTGACTTTGTGTCCGTTTCAAACGACACGAAGGATCGAGATTCGGCGGGTGAGGACCAACAGAGGTATTCAGGAGGTCATCTTGTTATCAGTGTCTGTCAAGTAATGTGCTTACTTTCTCATCCGCGCAAAGTGACCAGTTTTACTTGTCCGCATTTTTCTAAGCAAGGGGACCGATTTAGATAGACGTGATCTTTGTTCTATCATGTCGTGTAATTTACCTGTTTTTGTTTGCTAACTGAAAATCTGATACCATGCATAATTTTAACTCCTTTCTGTCCAATGTCTCTCTCTCTCTCCCACGTACACCGCACGTATGCACGCAATCAAGCGCGCGCGCACACACACACACACGCCCACGCACGCACACACACACACACACACACACACCCACGCACGCACACACACACACACACACACACACACTAGCACACAGGTCTACACACTTTTGATCTTACTAAATGAGGCGGAATATTCACTGAGCAGAATGAACGCATACATCGCGGTTTTAGTCTTTATGCCTTTTTGGCCTTTCGCTCGTTCGGTCTCTTCTCTTCTGCTGACCAGTCTGGCGACAGAAGTGGATGGTGCAGTCGCTCAGGAGACCGGACGGTGAGACAGGAGATGACACACTCCTCCCCTTCTGGTTTGGTTCCGGGCAGATAAACTGAACACACACTGCCACCACCAAGTTATAAACGATGGTCAAACCTGATCTCTTCGTCTCCCCGCCCTCATCTCCTGCTGGGGTGACGGTGATGAAGAGGACTGAGGCGCACAGGGGAAGGAGGCAGGAGGGGGGGGGGGAAGGAGGCAGGAGGGGGTGAGAGATGTCAAGGGAAGGAGGCAGGAAGGGGGGGGGGAGGAGGCGGCAGGAGGGGGTGAGAGATGTCAAGGGGAAGGAGGCAGGAGGGGGGGAGGAGGCAGGAGGGGGTGAGATGTCAAGGGGAAGGAGGCAGGAGGGGGTGAGATGTCAAGGGGAAGGAGGCAGGAGGGGGTGAGATGTCAAGGGGAAGGAGGCAGGAGGGGGAGAGATGTCAAGGGGAAGGAGGCAGGAGGGGGAGAGATGTCAAGGGGAAGGAGGCAGGAGGGGGAGAGAGATGTCAAGGGGAAGGAGGCAGGAGGGGAGAGAGATGTCAAGGGGAAGGAGGCAGGAGGGGGAGAGAGATGTCAAGGGGAAGGAGGCAGGAGGGGGGAGAGATGTCAAGGGGAAGGAGGCAGGAGGGGGGAGAGATGTCAAGGGGAAGGAGGCAGGAGGGGGAGAGAGGTCAAGAGGAAGGAGGCAGGAGGGGGTGAGAGATGTCAAGAGGAAGGAGGCAGGAGGGGGTGAGAGATGTCAAGGGGAAGGAGGCAGGAGGGGGTGAGAGATGTCAAGGGGAAGGAGGCAGGAAGGGGGGGAGGAGGCAGGAGGGGCTGAGAGATGTCAAGGGAAGGGGGGGTGAGTGGCGGTAGTGAGGGATGGAGACACGGGAAGGTGGACTGAACAGAAGAAACCAAGAAATAAAAGGACTCCTTGTTGCCAATACCTCCCCATACCCATTTATTTCATTTCATTCATTCTTTCCTGTTTCCTCTTTTCTTCGAGTAACATAACAAGATTGAAAATGTGTGAATTTTGCATACCTTTGATTTACTCTACTTTGTTGTATCAACAACCTTAAACAGTGGAGTGATGGCCTAGAGGTAACGCGTCCGCCTAGGAAGCGAGAGAATCTGAGCGCGCTGGTTCGAATCGCGGCTCAGCCGCCGATATTTTCTCTCCCTCCACCAGACCTTGAGTGGTGGTCTGGATGCTAGTCATTCGGATGAGACGATAAACCGAGGTTCCGTGTGCAGCATGCACTTAGCTCACGTAAAAGAACCCACGGCAACAAAAGGGTTGTTCCTGGCAAAATTCTGTAGAAAAATCCACTGCGATAGGAAAAACAAATAAAACTGCACGCAGGAAAAAATACAAAAAAAAAGGGTGGCGCTGTAGTGTAGCGACGCACTCTCCCTGGGGACAGCAGCCCGAATTTCACACAGAGAAATCTGTTGTGACAAAAAGAGAAATACAAATACAAGTATACTGACTGGCAAACCAGTTATGCCTACTCACCGCCAGCCAGTCTGTCGCCAATCATCCGGCCACTGTTCAATGAAATCCACCGAGTTTCTTACTCGATTACTAAACCCGTTTTTTTGACTTTTTGCTCATCTTCCAACCCCTCCACACAACCCACCCGCTCCGAGTTTCCTTCCCCCTCCACAGCGGTGAACGCCAAAGAATCCATGAAAATAAATACGTGCACCATCTCTTTTTAGGTAATTATCATGATGAGGACGAAAGCAGTCTTTACGTCTTTATCGTTATACATATTTACGTCATTTCCCGGGATCCCTGAGGATCCAAGAGACGACTAGAAATGGGTGTTAAAAGACCGTTAAATCTGGCCTATATCTTTATGTCGTGCATTTTTTCGTCATTTCCCGGTGACAAAGGGTTCTGACCAAGAATGGAAAGTCCGGGGCAGTTTAGCCGATGATGTCGCCCACTTGAAAACAAACACGTGGATTTCCTCCTCAGTATTGATACCGTTTGCATTTGGTGGCGCCCACATGGCCATACCCATTTGAAGAAAAGCTTTGGGGCACGTCCCGCTCTACCCCCTCCACCTCCAAACTCCACCCCGCCACTGCTTGAAACGGGAGGTACTGTTCTCTTGCCACCCACTTTCCAAACAAGGTCTTCTTACTTTCTGTGTTCGTGCTTAACAATTGTTTTTGATGAAAAAGAACAGGCTATAAACAGTGATGCACAAGAGATTATTTTGTACTGAACTGGCCTTCCGTTTTGTCCCCCCACCCCCACCTTTGTCTCTGTGTGCCACTTTCTGTGTGTGTGTGTGTGTGTGTGTGTGTGCGCGCGTGCGCGTGTGTGTATTGCATTTTTTCCCCCGCCGTGCTGTCCTTTAACCTCCGTTGACTCCACCCCCATCGCTTTCCACCAGTGAAATCCACCCCCCCGCCCCCACCCTCCGCACCCCCTCGGCCCCCGCCCCCCTCGGCCCCCACCCCCCTCATTGTCCATGGAATTCTATTTTCCCGCACTCACTTCGTCAGAGCGAGAAAGTCGTGCAACCCGTGCCTCTTTGTTGGATACAAGTACATTTGATGGGCCCTCCCAGAGACAACGCGAGTGCTGTGTTTCTGGGTGTTGCTTTCAAGATCTGTCATTTTATCATTAGCAACAACAGCATGTCAGTTGGGAACGCCTTATTGCGAACAGCTTGCAATTGCGTACGCTTCGTGTATCCCCCGTTCCTCCCAACCGCTTCGAAGCGTTCTCACCACACACGCTGATTTTTTCACAATATAACGTCTGCTTCGACCTGATGCCTTTATGAATCTTCATTTTCAAGAACCAGTCAAACATAATCTTATTGTGGCTATTCATGACAAGCTACTTAATTTCCTTCTCAGCCTCTCTGTCACTTTGTCTTCCCACTTTCTCCATCTCTTTGAGTACTTTCGTTCGATCATTGTTTATATATATGTATATATATATATATATATATATATATATATATATATACATATATGCATATATATATATGTATATATGTATATATATATATATATATATATTGAGAGAGAGAGAGAGAGATCTAGATATATCTGTGTGTATATATATATATATATATATATATATATATATATATATATATATGTGTGTGTGTGTGTGTGTGTGTGTGTGTGTGTGTGTGTGTGTGTAATATATTGCATATGATTGACATATGGTCGTGCTAGTGTGTTGAGGCAGAGAGAGACGGGGGATTTGGCGGGAGCGGGGCAGTGATAGATAATTGCCCAGATGAAGCTGCTGGCACACCACTGGTTTGGGCCTCCATTAGTAAAGAAACTTACAGCACAACCTCACTGGTAACCTGGTAGCCCAGGTCCACAGATTGTTGCACCCTTCCTTGGGAACAAAAAACGTGTTGAATTCATGGGGAGTGACCAAGGGCAGATGTTTAATGTTGCTTGGTCAGCCCAGAAATCGTGCCAGAAGGAAGCAGCAATGTCCTCATGGGTCAGAGCATTCCAGTCTTCTGCTCCAGAGAAGAGTATGTTCATTGTCAAACCTGCATTGGATCCACTTGTCATCAGCGTGACAAGCTCTCTGAGGTGGCCACTTTAGCTGCATTTCACAACTTAAGGCCACTGTCTTTCTCGAAGAGCAGACTTGGGAGTCCACCTGCGGCTTTCCAGAGAGGGTCAGTGGAGCTTCTGCAGCCTCTGGTCAACGTTGCCATCTTGTGGCAGCAGTTCACAGCAAACCTGGCTGCTTTGCCTTTGATGGATGGAGTATACCTGTATGTTGTGGATCCAGTAACTGAGACAGGCTAGCTGACTTCCTGGTTGCTGGGTCCACACTGTGTATTTAAGCTCCATGAGTCATCAGACGCTGTTTTGGTGCACTGTGAGCTTGAGGTATCAAATTGCAAAATGGTGTCATTCTCTAGAGAGGCAGGTAAACTTCATTGATGTAGATCGGTAATAGGGTAGGCCCAGTCACCAATCCTTGGGACTTGCCTGAGCAAATGGATACAAACTCGGGCCAACTACCTCAATAGTTTGTATCAGTGTATGTATGGCACCTTGGCTGGCTCCATACCTGACACACCACCCTCCACCCTGTCCCCCAAATCCCCCCTCTAATCTCTCTGTGACTGAAATAAGCCGATTCTTTGGCAAGGTGTCATTGTATTTATAGATGTGGATCTTGGATTCAAAATCCACTAAAGTCACAAAAATCATTGCCCACTGTCGGATCCGTTCCCTGTGGTAAATGGAGTGAAGCAGGGCTGCGTCCTGGCACCCACACTGTTCTCCATTCTCTTCTCTCTCATGCTGATTGACGCCTTCCAAGACTGTGACCGGGGCATCTACATTCAATTTCGCACAGATGGCAAACTTTTCAACGCGGCGACTCCACGCCGGGTCCAGGGTGTTTGAGGCACTGTTGAGAGTGTTTTTCTTCGCTGATGAATGCGCGCTTGCTGCACACACTTATGAGGACATGCAGTTCATTACGGACAGGTTCTGAACCTCCTGCAGGCACTTTGGACTCCATCAGCCTCGGCAAGACCGAGTCCATGTACCAACCAGCTAACTCACAGAACGCCAGTGCCTTCCTCCACCTGCAATCAAGATCGATGACACAGAGATCAAGTCAGTCGACAAGTTTTGCTACCTGGGCAGCACCCTGTGCAGCAACGGAGCCCTTGATGCAGAAGTGACGCTGCGCATCGCCAAGGCCAGCTCCGCCTTTGGCAGACTCAACAACAGGCTGTGGAACAATAAATGCATCAGGCTCAGCACCAAAATCAAAACCTACAGAGCTGTTGTGCTGACCACCTTGTTGAACTGCTGTGAAACATGGACGACATATCGTCGTCACATTCAACAACTTGAGCAGTTTCACCAGAGATGCCTACGAAAGATCCTCGGCATAAATTGGCAAGACAGGGCCTCCAACCTCCAGGTCCTAGAGAGGAGCAGCCTGCCCAGCATCGAAAGCCTGCTGATCCAGTGCCAGCTACGCTGGACAGGACACGCTGTCCGCATGACAAACAGCAGGATCCCGAAGATGCTTTTGTATGGCCAGCTGAAGGAAGGCCACCGCGAACTTGGAAGACACTGCAAGCGCTTCAAGGACACCTTGAAGACAAACCTCAAAGCCTGTGACAGACATCGCTTCCTGGGAAACTGATGCCCTTGACCGCTCTCGCTGGAGGATGCTGTGCTCTAGTGGCATAAATACGTTTGAAAACAAGAGAACGCTGGCCATTAAGGAGAAGCGTGAGCGAAGGAAGCAGGGTTCAACTTCTGGAGACGTTTTCCCTTGCAACACCTGTGGGAATCGGCCTCTTCTCCCATATGAGGACACACACCGACAGATAAGCCTGCCTGCCTACTCATCCGTCGGTCCGACGGGAGACTCCATCATCACTGAATGTGAATTGATCTTGGATAAAGCATCCATTACACAGTAACTAAAAGCATTGCCCATTGAATGTGAATGGATCTTGGATTAAGCATCCAATAAAGTAACAAAATTCATTGCCCACTGAATGTGAATTGATCTTGGATAAAGCATCCATTGAATGGAGAATGGGGTCTCCCGTCGGACCGACGGATGAGTAGGCAGGCAGGCTTATCTGTCGGTGTCATCGATCTTGATTGCAGGTGGGGGGGTGGGTGGGGGGGCCAGGGGGTGCGGGGGAGGCACTGGCGTTCTGTGAGCTAGCTGGCTGGTACATGGACTTGGTCTTCCTCTTCGTTGATGACTGCGCGCTTTGCTGCACACACTCATGAGGACATGCAGTTCATTATGGACAGGTTCTCAGCCTCCTGCAGGCGCTTTGGACTCACCATCAGCCTCAGCAAGACCGAGTCCATGTACCAATCAGCTAGCTCACAGAAAGCATCCATTAAACAGTAACAAAAAACATTGCCCATTGAATGCACATGTTTTTCAATGTGAAGGAACTGTTTTGTTCGACGGAGAATAGCAAATGTATTTTCCATGAGCATCTTCCATTGTCTTCTTTGCATCACCACTTCCCTTCTCTCTGCCCTTTCCTCACCCCACCTCCAGATACAGTGTGTGCAGGCATGTGTTTACACAGAATATACACACCTGTCTTCTGTTCCAGAGTTGGCACACCTGTATTCTGAATGTCACTTTACTGGATCTCAAAGGACGGGACGACAGTAAACACGACCTATGTGTTACCAGGGACAACAAGGTCAATATTTTCCTCCACTGTGTTACTGGGTCAAGGTCAGTCAAGTTCAGTTCCCTTTGTACCTTAGTATAGTTAAAAGCTATCCTATGCACGGTGGTGTGGGCATCAGTAACCGCTGCTGTCACTCAAATTTAACACTGATTTTGTTTGTGCTTGTTTTGGTGTGTGTGTGTGTGTGTGTGTGTGTGTGTGTTTGTCTGTGTCTGTGTTTTGTCCTTGTCTGTGTTACAGTGGTAGTAACAGTATTAGTTCTTGATTTCACATCAATCTACTTTGATAATTTAAGACGAAATTGTGTGTGTGTGTGTGTGTGTGTGTGTGTGAGTGAGAGAGAGAGAGAGAGAGGGGGGGGGATGAAGGGAGGGGAGTGTGAGGTTGGGGATCTTTTGTATCAGCTTGAAAATTAAATTAAATGTTAAACAATCTCATTGACCAGGTGAATCAGAGAGTGTGGTGTTTCTTTCAGGTATGGCAGTCGCAGTTCGCTGAACCCATGTCTGCAAGCACAGCCCTTCGTTACACTGCATTGTGGCTCCATGGTGAGTACCTGTCTCTCTGCTGTTCTGATTGTCTGTGTGTCTTCAAGTCTCTCCGGCCTACACTGTGTGTGTTTTCATCTCTGTGTGCACATATGTGTTGGTGCGCGATTGTGCACCTGCATAGTTTGCATGCATGTATGAATGTGCTTGCACGCACAAGTGTGTGTGTGTACATGCACAGCTTTGCATCATGTTCGTGTGTGTGTGTGTGTGTGTGTGTGTGTGTGTGTGTGTGACTGACATGTTATTGAACTTGATAGGGACTAATACAGCTGTCAAACTGATTGTAACTAGAGTTCAGTGACACTGTAAATGAATACAAAAGTTCAAATTGTAAATCACTCTGCAAGCTTCACACAGTGACACCATAATTTCAGAGACGGCGCCATTTTGTTGTAAGCAACATGGTTTGATGACACTAACAAAGTTTACATCATGATACTGGAAATGAACAGGGTTAACATCGTGACACTGGAAATGAACAAAGAGATTACATCGTGACACTGGAAATGAACAAACAGTTAACATCGTGACACTGGAAATGAACAAAGTTACCATCATGACACTGGAAATTAACAAAGTTTACATCGTGACGCTGTAAATGAACAAAGTTTACATCGTGACACTGTAAATGAACAAAGAGTTTACATCATGACACTGTAAATGAACAAAGAGTTTACATCGTGACACTGTACATGAACTAAAAACTGATAACACAGTGACATTGCAAACATTAGTTCACACAGTTACACCCTAACTGAACAAAGCAGTGACACCAGATGAGCACAAAACAGGTCAGAAACAGAGACACAGCAAACACAAAATGGGTCACACACCGACATTGGACATGTTTCACAACGACAGTATAACTCAGCAAACAGTTCACACAGTACCACAGAAAAATGACCACAAACGTGCACGCCATGACTCCATGTAATGTACTTGTTGCAGGGTGACCAGGACGGCCAGACGTCCATGGTGATGTGGATGGAGGAGGGGGGGAAGGTGGTGGACACCACCCATCACACCTTCCACCCCCCTGACCAGGTCGTCACAGTGCTGCCTCTGAAGGGGGACCTGAACGAGACCAGGTATGTCCCATTGACGCCATTTTCATGCTCCAGTTTTTTGTTCTCCCTCATTCTTTCGTTTTTCCTTGTTTTTGTTGGGTTCCCTTTTTGTCTGTTTTTTCCTTTCTTTTTGATAGTGTTAGAACATTTCTAAAACAATATATTTTATTTTGTTTGTGCCCTTGGTATGTAAGGCGACTACTTGTTTATGTTCTATCGTTTGACAGTATTTCATATGTTGTGTGCATGTGCTAAATCATGCAGTTTCATGGCCTAAGAAAGGAGAAGTGAATTCTGCATATCTGTAGTAAGTCTTGATAAATCATCCTTTATTAGCCCTGAAATAGCTTCTTTGCCGTTAGCAGAACTACACGATTTGATCAGTTATTACTTTTTTTTATTTTTTTACAAGAATCATTGTTAACTTGATTTTTCTCACATTATCCTTCTCATACCTTTTGACAATGCTGCAGGTTTACCGTCGCTGTCTCTCGGCGCTGTGTAACGGGGAAAGATTCCGACAAGCCCCCAACACCAGTGAGAAGTGTGATCCCACCCATGGATAGCGTCCAGCCTCCAGTGTCCCTGAACGCCCACACTGACCACATGCCATCCCTCCGCACGCAGCGGCACAAGAGGGAAGCAGGAAACACACAGCTGCGCTCCCCATTCAGCAAGTCGTCTTTTTTGGCGAAACACAACCGCCATCTGAGGGACGTGATGAGCAGTGACGATGCAACCAGTGACAGCGTTGTGGTGGACAGCACTGGAAATGCAGATGTCACGTCGTCTTCCTCAACACTGCCATCAGGAACTTCATCAGGTGTTAGAATGTTGATTTCTGACATTACTGATGACTTTGGGGAAGATAATTTAGTCGTGCAAGGCAGGGGAATGACTGAGTCTCCATTTTTTCATGAGGATGCTGACACTTCGGAAAATGGAGTCACTACTGATGGAAGCAGCAAAGTGTCTGATTCGTCAGTACCCTTACCAGACAGTGGTGAACCTGAAACCACAGCTGTCAGTGAACGGGGTGTGAACATCACTGAAAGCTCTGACTTGAAGTCATCAGTGATTACCACGTCTGCAGAGACTGAGAGGGTAACCCCAACCCATGGTCAACCAGTGACATTCACAGGAACAACCACTACACCAAGGACATCATCATTATCACCATCAACAACAGTGGCACAAACTAATACCGCAACAGAAAATAAGCAAGAAATGTCAAGCATGAGTGGCAGTACAAAAGACACCAAAGATGCTCAAAGTTCTCCTGATAGCACCAACTCAAAACAAACCACTTCTGCTTTGAACAGCAACGCAGAGCAAACAACTGAAGACATAACAAATGCTGTTACAAACTCGATCACAACAGACTCTGTAACATCAGACTCCAGTTTTCCTGCAGATCACGCGGGCAACAGCAGCAGTGAACAAAGCCAGTCCACACCACACTCCACTTCCACACAAAGGGGAGGCAGTCCAAGCACAGACGCAAAACCAACAACCCCTGCACAAACTCCCTCAGCCATGACCCCCGTCCCCTCAGCCATCTTCAGCAGCACCCCAAAGAGCGCCACCACAGCCCACAGCAACAGGCAAGATTCGAACCCCAACAGTGGCGGCAGCTCTGATGAAGCCTTCTGGCCGATCGTTGCTGCGCTTGTCATTGGCGTCCCCTCCATCATTGTCTTCGGTATTGCCATCGTCGTCATCCACAAGAGAAGGCGCGTTGCCTCTCCATCCAACAGACTTCGGGCTGCCAGCATGTATTCTTCCTGAACAGAGCGGGCCTGTTCACCGAGACTCAGTGCCTTCTGCATAGACAGACTGACATCCAGTACAAACTGAGCTGTTACTGTGATTATTAAGTAGAAAACTTGGTGTGTACATTCACATTTTACTTACAGTATGCGAGGTGAGATCTACTGCCTTTTTCTTTACATATTGTCTCAAAATGTTGCTGTCAGAATATTGAGGCCTTTAATGTCAATCACTGACAGGGAAACTGTTTAGTGATTTTCCTTGACGAATTCAGTGAAAGGGTCTGACAGAACTTTTGATGGAGTAAAACGTTTTGTTTAGATTTGACTTTGTGAGTGTATGTGCATGTACTCCAGTGTGCACAAGTATTTCTATTTAGTGTGTGTATAATTATACAAAGTGATTAACTGCCTCAGTATACAGCATATGAACAGTACGTCTTCAGTTTTTTTTCCACTTCGATATTGGATAAAATGAAAAGGAAAGGGAGTGTTTGCGACAGTGTGCATGCTTGTGAGCATGCCTGCTTGCACAGCATCTGCGTGTGAATGTGTGTGCATGTTATACATGGCATTTTCTCTCCCATACTGTAAATAGCAGGAATTGAAACCATTGAACTTTTGATGAGCACTGTTCCAAATTAGCACAGCTTAATAAAGCACACAGGAAATCAAGATAATGTATGAATGCAGAGAGGACTCTGATGCAAGACATACGTAGACACAAGACTTCTCCTCCTTTGTTTGTGGGCTGTAACTCACACGTTCACTCGTATGTACACAAGTGGGTTTTAACGTGTATAACCGTTTTTACCCCGCCATGTATGCAGTCATACTCCCGGAGGTAAGACGCAGGACAAGTGTGGGAGCTATGGCCTGCAGTCTTTATATCTATTCCATACTGAGAGCACAGGCACCATGCCAGAATCAGTAAGGTGGTGTTTATCTGAACCAGTGATCAGGATTCAAGGTCCCGTTTTGACATGGTGTTATGTCCTTGGGAAAGGCACTAACTTGATTTTCCTTGCTCACCAAAGTTGGGGTAGATTAAAATGGCGGAAGGAGAGGATTGGGCCCCGCCTTCCTCTGCCAAGCCCAAGACACTGAATATGAATTCACAGTCCAGAGCAGGCAGGCTTCTGTGGTTGGCTGTGTTGTTAACATGACTGACTGGATCAGTCGGGACAGTGGGCAGGAGAGAGTGAATCTTCCTGTCTATCAAATGTACACTCGGTTAGGATTTACGTAAATGATCAGTGTTGGAATGTTATGCATTTAATATTATTCAAAGAATTTGGTGTCTCGGAGTCTGGTGGATAAAAGTGGATAGCATAGCTGTATGTGTGTGGTCAGTGTGTGTGTGTTTGTGACCGAGTGTTGGGGGACCTTTGGGTGTGTGTGGCAGTTAGAATATGCGGTTGGTATACATTTGTTGGATGTACATTCTGTATAGGTGTGTGTGTGCGCATGTTTGCTCAAGTTTGACAAACGACTATTTTTCAAAAGAAATTGTTTATTTCAGATACAAGGTCATCTCTTCTGTACTACCTGTCTCTCGGTCACCAACTCTGACGATTGCTCTTGATTTTGGGTTGTGTGCGAGCAAGTATTTGCACCTTTGAATTATTAATGTACAGTTTCAGAGTCCCAATACTGAGTAAGTGCCATGTCCACTTGTTACTGTTTTCACCCTACCTATTCTGTCTCATACCATTGGGTTGGTTTTTACAGCCTTACCACTGCTTAGGTTTATCAGAAATGGTGCAGGAAATTTATGAACTGCATTTTACACAAGTACACGTGTGTAAAAGTTTGTGCACAATAATCATTAGTGCACATGTTCATAAGCATTAAAGAGAGAGAATATTTAACTGAATGAGAATTAATTTGTAGAACTTTCATACTGAACAATTGATGCAGTTGATAATGCTTGTTACTATCATGTCCCGATTGAAATTCTTCAGTGCTGTGAGAATGACAGGTTAATAGGTTGGTGGTGTACATTTTTTATTGATGTATCTTGGTCCACATGAGTGGGCCCATGCAGGTCTGTGCATGTAGAAACACACCTTTGACACTGTGTGTATTTTCATCTGCCTGTGCTGTTCCACAATGTTTCTTGATCTCCGTTTTAACAGTATTTTTTTCTCCACATGGGGATTCGAGGTTCTTTCAGTATAAACAGTATCCTTGCCTTCAGGAAATACTGAGAAGTTTCTTCTTTCCCACCACTCTTTGTTTCTTGCATTTTCCTTTTGTTAGTTCATCTGTTTTCTTCAAGAAATCCTTGAATATTTTCTTCTTTTTCCAGACTTGATAACTGGGCATTTTTAATATGATGCATTCTTTTTTGCACCTATGTTTGAGGTGTATGGTGACAATTTTTGTACATTTCTTAATATATAAAATTTCTTGCAAAAAATTGTCAGATATCAGAGGCCTGTCCTTGGTTTGTGTGCCCGAGAAAACGAGTGCCTAGTATTCTTTACATGCTTTTTTTTTTTTTTTTTTCGTTTTGAATTCATGGGATCAGTATTTTGCTTTTCAGTCCTCCTATGGTCAGCTGGACTAGAAAATATAAGCAACAAAAGACAACAAAAAAGCCAGTATTTTTTCTGCTATATTGGAAAAACCAAAGCAGTGACATACAAAAGGAAGTTCGTGCTTGTACAATCCAGGGGAATAACTATTTGATTTGAATGTTTGAACTTGAAGTGATGTCAGGTCATGATAAATGGTGTTTGCTCATGTTTTCACCTTTCTTAAAACCACTGAGTCAGTAACTGTGAAGTTCAGCTTTCTGAACATGAATTTCTGTTGAAATTCATTGGACAGAATGACAGGCATATATATTTAAGTGCCTTGTGGGTGCAGTTTCTGGTAGGTGGTTTGATGCTGGTTTATATGAGGTTATTTACACATATATCTTATGTCCATATTTAGATAAGTTTTGTGGGTTATGCCACTATTCGTTGAGCTGCTGAAAACAGAAATACAGGAATTAGAAAAAGGGGAGAAAAAAAAAAAGAAAAATCCCCCCCAAAACAACAAAAAAAAAACAACTGCACACATCTCTCCAATCAACAGCTTATCCCCTCCTACCCTTATTTTCAAACCAAGTATTAGCTCTCAGACATGCCAGTGGAAGACAAAATTAATGCAAACTTCCTTATTTTGCTAATTCAATTCTGATAACTTCTTTAAATGATAGCAACATTAAAAACAACATATAACTAGTTTCATTTTTGAAAATGGTATTTCAAAAATATATAATTGAAACAAACATATTTTTCTTATGTACATTATCCTTTTCCCCTGTCTCATAAAACCCCCTTCCCACCCCCCCAAAAAAAAACATCCACCCTATCCCAGTCTCTGCTAAATGGTACCCCATCTCACCCCAGTTTTCACTGAAATATTATTTTCATTTTCCAAAGTCCAAGCTGAGATTGAGATAGTGGATCTTTGGGGGTATGCTGCTTTATATAAAGGAAAAATATGAATGTACACAGGGAAACAGTTTTTCATTCAATTATATATATATTAATAAAAAAAAAGCAAACAATTGAAACTGGTAATATTTTAACCAAAAAAACCCCCCAAAACTTTGTTTTATTATGTATGAAAAGTAATAATAATAAAAAAAAAAAAAAAAAAAAAAAAAAGAAAGTTTTTTTTTCTTTCAAATTGTACAATCAAAACATGAGGTATATATATACTATAAAAAAAAGAAAAGAAAAAGAAATTGGTTTGTTTTTTTCTTTCAAATTGTACAATCAAAACATGAGGTATATATATACTATATAATACAGGGGAGAGGGTTGGAGGGTGACTGGATACTGTAGCTTCACATTCTTTTGTTGCATGTGTGGTCTGCAGAATTCTATGGGTTATGGAGACTATGTTCAGCTTGCATTCCCCCACCAAATGTGGAGACTGCATGTTAAATATACCAATGTGTCCATAACACAAGGATTTCTGCAGTACCATACATACAACAACAATGTGTTATGGCAGTACTCTGCAACCCTTACTGTCCACTTTTGTTTATCAGCTGACTTAAATGTTGAATGATAAACTTGAGCTTTTGTTAGGTCCCATTACCCATATGATTTTTGTTGTGTGTACAGTTGTCATTTGAGATATGTGAAGTAAGTGTTTTTCAGAGT
The DNA here is from genome assembly GCF_041734735.1 of Babylonia areolata. Lineage (NCBI taxonomy): Eukaryota > Metazoa > Mollusca > Gastropoda > Neogastropoda > Buccinidae > Babylonia > Babylonia areolata. Next base: position 6,887,911 of record NC_134897.1, on the reverse strand, counting down.
GAATATAAAAGAAGTGCTTAAAATAAACACTGAATGGATGTGGAGTTCTTCTTTGTCATTATATAATAACAGAAAAAAATGGGGAGGGAGGGCTGATTCACAAAGTTGGACTTAGTATATATGTGTAAGTACGAGCGTATATATGTGCATTGGCCATTTCCCACCCCCTTTTATTTCAATGAATACAATAAAGACATCCTTTTATTTTAATGAATACTGGCTACTATACTGGCTTTTTAATTTATTTCATTCGTATGAAAGATATATTTTCAAAAAAGAAAAAGATCATTAAATTTTCATTAAAAGAAAAAATGGTAAGGGGGTGGGGGGGCACATCCTAATATAAGTCGAACTTTGTGAATGGGTTGTTCCTCCCCTTAGTAATCTAAATATGTTTGTGACAACCCACAGGCCACACACATCCACAAGGCTCAGTCTGGGCTGTGACAACCCACAGGCCACACACATCCACAAGACTCAGTCTGGGCTGTGACAACCCACAGGACACACACATCCACAAGGCTCAGTCTGGGCTGTGACAACCCACAGGACACACACATCCACAAGGCTCAGTCTGGGCTGTGACAACCCACAGGACACACACATCCACAAGGCTCAGTCTGGGCTGTGACAACCCACAGGACACACACATCCACAAGACTCAGTCTGGGCTGTGACAACCCACAGGCCACACACATCCACAAGGCTCAGTCTGGGCTGTGACAACCCACAGGCCACACACATCCACAAGGCTCAGTCTGGGGCTGTGACAACCCACAGGCCACACACATCCACAAGGCTCAGTCTGGGCTGTGACAACCCACAGGACACACACATCCACAAGGCTCAGTCTGGGCTGTGACAACCCGCAGGGAGCTATCCATATCAAGTTGCCTTGAGGCCACACACATCCACAAGCGGCCATTTATCTGTGACTATTATTTTCTCGGCTGTGTCATTGTAGAAGATGGATATGGAGCTTTAAAAATCTTTATTATTAATTTGTTACAAATTTTTGTGATTAAGTACATGTTCTAAAACCATCCCCATCAAATGCATACACAAACGTAAGTGCTCATTTTCTACTGTTGTATGGTCGTTTTTTCCAGATTCCAAATTAAAAAAAAAAGAAAAAAGATTGAAATCTATAAAAAAAACAAACAACAACAACCCCCCCCCACCACCCCACCCCCAACAAAAAAGCACTGCTGGTGAAAATGGGACAAATCTTATACAACAGTAAAACACAAACATACATACAATGTTTGACTCTCAAGTAGTTGATAAGATGTCCAATACACCAGAATATTCAGATTTTTTTAAATATCTTAATCATCAAACAGTACAAGTGGTACCTTGGTGTTGACTCTTGAGATTATTATCATAATATTGAAGATGAACAAGTCCAATGTGTTTCCTAATAGACGCAAGATCATGACATCCAGACCTGCCAGCCCTTCAGTTTTCAGAGGAATTCATATGGCTTGCTTAGGAAAAAAAACAACTTATGCTCAAACATACAAAATAATCAGCATTTGTTCTATTTGCACCAACCCCATCCATCATTGTACCAAAGTGACAAGTTAATGTGTGATGCTCTGAACTTTAAAAGAAAAAAGATCAAAGTACTGCCCAAACAGAAATTCCATGGACAAAGAGGTTCCTATATAAATGCTGTTCGATTAGCTGTCAGTATCATACTTGCTGCACAATAATGCCCATGTTCCATGCGCAAACTTTGTTCTTTATCATCTGCTGCCACTTCTTCCAGCAGTGACTTATTAAAACAAGTAATCAAGGCCAACATAAGTTTTTATGGGATCATAACATTCTCCTAATTTCCAAATAGCACAACAGTACAGCTGTACTAAAAATATTATAAGTAAAACATATTTTTTATCGCCTGTGGCTCTGAACAGAAGAGGGGAATTGCCTAAAACTGCAAAGAGACCCGTCTATGAAACAGAACTGATAGTTAGCTGCCTGACTGAAATAAAAGGACATTATCTTCTAAAAAGTAAAATGAAGTAAACCTGGGTAATGATGGATTCTAAAAACAGTACCCCCCCTCCTCCCCGCCCCCAAATAAAAACCCCAACAAAAACATTTGTATGATACCATTGTTAAATCTTTTCTAATTTGTTAGAAATATTCCTCTAAAGCCTGTTAAGGGTTGGCAGGTCTGTGCGTTTGAGAGCTGTGATTTTGCTTATTAAGTTTTGGAAACTGTTCAATGTTTAATGGAGGTAGATCTGTGATAAAACAAACTTACCCCTGAATACTCTGTAAAAAACAACCAACAAAAACAACAACAAAACCCCCACCAAAAAAAACCCAAACAAACATTCAGTCATTCATGCACTCGTAACAGTCATGGCAGCGTAAAAAACAAACTTTTATCAAGACAACTGATAAACTACATGAGGAGTGCAAAGATGAAGATACTTTCAATCAAACCATGCAAACAAGTATTCAAGGACCAAAAAAGTATACACTGACCTGTTCTCTATCATTCAACACAATACTTGCCAGTAACACTGTTAAAAACTTAAGTCGTAATCACTCAAAGGCTTGGAAGACCTCATGAACAAGCCAAATATTCTGATAAAATCTTTAGTACAATGAACATATCTAAATATACATTCAAAGCTGGTACTCAGCTCACAAAACCATCATTGTTAACTTTTTAAAATATGTCGTTTTTTTTTCTTGAAAGGTGCAACTTCCTGCAAAATTGACATTCCAACTGCTTCAGTGTCATCTGCTATGGAACTGTTTCCATGCTGTACTGTTGTTTCATGGAATTCCTGGCTAACTGAGCAGTACATTTATACAGATATACTGTAAAACAAGGTTTCCTAATGGCCTTTTCCAATGCCGAGAGAATGGCGTCTTTCCCATCCTATGCTTTTAGTCATTAGTTATAAAAGTCTGTAGTGACAAATTATAGAATGCTAACAAAATCCTCATAAAATTACCTTAGGAGATCTTTTTTTTTTTTTTTTTTTTTTTTAAATCAAGATAATTCATTCAGTCATTGGCCAGAAAATGATTCCTGTTTGCTGGCTATTGCTGCATTGGTTTTCATCAGAGGTTTAGCAACAAAACTGGCAAATGTCTAAACTGTTAGTGGGAGGGGAAATTATACAGTCTTGTCCAGAAATTCCAGCACTGAATCAAAGTAAAGTGATATATAGGTCGCATTAAACAATAACAAAAGAGCAGAATTTATTTTTTTCCAGAGATTATTTTTGTTGTCACTAATCTGGTGCTAAAAGGTGTACAAGTAAATGCAAACACACAAAAAAAAATGATCTCCTTTGATGTTAAGTAAATCCATACGCACAATATCATTTGATGAAGTAAAATCCAGACACACAGTAAGTTCATGTGATGTTCCGTCCCTTGCACACTCACATCAGAACCAGACAGGTGCAGTCATTTTACTTGCCATGTTTTCCCTGAAACAAACATTTGTATTTCAACCCAACATGGAGAAACTTTCACAAAAATATTGATCATCATTATCATCAAATATCTAAACAGAATTGTAAAAACTGATTTTTACACTCAGTGCAAGGTGAAATTCAGTCCCAGAACAAACTTCTTGTCACTTCAATAAATCTATGGTTTAGAATTTTGGAATATTCTCAACCTGTCAAAATAACTCATTTACATGGAACCAGACTTCTGTTCTGTAACTAGAGATTCAGCAAGACAGAGAAAGATGATCTGACAAATAATTATCATACATACACACGCACAAATAAAATAATTTTTCAATGTTTCACGCTTTGAGTGCATGCGCACACACCACACACACAGATATCAAATCGTCAAATAAAACAACACTCAAACCTACCTTAAGTTTGTCAATTTCCAGTTTTAAGGCGTGGTTTTTCGATCTTTCTTTCTCCAGGTCTGCATTCAAGCTATGCAGCTGCACAATAAATCAGCATGTGCTCAAAAATTACAGTACCAACTGCTGTTTCGTAATCAGACTGTAGTGCCACACCAGACACAGTCAAGATGGTGACTGCTGAAGGGGGAGTATTATGTGCCTTGAACAAACTGTCCCTAAGAATGAACAAAAACATACATAAAACAGCTGACTTTTGCTTTTCATATATGAGCTTAGAGCTCCTCTCAAAGGACAATTTTCCATGTTAAGTTGGATTAAACACACACACACACACGCACACCAATTACGCCGTCCTGACAGACTGGTCCATGTATTGACATTTGCATCACCTTAAACGCCACAGCCAGCCTTGACTGTTTTCACCACAGAGACAGAACTGCTGAGTTTTCTACACTTCGCCGTTTCTAACACAATATAATTTCATCTTATTAGACGTTGAGCATTTTATCTTATTTTATGTATTTATTTATTTTTTTCATAACTAGTCCATACAGCTACTGTTAAGTGACTATAATTACTGTTTAATTTTCGATTTACAACTGTGGTAAGTCGAATAAGTAGCTGACTCAATCACAAATTGTATAATTATTATTATTATTATTGTTATTATTATTGTTGTTGTTGTTGTTTTATTTTCTAATTTAGAGTTTCTTATTTTCTTTTTCCTTATACCCTCCACACACTATACCCAACATAAACATACTCTCCTCCATAATGCCCCCCATTCGCAAACAGGCAATCCAGGTTATGCAGTGGAATGCTAGATCCATCTCCACAAATTTACCATATCTTATCCAGCATTTGGCAAATAATAACTACCAAGCACTTATATTACAATCACTTAATGTTAAGAAGAATAAATTACCCAAGCTTCCAGGTTATTATTACCCACCTGTGCACCAGAATGTAGATGCTGCCACAAAAATCAGTGCCGCACTATATATTCAAGAAGGAATAGAGTACACCGTATGCTCTCCACCAGCACCTAACACTACTCCAGATTTTCATTCATGCGCGGCACGTATTAGGTTCAGTGATCATCTTACTCTACGTGTCGTATCTGTGTATTTACCGAGAGGCCCAAACGAAGTAAACACGGAATGGTTACATAATATTCAGGATAATGAAAAATGGTTGATTGGGGGAGATTTTAACGCCCATTCTCCTTTTTGGGACAAAGATTGTGTATCAGTTACTTGTAACCGCTTTGTAGAAAATATTGTAGATTCCTCCTTGAGCCTTTTAAATGATGGCAGCGTTACCAGAATCCCTGATATTGTCACTCACAGGGCATCTGCTATAGATCTGTCTTTCATATCCCCTACGTTGTATCCAGAATGTAAATGGACGACATATAAAGATACATTGGGAAGTGATCACTTACCGATCATCATGACTTTTAATGTAACTCAAAGACCTACAGAATTTCAAAAAGACAAAGTTCCAAGATATAAATATAAAGATGCTAACTGGGAGAAATTCGAAAGTCTGCTTGCTAGCTATAACACAGAGTTCATAAACACCGCGGATATAGATACATTGTATTCATTCTTTACTGACACCATTTTACAAGCTGCCGACATATCAATTCCAAAATACAATTCACTTAAATCAAGCAAGCATTCGGGAAATATTTGGTGGACACCAGCCTGCGAAGCAGCAGTAGATAATAAAAAATCTAAATTTATTACTTATCTGAGCAACAAATCACCAGAGAATCTTATTGAAAAGAAAAAGGCAAATCATCATAGCAACATGGTCATTGCACAGGCAAAAAGACAATATTGGTCTTCCTTCTGTAATAGGGAGATTTCTGATCATAAAGATACTAAAAAGGTATGGAAAAAATTTAATGAAATGAAAGAAGGTATAAATTTGCCATCTTGTCCTATTAAGATAAAAGACAAAGATTTCCCGTCCAATGTAGAGAAGGCAGAAACATTTGTAGAAATGTTCTCGGAGTCTATGCGATTGGAAGGTCTCTCACTTAAAAACAGAAAACACAGAACCGAAGAAGAGAGCAAAAGTGATTATACAGATCCATGTCCTGATAATAGTCAGTACATCAATGCTCCACTCACGCTCAACGAGGTTAAAGAAGCATTAGTATCCCTCCCTAAAAAGAAAACATCTGTAGGACTTGATGCAGTCTCAAATGAGATGCTGAGACATTTACCAGAAAATTTTGTTGTTTTATTGTTTGATATTTTTCAAAAGTGTTGGATTGATGGTTTAATGCCAGCACAATGGAAACAGTCTATTGTGATACCAGTTCATAAACAAGGAAAATGCAAAACAGATAAGAGCAGCTACAGGCCAATTGCACTAACATCACATACTGGTAAACTAATGGAAAGAATAATTTTGAGAAGGCTGATGTACTATTGTCATAAAAATAAGATTATCCCAATTAACCAAGCGGGCTTTCAGAGAGGTAGATCTGCAATTGATAATTTGGTAAAACTTACAACACATGTAAAACAACAATTCGCTAGAAGGAAAAACGTTCTTGCAACTTTTTTTTGATGTGAAGAAAGCCTATGATCAAGTTTGGCATGCAAAGTTACTCTTTAAACTGAAATCTGTTGGCTTTTCAGGACATCTCTATGATTATATCAAAGATTTCCTGAGTGAAAGAAGTATACAGGTACGGGTCGGGAATACATACTCAAATCCTAAAACTCTTCACATGGGATTACCCCAAGGTTCTGTTATTGCCCCTGTTTTATTTAATATCTTGTTGAACGACTTACCCAAACACTTATCAAATGATGTGATCCTAGTGCAATACGCAGATGATATATGTATGTGGATGAATGTAACTATGAAACGGAATACATCCAAAAGGGCTTTAAACTATATCAAGAAAATATACCAACGAGAAATAGATAGATTAAATAGATATATTGCTGATAATGGTCTTACATTATCATCAGAAAAAACACATATTATGCTTTTTAACAATGGTACAAACCCAGAAGAGTTACCAACATTTAAGATTGAAAATGAGACAATTCAGTATAAAGATACTGTTAAGTTTTTAGGATTGATACTTACTTCAAAACTAACTTGGAACAGCCATATTGAATATATATTAACAAAAACAAGAAAATCTCTAAACTTACTCAAAATTGTGAGTAAACAATACTGGGGACAAGATACAACGATTTTGAAACATTTATCATCATCACTTATTCGATCCAAACTATCCTATGGACAAGAAGTCTTTTTCAATGCTCCAAAATATTTGCTAAAGAAACTTCAAAGCATAGACTGCAAAGCATATAGACTTGCCCTTGGTGTACCTTTCCATGCATCGACCCTCGGAACATACAAAGAAATAGGAGTACTACCTTTAGATGAATACCGAAACCTCGCATGTGCTAAATACGTACTGAGAAGCTCAACAACTGAAAATTATACATCAGAGGAAGTAAAAATTACATCCGAAAACAGCTTCCCCAAAAGAGCTAAAAACATATCTTATTTAACACCCATTGGCACGTTTGTGTCAAACCTGTTCGAAAAATCTAAAATTAATTCAGATGACGTAGACACACAGAAGACCGTAAGTCCATACCCCATCTGGGAGATGAATAAAGCACATTTTGATGTTAATCATACTGACATTAAAAAGAATGAAAATCCGAATATCATGGCAACGGAAGTCCGAGTACACCTTCAAAATAGATACCGTGATCATTTACAGATCTACACAGATGGCTCACTATTAGACAATGGCCAAGCAGGTTCAGCTTTTGTTATACCAGAACTGAAAACGGAAAGATCATACTATATTGGTAAAAATCGTTCAATATTCACTGCTGAACTTATTGCTGTTCTTATGGCTCTAAATCATATTCTTGATCTTCCAATTTGCCTTCTACAAGTCTTGTTTTGCGTTGATTCCAAATCTGTATTATGTGCTTTAAACTCACCAAATTGTAAGAACAAATCTAAAATCATACTAGAAATCAGCCACATTTTACATCTTTTAAGCTTGAAAGGAACACATATTACGTTTTTCTGGGTTCCTTCACATCTTGGTATTCTCTACAATGAATGGGCTGACAGGGCTGCAAGAAAAGGTGCAAAGAACGAACAGGGAACCATAGAACTTTATGTGCCTCTATCTGTACAAGAGGGTTATCGAATACTAGAAAAAACATCGTGGAACAAAGTCAGAGAATTATACCAAGAAAACGGCAAAGCTTTAAACCATAGTGTAATTAATGGTCAACAACCGGGAACTATCAATCAGTCAAATACATACAGTAATTCAATAAGATTAAGGCAGATTCATACATTATCAAACAGGATAAAACTGAACGCTTTTGTAACAAAGTTCAGCAAAGATGTCAGATGCATATGTGGAGAACATATTTCTAGCAACCATGTAATATTCGAATGTCAGAATCTAAAATGTTTTTTGCCAGACTTCACCAAAAGTTCTTTTGAATGTGTTATTAACAATTCCAATATGTTATTTGTTATTGCAGACGGTTTGCTGCATAGTCCTATAGGACATTTGTTATAGATGTTATATTTGTTTGATGTTGGCGTTTATAACGTTTCCATTTTTCCTAGCGTTGTCTCTCCCTATTCACCCTCCACACATACACACACTTTTACCCCTCCCCCTCTCACAGCCCCTACCCCCACGGTTTTTTTTTTTTTTTTTTTTTTTTTTTTTTTTTTTTTTTTTCCCCGTCTAATATCACTTCAAGTGGAAAGACGTTAAACTGAAGACAACAACACACACCAAAACCCCCACTGATGCTAAAGAAGACATGGTGATTTGCATGCAAACAAACTTTGTATTTTTCTGTAGATATGCCTATGCTTTTTTTATGTCACTTTTCCTTTTTTTTTTTTTTTTTTTTTTTAAAGCAAATGTGTCACTAATGTCTCTTTTACAGATAAGAAGTATTCTATTATTTTTTAATCATGTCCTGCAAAAGGACCCAGCCATTTTTCTACCTTCCTTCTGAAATGAAACTCAGACAGACATCTGGTGCCAATGAAGACATTCACAACAACAATTAACAAAAAATGTGGGGAAAATGTTTTCCTTCTTGCCCACAGATGCCTATAATTCACTTGATTATTGTATTGTATTGTATTGTATTGTATTGTATAGTTCAGTATCATCTTGTTACAACAGATTTCTCTGTGTGAAATTCGGGCTGCTCTCCCCGGGGCAAGTGTGTCACCACAGTGCAGCACCACCCTCTTTATTTTCCCGCTTTGCATTTGTTTCACCATCAAAGAGAATTTTCTGCAGAATTTTTGCCGGGGACAATACTTTTGCAGCTATGGTGGGTTTTTTTGTTTTGTTTTTTTAACCTGCCTTAAGTGCATGCTGCACATGAGATCTCAGTTAATCGACACATCCGAATGACTGGCACCCAGACCACCACTCAGTCTAGTGGTAGAGGGAGTAACTAGCGGAGTGCATTACCACTTTGCCACTGCTCCATTACAACAGCAGAGGAGCATTCTGTGGCAGTCGTGAGCAGTTTTAGTTTCAAGGTGTCATGGCGTGTGGACAGATCCATATGTGCTACACATCTGCTGGAAAAAAAAAAGGGGGAGAAAAAAAAAAGAAGCAATTCCTCTATCTTCACATAAACCCAACGCTCTGATCGGGTCTTGACAGCCTATGCTGGGTTCGTGTAAAAAAAACCAAAACATAACATCAGCATGATTTAAAAAAAATTTTTTTTTTTTTTTTAATATTATAAAAAAGGAACAATTGTGATGGGGAGAGACTGGGGGTCACCTGTGTGCTTCCCTCACCTGTTCAGTCAGGTGCAACTTGTCTGTGGTCAGTTCCTCCACCTCTTCCAGTATGGAGCTCTTCTCCTTCACTGTGTCACACACACACACACACACACACACAGCCACACAAACATACATACCCAGCCAGCCAACCACACACACACCCACAAACATCCACTCACCAATACACACCCACCAACACACACCCACAACCACATCCCCAAACACACCACCCAGCCAAACCCACACGCAAATGTGTCAGTGCTGCTTCTCCTATTCAGCTCAGACATTAGCCGGCTTACTTTAAAGTATCAACTTGTGAGAACAATATTCCTGGAAACATTTCAAATCACTGCTTTCCCATCTCTTCCCCATCTTTGGTACATGACCACATCTGCTTAAAACACTCCATTTCCTATGGCACACACACATCTGCTTACAACACTCCTTTCCCATTTCCTATGGCACACACACACATCTGCTTATAACATAACACTGTCTCCATACATGCATATGCTTCAAACACTCCTTTCCCATTTCCTATGGCACACACACATCTGCTTACAACACTCCTTTCCCATTTCCTATGGCACACACACATCTGCTTATAACACTCCTTTCCCATTTCCTATGGCACACACTCATCTGCTTCAAACACTCCTTACCCATTTTCTATGGCACACACACATCTGCTTGTAACATAACACTGTCTCCATACATGCATACATCTGCTTCAAACACTCCTTTCCCATTTCCTATAGCACAGACATCTGCTTCAAACACTCCTTTCCCATTTCCTATAGCATAGACATCTGCTTAAAACACTCTCCCCCCAACACCCTTATCTCCAATGGTACATACATATGATTCAAGCACGCCTTCCCAATCCCATACGGTACATGCACACATCGGCTTAAAACACTCTGTCTCCACAAACATTTATATACATCTGAAGGGCGGAAAAAAAAAAAAAAGAAAAAAAAAAAAAAAAAAGACAAAAAAAAAAGAAGAAAAAAAAGAAGAAAAAAAAAAGAAGAAAAAAAAGAAAAAAAAAAGACAAAAAAAGACCAGGCTTGTTGGCAAACACACTTACTTTCTCCTGTTGCCAAAATTTTTGCCAAAGTAGCGTTTCGTCCCTTCACAGTCTTCAACTCTTTCTGTTCCATCAAAAAAAGAAAAAACATGAAGCAACATACTTTCAGATTTGTAGCATGTCACCAGTGCTCACTGGCATGTTTTCTTCATGGCAGACTCTTCCTAAAATGACACAAGTACATTGGTAGGCTTTTATTATAATATTTTTTTTGGACAACAAGGAGAGATATATATTGTTCTGGATTTCTTACCAATAACCAGGCACTTGCACATTGGTAGGTTTTAAAACTGTAATTTTAGGACAAGGTGATAATTTTTCCCCCTCAATTTCTTACCAGGTTGCTTCGTTAATTGTAAAATCAGTTTTGACACCCATATGCATAGGTACAACTCATTCATGTTTATGTGAAACTGAGGTCAGTGTCCCATGTCAACACAACTGAAACAATAGTAATGCTTCTCACGCATCTTGCGTTCTTTGTATTGTATTATTCATTTTGTCACAACAGATTTCTCTGTGTGAAAATGGAGCTGCTCTCCTCAGCGAGTGTGTCTCTCTACAGTGCATCACCCCCCGTATTTTGTTTCTGCCTGCAAGTGCATTTCTTTTACAATCATTAGTATCAGTGTTTTTTTCCTACACAATGCTGCCTGGGACAACCATTTTGTTGTGGGTTCTTTTAGTTACATGTGCTTGTTACACGCCTCGGTTTATTGTCTCATCCGACCACCACTCAAGGTCTAGTGGGAGGGGAGGTGGGGGAGAGAATACTGGTGAGTTTGCAATTCAGAGAGTGGTGGAGGGCATGGGTGGAGGAGAGTGGTGGAGGACATGGGTGGAGGAGAGTGGTGGAGGAGAGTGGTGGAGGACATGGGTGGAGGAGAGTGGTGGAGGAGAGTGGTGAAGGACATGGGTGGAGGAGAGTGGTGGAGGAGAGTGGTGGAGGACATGGGTGGAGGAGAGTGGTGGAGGAGAGTGGTGAAGGACATGGGTGGAGGAGAGTGGTGGAGGACATGGGTGGAGGAGAGTGGTGGAGGACATGGGTGGAGGAGAGTGGTGGAGGAGAGTGGTGGAGGACATGGGTGGAGGAGAGTGGTGGCATCTTCACTGGTGCTGGAAGAACATCAGCAGGTCATGAGATAGGTAACAGGTATGACAGGATTCAATCCCTTTCACTCTGATTCTTTCACATTCAAGGCCATGTGCTCAAGCATGACCACGGTGCCCAAGTCTAAAAACTGCTCCTACGATGGTGTGATTGTAAGCAATAGAAACCAGCTGCTCTCAGTCAGGAATGAACAAATCTACAGAAAACAGAACTCTTGAGTCAGAAATGAACAAATCTACAGAAAACAGAACTCTTGAGTCAGAAATGAACAAATCTACAGAAAACAGAACTCTTTGAGTCAGCAATGAACAAATCTACAGAAAACAGAACTCTTGAGTCAGAAATGAACAAATCTACAGAAAACAGAACTCTTGAGTCAGAAATGAACAAATTCACAGAAAACAGAACTCTTGAGTCAGAAATGAACAAATTCACAGAAAACAGAACTCTTGAGTCAGAAATGAACAAATCTACAGAAAACAGAACTCTTGAGTCAGAAATGAACAAATTCATAGAAAACAGAGAAAAGACAGGAGTGGATTTTCAGCTTTCCCTCAACCAGACACAACCATCATGAGGTGAAATGATGAGGCTTACAATCCAGCTGCACTTTGCCACAGCTTCCTGCCATTCATCCAGATCATACACATTTCTGTCCATCCACTTTCACTACATAGTTCCTTGCTTCAGACTTGGATTGCGGTTTTCTGCTGGTGGCGCTGATGCCATTTGTTGCTGACATACAACACAGGATTATACTTTCAATTACATGTTCCCTTTTCTTTTTCAACTGCTCCATACCAGTACTTCAGGTTTTACGGACTTAACAAGGGTTGCAGATACCCATTCAAGATAAACATTTATAACAATAATAATAATAACAATGATAACTGGACATTTACCAGCGCTTTCCTCATTGCACAAAGTGCTTTACAATCAACACAGACACGCATACGAAACATACTCAGTCTTCAACTCACAATCATGCACAATAAATATGTATATATATGCGCATACAAATTCATACGTACGATACAAACACACATACATACATCTGACGCACTCACAATACAGTGTTACAACTATACCTACTCAACACCATGCTGAAACAGCACCTCAAACCCTGATGACTGGCAAACACCGGATCAGACGTCAAAAGTCTAACCAATTCTGTCATGGCATCCCTTTATATTCAAAGAACTCTGAGACATAAAAATATAAAGCATGAACTTTTGTTACGCTGACTTCAAGAAATCATTCTAGAAAAAAAGAAAGAAAAAGACGACTGTTTGGCAAATGCATTTCTGCAGTCCATCAGGAGACTTGATTTCAAGTAGCCGGATGGATTATCTTTCCATGGAATCAATCATTATAGAAATGTGTATAATAAAACTATGTCTATAACAAAACTGGCAGGCCAAAACAGCCTATGCAATGAATCCATCCAAAACACCCCCATCACCCCTTTCAAATTATCTCTGTCGTGTACACACCCATCCACCCCACCCCCGTCCTCCCAACACACAGCCTACACCACAACACAGAACAAGAACTGAAACACTATCAGTTGAAAACTCACGCCTTGTGCCTCCAGACGGGACTCTAGCTCTTTGATCTTCTCCTTTAGCTTCTCAATCTGGTCTTGGTACTTGGACTGCATGGCACTTTCATGGGCATAGGCCTGCAGCAACAACACAACTCCTATCAACATATATCATGTGTGTGTGTGTGTGTGTGTGTGTGTGTGTGTGTGTGTGCGCGCGCGTGCGCGTGCGTGTTAATGCTTGGTATTATGAATGTGTGGATGTTAATGATTGTTTAAGTTCACTGTTTGGTTGGGTTGACTGTGTTGTTCGCATAGGATGGTTTTGGACATTTTAACATGTATTCCTTATAAGCATTATTGTATGAAAGACACAATAGAAATAAACTATTATTATCATTATATCACTTGTCTGCAGTAGCCATACAACACATCACACTGAACACAGAAACCATACAACGCATCACACTGTACACAGAAACCACACATCACACATTGTACACAGAAACCATACGACACATCACACCTTGTACACAGAAACCATACGACACATCACACCTTGTACACAGAAACCACACAACACAACACATCACATCACACCCTGTCTGCGACAACCACACAACACATCACATCCTGTCTGTCTGCAACAACCAGTGACCACACATCACGTCACACCCTGTCTGCAACAACCAGTGACCACACATCACGTCACACCCTGTCTGCAACAACCACACATCACATCACACCCTGTCTGCAACAACCACACATCACATCACACCCTGTCTGCAACAACCAGTGACCACACAACACATCACACCCTGTCTGCAACAACCAGTGACCACACATCACATCACACCCTGTCTGTCTGCAACAACAAGTGACCACACATCACATCACACCCTGTCTGCAACAACCAGTGACCACACAACACATCACACCCTGTCTGCAACAACCAGTGACCACACATCATATCACACCCTGTCTGCGACAACCAGTGACCACACAACACATCACACCCTGTCTGCGACAACCAGTGACCACACAACACATCACACCCTGTCTGTCTGCAACAACCAGTGACCACACATCATATCACACCCTGTCTGCAACAACCACATATCACATCACATCACATCCTGTCTGCAACAACCAGTGACCACACATCACATCACACCCTGTCTGCAACAACCACATATCACATCACATCACATCCTGTCTGCAACAACCAGTGACCACACATCATATCACACCCTGTCTGCAACAACCACATATCACATCACATCACATCCTGTCTGCAACAACCAGTGACCACACATCACATCACACCCTGTCTGCAACAACCAGTGACCACACATCACATCACACCCTGTCTGCAACAACCAGTGACCACACATCATATCACACCCTGTCTGCAACAACCACATATCACATCACATCACATCCTGTCTGCAACAACCAGTGACCACACATCACATCACACCCTGTCTGCAACAACCACATATCACATCACATCACATCCTGTCTGCAACAACCAGTGACCACACATCATATCACACCCTGTCTGCAACAACCACATATCACATCACATCACATCCTGTCTGCAACAACCAGTGACCACACATCACGTCACACCCTGTCTGCAACAACCAGTGACCACACAACACATCACACCCTGTCTGTCTGCAACAACCAGTGACCACACATCACATCCTGTCTGTCTGCAACAACCAGTGACCACACAACACATCACATCCTGTCTGTCTGCAACAACCAGTGACCACACATCACATCCTGTCTGTCTGCAACAACCAGTGACCACACAACACATCACACCCTGTCTGTCTGCAACAACCAGTGACCACACATCACGTCACACCCTGTCTGCAACAACCAGTGACCACACATCACGTCACACCCTGTCTGCAACAACCAGTGACCACACATCACATCACACCCTGTCTGCAACAACCAGTGACCACACAACACATCACACCCTGTCTGTCTGCAACAACCAGTGACCACACATCACATCCTGTCTGTCTGCAACAACCAGTGACCACACATCACATCCTGTCTGTCTGCAACAACCAGTGACCACACATCACATCACACCCTGTCTGCAACAACCAGTGACCACACATCACATCACACCCTGTCTGTCTGCAACAACCAGTGACCACACATCACGTCACACCCTGTCTGCAACAACCAGTGACCACACATCACATCACACCCTGTACACAAAAAGCACACGGGAGCAAGGAAAAACCCAGACCAATGTAATCTCTCCAAGAACACTAAAATTTAGTACCAGTAGTTTTGGCCATCAACACAGAAACAGAAGACTGAAACCTTTGTATGAATGGGAAAGCAGTATTTGGAGTGAAAAAAGGAACAAAACAAAAAGAGTGTGAAAAAAAGGAAAAAAAAAGCCTTTTTTTTAAAAACTGAGTGAATAAGGCAAGTGAAGCATACAAATCCAGGTTTCATTCTTGAATTTTCAGGCTTAGAAGACAGGTTATGCTTTAGATATCTTTACTCTCTCTTAACTTCAAGACACATCTAAACGCCATGATATGATTTCCTGAACATCAACTCACACACAATTTCTCCACCATTTGGTTGATTAAACATATGTCATAAGATAAAAAGAGAAAAACATCATCATACACACAGGCAGGCACTCCAGGGAATGCATGCAACTGAGGCAAAAACAAAACAACAACAAAAACAAACTGTACATAGTTATACCACTTTCCTCCTATCTTAACTGTGTACAGTCCTGCTTGCCTCAAACAAAGCTTTCTGCGTAAAACTGGAGGCTGAGATATGTGCAGAACTTGACAGGAATGTGCGCAATGACAAAAACAACCACCACACATTATTTCCTAACCTGAGGTTTCATTACTTTATTTAGGAGAAATCGGTCACAGTCTGGTTTTGAGTTATTAAGTATAAAGCAATGTTTTCAGAACAGTGTAATTTCCCCTGCACCTTAGGTCCTGTGCCTTGCGTAGAACTGCGCTTGACTGGTGAATACAATAAGTAACAGAACAAGCAGTAATACATAACAAAAAATATTTTACTTCACACTCAGAATGTATATCTATATGTAAAAAATCAACAGTTTCAGTTTCACTTTCTCAAGGAGGCGTCACTGCGTTCGGACAAATCCATACACGCTACACCACATCTGTTGAGCAGATGCCTGACCAGCAGCATAACCCAACGCGCTTAGTCAGGCCTTGAGTGCATGCTTACATATTTGTGTACCTATGAAAGTGGATTTCATTTTATGTAATTTCGCCAGAGGACAACACTCTCGTTGCCATGGGTTCTTTTTCAGTGCGCCAAGTGCGTGCTGCACACGTGACCTCGGTTTATCGTCTCATCCGAAAGACTAGACACTCAGTTTGATTTTCCAGTCAAACTTAGGAGAAAGGGCGAGAGCGGGATTCGAACCCACACCCTCACGGACTCTCTGTATTGGCAGCTGAGCGTCTTAACCATTCTGCCACCTTCCTCCTATCAAAAAATCAACAACAATGTAGTAACAGAACAAGCAGACATACATAGCAAAAACTATTTTACTTCACACTCAGAATGTATATCTATAGGTAAAAAATCAACAACAATGTAGTAACAGAACAAGCAGACATACATAGCAAAAAATATTTCACTTCACACTCAGAATGTATATCTATAGGTAAAAAATCAACAACAATGTAGTAACAGAACAAGCAGACATACATAACAAAAAATATTTCACTTCACACTCAGAATGTATATCTATAGGTAAAAAATCAACAACAATGTAGTAACAGAACAAGCAGACATACATAGCAAAAAATATTTTACTTCACACTCAGAATGTATATCTATATGTAAAAAATCAACAACAATGTTCTTTTCAACTGATAAATCAATAAACAAGCAAAAAAAAAACCCCCCAAAACACAACAACAACCAAAATACAAAACAAACACAAAATCAAAAACAGACAAAAAACCAACAAACCTGCTATCACATTGGGGGGACAGGGGGAGGAGTTGGGAGGGTGGTGTGGAGGGGTGAGGAATGACAACACTGCCCATGGCCCAGGAAAAGGGACCAGCACTACCAATGAGACATGCAGAAATCACCTTCTGATACTGCTCCTGTATGCGTTCTTTCTGCAGTATTTTGCTGGCATCCGATGTCACGCTTTCAAAGTAGCTGGTGTCTTGACAGGTGATGGGAACCCGAGTGTGGACAGGCGGAGGTGCAGGGTCTTCGTTTTCTGTTCAACAGACAAACATTCACTGAAGTTATGTGGTGCAGGGTCTTCGTTTTCTGTTCAACAGACACACACACACTGAAGCTAAGAGGTGCAGGGTCTTCGTTTTCTGTTCAACAAACACACACTGAAGTTATGTGGTGCAGGGTCTTCGTTTTCTGTTCAACAGACACACACACACTGAAGCTAAGAGGTGCAGGGTCTTCGTTTTCTGTTCAACAAACACACACTGAAGTTATGTGGTGCAGGGCCTTCATTTTCTGTTCAACAGACACACACACACTGAAGTTATGTGGTGCAGGGTCTTCGTTTTCTGTTCAACAGACACACACACACTGAAGTTATGTGGTGCAGGGTCTTCGTTTTCTGTTCAACAGACACACACACACTGAAGCTAAGAGGTGCAGGGTCATCGTTTTCTGTTCAACAGACACACACACACTGAAGTTATGTGGTGCAGGGCCTTCGTTTTCTGTTCAACAGACACACACACACTGAAGTTATGTGGTGCAGGGTCTTTGTTTTCTGTTCAACAGACACACACACACTGAAGTTATGTGGTGCAGGGTCTTCGTTTTCTGTTCAACAGACACAAACACACTGAAGCTAAGAGTGCAGGGTCTTCGTTTTCTGTTCAACAGACAAAAACACACTGAAGCTAAGAGTGCAGAGTCTTTGTTTTCTGTTCAACAGACACACATACACTTAAGTGGTGCAGTCTTCCTTTTCTGTTCAACAGACAAACATTCACTGAAGTTGAGAGGTGTAGGGTCTTCACTTTCTGTTCAACAGACAAACACTTAACCCTTTCACTGCCAGAAAAATAACATTTAAGTGAAATATATTTGCCAGGGTTTTTTCCACAAAAAAGGGTATATATTTAAAAAAAATTCTGTGCTCTTTGTTTATGGAGAAAGGCCCATAAAAGTATATATTTTCTGCAAGGTAAATGAATCAAGAATATATATTTATATATTTTCAGTGACATGCTGTTGTTTTGAAATCAGTGTTTTGCTTTTTGTCACATTTTCAACTTGTTCATTACAAACATTAGTCAGGTAATATGCACTAAAATATATTTTTCTGGACAAATGGATAATACCTACACACACAAATTATACTAGAACAACCACAATAAAGAAAAAAAGAAAAAAAAAGAGACACACAATGCACTGTGACTTCTCCAAGTGATATGGATGTGGGGCCACGCCCCCTCTGTCTCCACCCACCTCCTCTTCAACCCTCTCACACATGGTCACTTCATCCAGCTCTCATCAGATATGCGTTGGCTAAGTGCCAAGAAAATCGCTCACACTGTGTCCTGCTAAAAATTCGGTCACTTTCTGTCAACTGCTACAGCTGTACAGTCAGCATCACTCAGTGGTAGATGCATCTTGGCCAGTCTCTTCGTTGCTCCCTTTAGTTTCTATCAAATCATCCAACAAAAGTTCATCACTCTCTTCTCCTCTGAATCTACGCTTCAATTCTTTCTGAGCATCAGCTAAAGAAACCAATCTTGGTTGATGATCATGATCGCATGTCTTGAGCACAGTGTCTGACATTTTGTTGAGCGAGCGAGGAGAGGAGTCAGGCAAACACTGCGGCAGTAATCCAACAAAAACGTTCAAATAAAGGACTGCCTCATGACATAGATGGGGTTTCTAGCTATGAATAGGATCTAGAAAGATTCCCTTAGCTAAAGCTACCAGTATTTTTTTCAACGAACTCAATGCAAACCGGGGAAAAGTCAGAATATTTCGATGATGAGTTATCTCGTCATTGTAGCAGCAAAGCGTACATGCTTGTGCTGGCGATTTATCTGGTCATATAGGCAGCCCAGGGGTTAATTTAACTGCATGGTCTGAAAATGAAGAAATGTTTCTTCAAACGGTCATGGGACACAGAACTTTCATGTCTTATTTGTGGTGAAAAATATTTAAAACAATTATCTCCATCTATAAAATAATGATCTCTGTCTACCTATCTAATAATCAATATATATAATAACTCTGTCATACTTTTCCTGTGTATCATTTACAGACACATTTATAGACTTTTTAAACTTTCTGAAATAGAATGTGAGTGAGTGTATATATACATGTGTGTGTGTGTGTGTGTGTGTGTGTGCACGTGCGTGTGTGAGAGAGAGAGAGAGAGAGAGAGAGAGAATGAACGAACGTACGTTTTATTCAGATAAGGCCAGAGCCCCTTACTGAAGGGGGATTCATTGATAAATAATAATTAGACAATGACATGACAGAGTAAGTAGACAATTCAGATCAACCAAAAATTGTTAGCACAATATCAACCATATCACCCAAAATAGTCCACACAAATATTCAACAACATTCACGAGATAACTGTACTTAGTCTCTTCAATCCTTCATATATATATATATATGGCTAAGTTATGCAAAGTACATTCCTGTCTTGAAGACATGAGTAAATTGAACCTAAAATTAGACGGATCTCTATAATATTTCGGTTGAATAAGTTTTTGTCTAAGGTCACACAAAGCAGGGCAACATAACAAAAAATGCAGTTCATCTTCTTTACCCGAACTGCATAAACGGCATGTATACATGGGTTCATTTAGAATGCTATACCTGAAGCTATGAGAAGCAATACTAGAAATACCAAATCTAAATTTTGTCAGTGTACATTTTATATATATATATCTGTTCAGTCCTAACTCAATGTATGGCTCAATCACATGCGATGTTTTAAAAAGTCTAAACTGTGCGAATCTATCACTAGTTTGTATATGATCATGCCAATCTTGCCACCTGCAATCAATAATACGTTGTCTGAAACACTTTAAGAAACCTACAATATCTTCCACCCCTTGATTATCCCATACAAATGCAAAACCATATGTATTTAAACACTGACGAACACTCGTTGCCCAAGTCTTCTTACCATTATTATCTAAACTATATAATATTTTATATGC
Organism: Babylonia areolata; assembly: GCF_041734735.1. NCBI lineage: Eukaryota > Metazoa > Mollusca > Gastropoda > Neogastropoda > Buccinidae > Babylonia > Babylonia areolata. The sequence continues at coordinate 6,867,232 of NC_134897.1, read as the reverse complement.
TTTAAATGGATATCTGTTTTCATTCATTCTAGTCAACTTTAGCCAATATTTAATACATTTGATATAAGAATTTAGATAAATAGGGTATCTCCCCAGTTCACCATAAACAAGATCATTTGGAGTTCGATTGTCTACATTAAGAAAACGTTTCAATGCAAACAAGTGCACTTTTTCTGTTACTATCCTATTTTCCAGTCCCCAGATTTCTGCTCCATACTGTAATATTGGCTGAACTTGCGAATCAAATAATCTAACAAAAACACTAAAAGAACTACAGTCTACTTTATAAAAAATGTGAAGAATCAAAATAACTGCTTTTTTTGCTTTATTAGCAATGTCTTGACATGCAAAGTTGAAACTGAGTCTTGTTGAAAAATAAATCCCAAGGTATTTATATGCATTTACGACAGTTATTCTTTCGCTTCCATATGACCATCTTTCATTTCTTGCCAAATACCCTCCCTTACGAAAAACAACAATATTTGTTTTATCCATATTTACCTTTAGCTGTAAATTAGTTGCAGCAGTGTATAAACTGTTAAGTTGTCGCTGTAAACCAACTGTTGTTATAGACAGCAGAATCATGTCATCAGCAAAAAGTAAAACAAACAGTTCAATCAAATCAAAAGTAACACCATGTTGACCATTTTGCATAATTTCTAACGCTAGTTCATTAATAAAAAGTGAAAACAAGACAGGGCTACAGACATCCCCTTGCTTAACCCCACGAATACAATTCACACAATCTGATAATTTTGCCCCTGATCTCACTCTCGCTTTCACTTCATTATACATACTTTTCACACAAAGATACAGCTTACCACTGGTTCCATTTTTCAACAAAACAGGCCATAAAAGTTTTCTGGAAATAGAATTGAAAGCCTTTTCAAAGTCAACAAAAGCAACATACAATTTTCTATTATTTGCAAACTGTTTTTGTATTGCGGCCATTAAAGTAAATATATGGTCAATAGTTGAATAACCTTTTTTAAAACCAGCTTGATATTCTCCAATTATGTTATTCTGAGTTATCCATTCTTGTAGTCTATTGTTAATAATGGAACTGTATAACTTACTACTAATATCACTTAAAGAAATGCCTCTATAATTTTTTACATTGTTAACCCTTAACGTGCTGCTTATAATATAATGCAGTTTAAGGAAATGCGCTTAAAATAGGACTACGATTATCTGCAACAACCCTGTCTCTGTTTTAGGGCATTAGTATATTTCTTAGTAATTGCAGGTAGGTAAAAGTATACATTTTTGGAAACTAGAAACATTAAGGAATCTCATAAAAACAATAAAAAAGCTTTACCTCCAATGTATCTGGAGATATCCTTCCAAATATATCCAAGAAAATTTGTACAAAGGTAATCCAAAAACACTGCCATCACATTTGAAGAGGTGGAAATCATCAATCACAATGTCAAATTACACAGAACATACACCAAACTGAAGAAAAATATGTTGTTTTCAGTCACAGAAAACAGTTAGTGCCTTGGCCTCTTGTGGTAGCTAGCAAAACACTCTGGGCAGAGCCCCACATCACATCCACGACATTCCCAGCCAGAGCGTATACGGGTAGGATGACCAGCCACACAGTTTCTCTTCTTTCCCACAGGTAGCTTGACCAATTCATGTCCCACCAGAGGATGAGAAGGACCTGCCTGAGGTTCTGGGGCCTGTAGGTCTTGGGGATTGTCTCTGGCAGCTTGGATTTCTGCAGCTGTGCGTCGTTGGCGCACCACCTTCCGAGGGGGGTAGAAGTCTCCAGCAAGACTCTCAACTACAGAAACCATGAAGAGGTGTCTAGACAGCTTGGGGTTGTCACTGGTGTTTGCTTTGTAGAGCAGGTAGCTGTTGAGAACTGCCCTGCCAAACAAAGAAAAGGCAACCTTTGTGGTCCACTTCATGGTCCGCCTCTCTGCCAGGTACATGTATAGCTGGGCGTCACCAAGGTCCACACCTCCCATTGTTCTGTTGTACAGGTCAACAACACTGGGCTTCTGGATTCTGTTTCCCCTTCTGTTCTGCACTTCAGTGAAGCCAGCTGTGGCAAGTGTTGACAGCAGGACAGGCTTTCTCCTCCCATCTTGATAGGCCACACACAAAAGCTCACCTTTTCGCCTCTCTGTCACCTGATAGTTTCTCAGCCTTCTTGTGATAGCATCTCGGGGAAGGCCCCTTCTGTGGGTCCTCACAGTTCCTGTGGCAGTGGTATTGTGAGTATAGAGATCCTGGAACAACACTGGAGAGGAGAAGTAGTTGTCCAAGCACAGATGGTGACCTCTATTTAGAAGATCAGCATTCCGCATGAGGCGCAGGACCAGAGCGTAAGTTGCACCATGGACATTTTCTGCATCTGCAGGGTTGTGGGGTCCTTTGCAAACTTCAAATTTGCACAAATAGCCATTTGTGCTATCTGACAGGCACCAAAGCTTGATCCCAAACCGGGCATGTCTTTTGTTGGGGATGAACCGGCGCAGATGAGGGGTTCTTCCTTTGTACCCGATCATGCTCTCATCTACACAGATATCCATCTCTGGGTGGTAGTGGTGGAGAAATTTCTCATTGAAATGATTTATCAGAAACTGAACCTTATAGGTTTTGTAGTTGGGGTCCTGTTGGTCTGGCACCTCTTCATTGTTAGCAAAGTGCAGAAATTTCAGCAGAAGCTGAAAACGGTCCTGACTGAAGTGTTCAATAAACCATGGTGTTTCTTGGCTCTTATGGGTTGAGTCCCAGTAAAGTGCAAGATTGGGTTTTTTAATCAAACCCATGTTCAAAATGATGCCCAAAAAGGCTCTGATCTCCTCACTAGTTGTAGGATCCTGTGCTATCCACTTATGGACTCTGGATCGTGGTTTGTTTTGGAGATGTTGCTGATGACCAGCAATCCACTGGGTAGCGTATCTGTTGGTCTCTGCCACCATGCGGTCAATGAGGTCAGGTGTGAAGAAAAGGTTCACATACTCAATGGGTCTGGCATCAGGAGGAGGGGCATGTTTGGGGCCAGGAACAGCAGTAAAGGGGATAGGATTAGGGCCAGCATCATCGCCGATGATAGGCAGCCACAGGCCATGCACTGGTGCAGCACCATCATCACCCTCTTCCTCCTCAGTACCACTGTCTTCAGCATCACTACTGCCTGAGTCTGAATAACAAACAGAGAAATGAACTGCTGGTTATTTTACTTATCTTTTATGTTCATTTCATATTTTATTTCATGAATGTTTCAAATTTGGGGGGGGTCAAATACCAAAAATTATAAATAGTAAAAACAAAAATATAATAAAAAGCTCAACCTAGATCTATCAGCCTTGTATAGAAAGCTACATCAGCAGAGCTTTCCCCCACTGAAATAAACTAGACAAGAAACCTACACATCATTTTAGACACTGTTATATGTAGTAAAACTTTCTTTGTTCAAGACACACCCACCTGTGCCACGCCCACCTATTCAACATACTCCTGAACACATGAAAAACAAGACAGATATGCCAATAAATAGATCTAGGATGTAAATATGTGATTGATACTCATTTCTGCAACATTCAGAACGCCCAGAATTCAAAAATCCCAGTCAGCTAGCTTTATTTTGATAAGAAACACAACCACCACACAGTTTTACCCCCTCCCCCACTCCCACCCCTCATTCCCTTTGTGGCGGACACCAAAAATGAAATCATCCATCACAATTGCTTGCACTGTGCCCGGTTTCAAAGTTCGAAAGTTCATCAACTTACCAGCTTCACTTCCTTCGCTGTCATTTCCAGCCCAAGATTCGTCGCTTGTGTCACTTGCATTCAACTCCTCAACATGGTCACTCTCAGTTTCACTCATATTTGTGGTGAAAACGGACTTCAAAATAACTCTAGGTGGATCGATAACGAAGCCCAACACTCTCCAACGAAGTGTGTTGAAATAGAGGTCAAGCCCCGGATGTTAGCGAGGAGTGGCATAACAGATTAACACCTAACGTAAACAGAGCCACGATCGTGGCCCATTGCACTTGACCGGGAAAGCCACAATCGTGGCCCATTGCACTCTACGGGTTAATATCACCTTTCTTAAACAATGGCATAATTATGGATTCTGTCCAATTGCTTGGGTAGATTCCATTATCAAACAAATAATTAAACAGCTTCACCAGGAAACTAACAGTCATCTCACCAGAATGTTTGAAAAATTCACCAATCAGTCCATCAGGGCCAGCAGATTTACCATTTTTTAATCTTCTAATTGCTAATAAGACTTCTTCATGAGATATAGGTCTGTCTAGTGTATAATTATCCCCTACACCATGTTTTCAGTTACTTCCCCCTCGTCACCATCTTCATTTTCTAACACTTTTTTGAAATGTTCGAACCACTCTTGAATAGAAATATCATTTAAAGGTTGTACTTTCTTTTTTGAGATCTTTTGTACTGTGTCCCAAAATTCCTTTTGACTTTTAACAGAATCTATAAGTTCATTTACTAATGAGTTATTATATTTTTTATTTTTTCTCTTATTTAAATTTTTATACTCACGTCTAGCAATACAAAACAAAATGCGATCTTCTTTATCTAATGTTCTTCTACATATCCTCAACAGTCTGCGTACCCGGCGTTTCTCCATTTTACATTCATGATCAAACCAATTGCGAAGAGAGAGAGAGAGAGAGAGAGAGAGAGAGAGAGAGAGAGAGAGAGAGAGAGAGAGAGAATGTGTGTGTAGAATGAGAGACAGAGTTTGTTATTTTTTCATCTGAAACAGACAAGCTATCATGGACAGTCATCTATTGTGAAACCATCATATATACTGTATAATTTCCAGCCCATTAACAACAGCGTTTTAAATCTGAATCCAAGAATGTGTGCAAAATCCCAGTGACAGCAGACTTGCAACTTTTCTGGGAATATCAAACTTGCCGGGTTCCCACAAATATGAGCAAACTTGCCAGGTTCCCACAAATATGAGCAAACTTGCAGGGTTTCCACAAATATGAGCAAACAAATTGCTTACTCTTTCCAAAACCCTGTATTGCATTTTCTGAGACCTCCCGAAAAAATCCCTAGATACAAACATACAAGTATGTACAAACATATACATAAACACAGTTACTGCACAGTGCATGGTTGTGAGAGAAAGAGTGGGAGGAGAGTATGAGTTGATATTCTGACACAGATATTTTGACACTGGTTTATTGCTTCAAATGCCTTTTTCGTTTTTACATGAGCAAAATATCCTACAATGCAATAGGTGTGGTGAGAGGCATCATGAAAATTCCAAGACTTTTCCTGCAGGGAAAAATATCTAACACATCTGTGACGAAAATACATGTGCAGCTTATTTCATCAGTGTTCTGCACAGCTGAGATACAAAGTACTAAACTCATGTTTACTGTGAATGTACACATTTTTGGTGGTAAGAGTAACTTCCCTTGCTTCGCTATCATTTTGGAAACTGAATGTTTTTTTAGTGCGCAATTTGGTCATAGTCTGATGTATAAATGTCTCAAAAGTGACCTTTGTTGAAGGAGGAGATTCTGTGCTTGATCTTGATGATTCTGCCGACAGGGATACTGACTGCTCTTTTTCATCTCAAGAAAATGACAACAGCTGTGATAGTGACAAGGAGGGCAGGTGTAGAAACTTGTGAGTTTAAGATTTTGTAGTTGTAGCAAGCACAAGTCAACAAACTGAAAGTCATAGGCTCAGGGGTATTCGATGCTTGTTTCATGCTCATAATTATTTCTGCTTTCCAAGATGTCAGCTATAAACCATACACACACTAGACTTATAAACAGCACAACTAAACTCCGCATCCTTTCTATGCTGCATACAAAAAAATCAAGTGCTGACTGGGTTCCATTTTTTTTTAAACAACTAGTGGTAATCTTGCAGTTTCCTGGAGGCAGGCTCCGGATGGCAGGTAGATAAAGATGAGGCAGGGGAAATCGCATTAATGTGAAGTCCATGACTGTTCAAGACCTAGAAATGTTCTTCCCATTTTTTTTCCCATGACTCCCAGGGAACCTTGAACATGACTTGACAGCTCTTAATTTTGTCTTTAAAATAAGCAAGGGAAAAAAATGTACTGACCACTAGCAAATGAATAATTAATCACAAAGTAGGTTAACTCTTAATGACTACTTAGCAGAAGACAAACACAAAAAACAAACAAAAACAGTAACAAAAAACTGAGGCCTTACCATCATCACTGCCCGGCAAGGTTTCTGGTGGAAGCTGATTGAACTGGTCAAGGCTCATGGTTTGTGGTTTGTCCTTCTTTTTCTTCTTCTTCCCTCCAGCACTGTCACTGGCTGCTGATCCCAGTGCTCTCCCCTCCTTCACCGCCACCTTCTGAGCCTGTGGACCACATTGCCATTGATGATTATCACCACTGGCACCCTTCATTCTTCAGGAACAATGTTTGGGGATAAACGTCTACAATCACCCTTCATTCTACTTGAATGCTGTATGGTGTGAATGCTGTATGGTGATGAACATCAGTGACCACCCTTTATTCTAACTGAACAGCATTTGGTGATAAACATCTACAATCATCCTTCATTCTACCTGAATTCTGTTTGGTGATAAAACATTAGTGATCACCCTTTATTCTAACTAAACAGCGTTTGGTGATAAACGTCTACAATCATTCTTCATTCTATCTGAATTCTGTTTGGTGATAAAACATCAGTGATCACCCTTTATTCTAACTGAACAGCGTTTGGTGATAAACGTCTACAATCATCCTTCATTCTACCTGAATTCTGTTTGGTGATAAAACATCAGTGATCACCCTTTATTCTAACTGAACAGCGTTTGGTGATAAATGTCTACAATCATCCTTCATTCTATCTGAATTCTGTTTGGTGATAAAACATCAGTGATCACCCTTTATTCTAACTGAACAGCATTTGGTGATAAACGTCTACAATCATCCTTCATTCTACCTGAATTCTGTTTGGTGATAAAACGTCAGTGATCACCCTTTATTCTAACCGAACAGCATTTGGTGATAAACGTCTACAATCATCCTTCATTCTACCTGAATTCTGTTTGGTGATAAACATCAGTGACCACCCTTTATTCTAACTGAACAGCGTTTGGTGATAAACGTCTACAATCATTCTTCATTCTACCTGAATGTTGTATGGTGATAAAACATCAGTGACCACCCTTTATTCAAACTGAACAGCGTTTGGTGATAAACGTCTACAATCATTCTTCATTCTATCTGAATTCTGTTTGGTGATAAAACATCAGTGATCACCCTTTATTCTAACTGAACAGCGTTTGGTGATAAACGTCTACAATCATCCTTCATTCTACCTGAATTCTGTTTGGTGATAAAACATCAGTGACCACCCTTTATCCTAATGGAACAATGTTTGGTGATAAACGTCTACAATCATCCTTCATTCTACCTGAATTCTGTTTGGTGATAAAACATCAGTGATCACCCTTTATTCTAACTGAACAGCGTTTGGTGATAAACGTCTACAATCATCCTTCATTCTACCCGAGTTCTGTTTGGTGATAAAACATCAGTGATCACCCTTTATTCTAACTGAACAGCGTTTGGTGATAAACGTCTACAATCATCCTTCATTCTACCCGAGTTCTGTTTGGTGATAAAACATCAGTGATCACCCTTTATTCTAATTGAACAGCGTTTGGTGATAAACGTCTACAGTCACCCTTTATTCTACCTGAACACGGTTTGCTGACAAACATAAACTATGAACTTTATTTACTATCTGACCAGGAATATCAGATGTAACATATGCAGTTCTCCTATTAAAAAGGAAACTTTCAGGTCCAGAATGATATACCTATACTTTATATATAAATACCTTTTTCTTCTGTCTCATTCTGTCTCTTGATTTATCATCCATCCATTCATTTATACATAACTGTTTCTTCCTCCTTTCTGAATTTTTTTAATATTATATTAAAGTCATCCATGTAAATTGCAGTTCATAATTTGTTTTTTCCCATTTTCTTTTACTAACCCTACAAATGGGCTGTCTGTGGGGAAAATCAGGGGGGCAAAGTGACAGTACTAAGCGAGTTCACAAAGCACTAATGTGTTGTACATCTGGTTCACAGAAACTGCAGTGCAGCTGCACTGATGGGGTACACAGCGTTCAGCCTAGAGTAGTTGCACAACTTTTCTGAGTGGTGGAGACTGGGGAGGACTCACCTCCTTCACCTGCTCTGCTTCCAGTCGACTCTCCAGCAGAGCTTTCTGCAGGTCCTGCTCAAACATGTCTTCTGTCGCCTGGCAATACACAACACAAGGTGCATCAACAACTGCTGCATGAACAAGAACAGTGATGACGACAGCAACAGCAATTACACATCCAACACTAAAAATGAGCATGAAAATAAATAGCTGTATACAAGATTACAACCGCCACAAATAAGTTCAAATGAGTTCGGGGCTATGCAGGTTGCACAGGACCATCTCAAAGCGGCAATGTGTCATCCAACAAACCATGCCAGATACTGAGATAAAAGCTGTTATACAGAAAAACCCAGAATATCCATCCCATTTCTCACCAAAGAAAAACAAACCCCCCAAAACAACAACAAAACCTCTTTCAACTTGAGAGGAATCACAAAATTTTTCTCTGCCCAGGAAGCATTGAGGAAGATGGTGGCTAGGATGATTGCAGCCTGACCTCTTTGTCTCGGCGCTGCCACTCTGCCCACTCATCGGCACTCATATGTCTGTTGCCCTGACCGCGCTGTCCCCCACTGCCCGGGTGTTTCTGCTGCTTTGTGCCAGGCCGCCCAGTGCCAAACGCCATGCTCCTTAGTGCCTGTCACAACACAGCACCACATTAAAAAACAAAACAAAAAAACACTGATCAAATGAAAAACACACACACACATACACGCAGTGTACTTATCGTAACAATTCTTTGCATTCTTTGTCAATTTGTTACAATTCATTACATTTAGTGTGATTTACTTTGCAGCACTATGTATATATATACTATAAATTACACAGCCTTGCAATACTTTTCTTCGTAACTGAAGTTTCACATAATCTTATCCTTGTTCATATTGCAAAACTCAGTTATACATTTTGTGTTCTCTTTTCATACTTTTTCTACTTTTTTGTCATCCATAAAGGCTTTAAGTCATCTTGTAGCTATCACTGAAACCATTGCATTGAACACCAAATACTATCCAACACCAAATTATGTACTGACTATAATGAACCATTTCTGTTCAACATTTTGATTTTCCATCACCAAGAAGTCTATTTTTTTTCCCCTGTTATTAAGGTCACACATGTATTCTTTATTTTCTTATGATGTCATTACACTTGACATACAGGAACAGTCTGAATACCAAAATGTCATGGTTACTCTTCCCCAGGGGTTCCATATGTACATCAGATTTTAATTTGTCTTTATCAACTCGGACTAAGTCATCTATAATATTCTTCTTAAAGTAGATCTTTGCTGTTCTCTTTGCCTGGTTGGCTGTGTGACTTTCTGAATCAAGTAATTTAGTAAGCATTCCACAAACTCATTATTTAGTTCACAATTCTGTACTCCATTTCAATGTACATCTGGAAAATTGAAGTAATCCAAATTACAGACTTTACTGAACTTAATTCATTTGAACTAAATAATTAAAAAAACCTTTTCTGTGCTTTCACTTTTTGTGTAAAACTTCTATAGATGTATATCACTATATAGTATATGCTATATAGAACTAATAAGTGCATATTAATTCTTAGCTCCTTTGCAGGTGCACTACAGGCATTCTTTGAATGATGAATTATTAATTCTTCGCATACTTAGGCATTTCAAGCTTTCGTCAAAATAAAGGCTACATACCTCTCTTTGCAACTTTATTTAAAAACAGGCCAGTCTGGTAGTTAATATTCAGAATCATGTACATAAGTTACTTCAATAGATTTATGGAAACAAAAGCAAAAAATTGACAAATTTTACAAAGACATTCTAGGATTCCAAACATTCTAGCATTCTGGGAGTTATCCTAGAATGTCTGGACTTATGTTACTCTGTTGTGCCAACAGTTAGTTTGAAAAATTGTCAACATTTCTATTCAAACATCTGTTTGAATCCTGAAAAGTATAACTGAAGAACAAAGGGATAAGTTAGATATATTCTGCTTATAGCTATTACCACTATTTACACACAAGTTTTTTTGTTTTGTTTTTTTATTCAGTCAATCAGTGTCTGTAAGGAGGAAGGTGGCAGAATGGGCATTAAGACACTAATACCAATACAGTGTCCATGAGCGTCTGGGTTTGAATCTTGTTCTCAACCTTTCTCCCAAGTTACTGGAAAATCAAGTCAAGCATCTTGTCATTTGGATGAGATGATAAACAGTGGTCTTGTGTGCAGCATGCACTTGGTGCACAGAAAAAGAATCAATGGCAACCTAAGTGTTGTCCTCTGGTATAATTGTAGAAAAACCCACTCTGAAAGATACATAAATAAAAGCACTCAAGGTCTGATTAGCAGGATGGGTTATGCTGATGTCACGCATCTGTCAAGCAGATGTGTAGCGTGTATGGATCTGTCCCAACGCAGTGACACCTTGAGAAACTGAAACTCTCCCTACCCCAGCCTAGATTGGAGCAGGACTGAACTAACAACCATGAAGACTGTTCAAGAGACTGTTACTACTGGTAATTATTTCCACAGTGTTTCCCGTAACAGTTCACATACTTTTTTTTCTTTTGTCAACATTATCTATGGCTATTTATGTGATGCATCCATGCCTCCAACCTCAGAAAGTTCTCCCAAAAGTTCTGCACTGTGGCGCAAAAGCAAAAAAAATGTGCGCGCACATAATTCATTGATAAGTGTCAAAAATGAGTCGGAGTAATGTAAACTTGGCTATTTTTTCTTCTTCTTTTCATATTCGGTCAAAACTTCATGTTTAGAACCAATTCAACGGAGAGTCGAAACCTGCCAACAATATAGCGAATGCAAAACTAAAGCCCGGGGAATTCCACTTTTTTCCAGGTAACAAATCGACTTCATACCTCGTCGGCTTCCTTGGCCTTCTTTTTGTTCTTTTTCTTGGCCGCTGCGTTCGACTGATTCTGGTTAGCGGAAGCACCTTTTGAACTGCTCCCTTCATCCTCATCGTCGTCGATTTTGAGGGCAGCAAAACGATTTTTCGTTCCAAGCATTATCTTACTCATGATGCTGTCTGATTGTCAAGGGGAATGACTACGCCGAGATCCTTTCAAGAACGTGAACTCTGAGGAATCGCAACTCGTAATTTGCGATTCCGCATAAAATGAAATAACGTAATATGATTATGAAAAAATAATATGGAATAAGTTATATTAAAATAAAGCAAATGAGCACAACAAGGTTAAGCACAATATAATTTTAAAAAGATAGAAACGAAAAAAGAAACCAAACATAGGTATAGTACCTTCAACCAATAAACAAGCAAAGGAAGCCGTGGCACCCATACGAACGTGTGTGTGTGTGTGTGTGTGTGTGTGTGTGTGTGTGTGAAAGTGCGCGCACGCGCGCGATGTGTGTGTGTGTGTGTGTGTGTGTGTGTGTGTGTGTGTGTGTGTGTGTTCTATTTCAAGTTGAAAATGTCTTTGAAAAGTTGAAAATGTCTGATAGCTGTAAATTTAATAGAAATTACAGCCACAACTCTTATTCAACTGATCTGTTTCAGCAATCGTTTGAGATCCTGTGCTGAGTCAGTTGAATATTCAAGTTGTGTTCATTTTCCCTGCAGGCTCCTGCATGGGCAGTGAAGACGAAGTGTGTGAGAACTGAAGAAGAAGAAGAAGAAGAAGAAGAAGAAAAGAGTTGAAACAGCTGTGAGTTGAGGCCAAGTGGCAACACGTCCGCCTTGGATGCGGCACTGAGAATCTGAGCGCTCATGCAGGTTCGAATCCCGGCTGACACTCGCTACTGAGTATTTTCTCCCCCAGCACAAGACCTCGTTATGAATGGTGGTATCAGTGGATGGCACAAGCAAGGTATTCGGGTGAGACGAGAAACCGACTCGGAGATCCCGGCGTGTCCAGCAGTGCACTTATACTAGTAGCGCACGTAGAAGAACCCATGGCGACAAAAGGGTTGTCCCCGGCAAAATTCTGTAGAAACTAAAATTATGTGACCAACCGTGACGCAAAATAAGTAACATGTAATGAAGTAAAATAAACAGGCTTTCAATGAAGTAGTGAAGAAAGAACTTTTTTTCTTTTTTTTCTTTCTTTTTTTTTTTTTGTGCGTTATCGCAAGTCGTCACGTGAAATGCCTTTTGATATAATGTCATGCGTAGACATAACTGAAGCCAGAAAGCTTAATGAAGATGACTGGAACCGGCTGACGAAAAGTAGTTGATCGTTAATCTCCGGTCATCTGATGCACAGGCAGTGTCGACCGCCTGCTTTTGGTTCAAGGGCTGAATTGCGGACGGAAGCAGAGGACTGGTCGGTTCTTATGCAGAGCCCTATTTAGTAGTAGTAGTAGTAGTACGTGTAGGCACTGGCATGTTGTCTGCCTAGGCCTTACGGCCATTTTTTGTCCCCTTCAATATTTGTCTCTGTGGAATATGCGTACGTCGCAGTTGTTTCGTTGACTCATTTCAGTGCTGTATTTCACTCGTCAAAGTCAATAAACTTTTTTTGTTATTGTTTTTATTTGGTGTTCACATCAAGGAAAATTTTAAACACATTAGTATTCCGCCGTGCAAATCAGTTTCGATTGGTGCATTCCATATTTGTGCAATTCTGTTAGCCGTAATTAATTTTTCCTTAGGTTGGTATTACAGTGCTCCTCAAGTTGCAAATTTTCATCATCGAGTTTCTTGTACCCTCGTTATCTGACATTATAAAAATATCATTTACGTTAATCCATTTCAGCAGTTTAACATTTTGTAGGTTTCGATTAAGTCTCCTCTATACCTTCTACCCTTTAATGACGGAATGCAGATTTAAGTATGCAAGTACTCGATCTGTTGGTGGCTCATAGATTTGCATTCTTTTGATAACTTAGTTGCTCTTCTTTGTACCCTTTACATAGCTATAGATTATCTCCTGAGATGGGTGCCACACAATATTACCATATTCTATGTGTGTTCTAACCAGTGTTTTATGTAGTCTAAAAATATCTTTATCTAAATAAGTATATGTTCTCTTAATTACTCCTATCATCTGATTGGCTTTATTGATTATATTATGTATGTGTTTGTCAAATGATAGTTTATTATCAAAAAGTTTAGTTTATTATCAAAAAGTTATGCTGAGGTCTTTTTCACTTTGACATTTCTCAATATCCTGTGTGCAGTCAGTGCGTGTGTCGGTCAAAACAGGTCTCTTTTTCTTCATGCGACTGAGACAGACAGACAGAACGGACAGACAGAGAGACAGACAGACAGATAGGAACATAGGCAAACAGATAGATAGATATCTATAGAAAGAAAGATAGAAACAAAGATAGATAGATAGATGAATGGTGAGAGTCCCTCCAAGGATGGGGGATATGTTCAAATTAATTTGAAAAAGATACAACTTCAGAGACAAGAGACATGAGAGATGAAAAGAAAAGAAAAAGAGAATGAAAAAAAAGAAAAAAAAAAGAAAAAAGAAAATGAGATACAATGCAAGACACGTTTTTGTCTGTTATCTCACAGCCCCCCCCCCCCCCATCCCCCTCCTAAAACCCCAGACGCTTTGCGCATACACACGCATTATCATTGATACGCAGACGTCACACACACACACACACACACACACATACACACACACACAAGCTAGAAAGAAAGAAACACGGAAAGAAAGCAAGAGAGAGAGAGAGAGAGAGAGAGAGAGAGAGAGAGAGAGAGAGAGAGAGAGAGCAACTTTTGCAATAAAAACAACACAGAAAAGGCAAATTAGGAGATATGTATTCATCTTTATAAAAGTTGATTTTCTATTAAAAAAAATAATAAAAAATATCGATACATGTTTTGCTCAAACCTCTAAAAGGTCACACACACCAACCAAACGAAAGGCCAACATGAATATCCGCCACAGACAACTACTCTGACCAATAGGTGAAAGTGATGACGATAACAGATAACGGAGTTATCATTATTACTCATTATCATTGTCTCAATCATTATTTTCTAACAATTTGGTTAACATGAATGATGTAATGATACAACAATAGATATAATGCATTACAATCCGATGGGTAACATTTTGAAAAAAAGGGAGACAAGTACAAGTAAGAACAGCAGAAAAAATGTCAATTTGTGATGAAACAGACACATAGGTTATTTATTTGTTTAAAACACACATACGTGACATAGAATACATTAAAGAAAAAAGATAAGAAAAAAAAAATTAAGTCTGTGACTTCGTATGGGATGTCCTTAGCGCAGTATCAATTTTGCTTAATATTTCAGATATTTTAATCAGAATTTCTCACCAGTCTTTCACTGACTTTTGTTCGTTTGCCATTTATTTCACTTGCCTGAATGTGCACACACTCATGATCTTCCAGCCCCATTCAGCTCTTCAGATCTTTCCCACTGCACTTCTGTACTGCGCTCAGGGCGTCGATATATGATGTCTCTTGAGAAAATGACACTTCAAGACTGTCATACTGAGTGCAGTCTCTATTGTGTATTTCTCTTGTGTTTTTGATCGGCATTTTAAAGTGCACGAACATCTTCGTACGCGTATCTCTCTCTCTCTCTCTCTGTGAGCGGATGCGTGTGCGTTCTTCAATTTTACACGAAGATATTTAACCGTCCCTATTTTATCGGTCAATGCTTTATTGTGAATTTCACGTCAATACATACCTATACAACACAATGTAGAAGCTTCTCAATCAGTGACAAAATAATGTCTACACCTGACATTATTCTAGAAGCTTCTTTATCGGTTAAAAAACACACTTACTCGATGCTGCTCCGTAGATTTTCTGAACAACAGTGACAGATGAATGAAACATCAACATCCTGCCATAATGTATAGCTCATAAGGTGATAGTACAGACGCTGAAAGGGCCAAATTTTAGACTCAGTATACTATGGATAAACAACAGCATGAAAAATCACAAGCAGTGATAAAAGATGAAGGGTAGGTGGACAACATAAATGCGTCATCAGTTATCTGTCAGTAGCAACCAATGGATACAGGATACTTCATCACAACAAACATCAACTAAAAAATACCAATAGGCTACTGTTCTCAGAAGACTTTTGCTGAATGGAGTGTTTGTGTGAAAGTGAATTTTACTGTGGAAAAAAAGCACTTTTCTAAAAATAGATGGATAGCTCATTGGCCAGGAAAACTGAAACCAACTGGACGCCATATTGTTACTCGTATCCAGCCGTCAGTCCGTTATGAAGTCGTCTGCTAACTGGTGGTAGTTTCTGAACTGTAACCGTGTATCTTCGATGAAATGGTGTTATGCTTGCCCCCACGACATGTCAATTGTTGTGTCTTGATTGAAATCTGCCAATGGTTTATTTACCAAAGTTATTACAGAAAAACAGTGCAGTGACATGTAGCACAAACTTGCTGTGGACGCACACACAAGAATTTCAGCTTTACTATTGCCGCGAGCAAGTGAAAGCTCCGTGAAGCCAGCTCAACGCTCGGCTACCTATATGGAGTTACCACTTCGCACTGTACTGACATGAGTAGCAAAATGGCTGATTGAACACTTCCGCTGGCTCCAGTTAGCAAAGGGGCTCAAAGAAGGCGTGCGCTATCCACCTATTTTTAGATCAGCTCCAAGGACGCGCTGCTGACAGGAAACCACTCTGCCAGTCATGGGTCATCCCCTGGGGGGAGAGGTCCACGGGGCAGGAGAAGAGACGCCAGCCAGGTTCCCTGCCCATCTAAAAGTTCTCGAAGTGGTGGACGAAGGCCGGGCCAAGCTGACGGTTGGCGGTTGAGCATGCCCTGTCCACGTTCTGGGTCATGGGCTGTGGGCCACAGCTGAACACTCCGATCTGCCCGACCTGCACACACCCAGCTTCACTGTCTCAAAGAGGAGGCGTCACTGCGTGACGGTCAAATCATTACACACTACACCACATCTGCAAGGCAGATGCCTGACCAGCAGTACAACCCAAACGCGCTCAGTCTGGTCTTGAGTGCATGCATATATATTTGTGTACCCACCAGAGTGGATTTCCTCTTCAGAGTTTTGTAAGAGGACACTTTTGTTGCTATAGGTTATTTTTTTCAGCGCGCCAAATGCGTGATCCACACGTGATGTCGGTTCAAGTTTATCGTCTCATCTGGATGACTCAACACTCAGTTTTATTTTTCAGTCAAACTTGGGAGAAAGGGTGAGACCAAGATTCGAACACTGACCGTCACAGACACTGTGTTGGCACACAAGCGTCTAAACCATTCTGCCACCTTCGTCCACGGCACCAGACACATGCACATGTGAGCACTCCGGTCTGACTGGCCTGCACAGCAGCACACATGCATACACAGAGGACTTTGTGTTGTTTTGTGCCCCAGATGGACATTATATTTTCCATATATCGATGGTGATGAATGATGATCGGGGTGATGAGGATGCTGCTACAGAGGTCCGTTTAGGTTTGGGACTAATTGGCAAGGCCGTGGCTGTACTCTCATGATAATATCTCGGCGTCAACCAGGTTGAGAGAAACAGACACCTGCACAGTTGGTCAGGAAATCTGAACAACAGTCCCAAAGACAAATCAGTGAAGTGGATGATCCTCGACTGTTTCCGTTTAAGCCCACAGCGCACTCAGCTCTTGGTAAAAGCCGGCCACAGGCCGAAAAATTCCCATATCTGATGAGGCTAACTACTTCGCCACAACAGCTGGTGACTTTTTGCATGTTGCCTCTGCTTATCCTCCAGCTTAGCGTGTCCCTCCACCTTAAAAAGAAATGTCGCGATATTCCGTCATCCATGAGCGTGTCTATCAGTAAAAATATGTGGCTGCAGCAAATATGAAAACGGAAATCCTGGTCTAGTTTGCATATGCGATCGTATTGCTTAGCGTCAAGACTTTTCCACTAACTTCAAGAACATCTTAAACGCAAAGCACGCTAATTCCACGGACTTCACGAACATCTTAAACGCAAAGCACACCATTTCAACTGACTTCAAGAACATTTTAAACGCAAAGCACGCTACTTCCACGACTTCAAGAACATTTTAATCGCAAAGCACGCTAATTCCACTGACTTCAAGAACATTTTAAACGCAAAGCAAACTTGGAGCTACTAAGATCGCTCATGCAACAAGCCCTGTTTCTCAATGTTTTTCTCCCTGTCCCATCGCGGACAGGTCGAAAAAGGTTAAGGGCAAGAAAAACAACAACAAAAAAACAAAACAAAAGAAAACGCTGATGCTTTACTTACGAAGATAATGGATAGAAACTGCTGTATTTTTCTGTCCTCTTTTCTAACAGTTCTCATCGCCCTCAGCAAAGTTAAAGAGAGAGAGAGAGAGAGAGAGAGAGAGAGAGAGACAGACAGACAGACAGACAGACAGACAGAGACAGAGACAGAGAGACAGAAACAGAGAGGGAGAGAGACTTAGAGACAGAGACTGAGAGAGAAACAGAGAGTCAATCTTGTTTACCCCTTCGTGGATGGTGGAAAGGGACTGAAATAGTTCTTCAAACTGTGGTCTGCCAAAGTGCGTGATGGCCCTCAGTCCTGTGAAGAGACTCCGCCCCTCAATCCGCTGGAAGTGACGTTCGCAGAGATACTGTGGGAATAAAACACAGTATGCTGTACATAGAGCCTTTCTTTGGGAATAAAACACAGTATGCTGTACACATAGCCTTTCTTTGGGAATAAAACACAGTATGCTGTACACATAGCCTTTCTTTGGGAATAAAACACAGCATTTTCACGGTGGGAATACGACATAGCGTGGAATGAAAGGCAACATGGCAATTCATAATGACTGTGGGAATAAAACACCACAAGGCGGTATTGATATAGCCAGCTTGTAACTACTGTGGAAATGAAACACAGCGTTGAGTAAAACGCAGCAAGGTATACATAGAGCCAGCTTGTATCCACTATGGGAATAATACATTGTGTGCAATTTATGTAGCCTGCTAATAAGTCATTCATCATCATTCATTTTGCCCATCGCTCCTGGTGGAGCATAGGCCATCGACGACCCTTCGCCATCACACTCTGTTCTGGGCTGTTCTGGCCATTCCAGTACCATGGAAATAAAGCACAGTATGCTGTTTATGTAGACATTCCATGGAAATGAATCACAGCATGCTATTTACATAGCTAGGTGATGGATACTGTGGGAAACATACAGTGAGTTATGTATAGCAGAGTGATGACTCACAATAGGGTCCAAAATGGTCATGTTGTTCAAAGCCAGACTACTACTTTGGGGATAAAACACATCAATTATCATAAGCTAATTATCACTGTAAGTATAAAACATGACATGTTATTCACGATAACTGCTGTAAAACACATTCAAACCCCAGCTGATAGCATTCAGTCTTTGAAAGTTTGTGCGCGTGTGTGTGCGTGCGCACGCCCGTGCGTACACGAGAGTGGATGTGTACATGCGTGCGCGCGTGCGTTATGTGCTTGCGTACGAGCCATACTAGCAAGCGCGCGTGCATAGAGAGGGATTCTTCAAGTTCACGCGCATTAAATGCGCACGCATCCCCCCCACCACCCCCTCTCTGTTCTCACCCCCGTTAAGTCCTAATCAGCGTGTTGGGTTTATGCCAATGTTAGGAATATGTTTCTTTTTTCTTTTTTTCTTTCCTATTTTTTTCATAAAGTACATGTGGTTCCGCGTATTTCGATCAGTCCACACGCTTCGACACCTTGAAACTGACACTGAAACTCACCCCCATCCACCACCACCCTTCAACCACCCCCCCACCCGCACACCATACCACCATCAAGCTTTGACACCTCCCAGAAACTGAAACTGACCACCTCTCTGCCTGCCCTCCCCCCTCCCCCATCCAGTCCCCTCCAATACACCTCCCAACCTGTCCCCCCCCTCCGCCACCCCCATCCCCCAACGTTCAGTCCCCTCCATCAGCCCTCCAATACACCTCCCTACCTCCCCCCTCCCCCCACGTTCAGTCCCCTCCAATACACCTCCCTACCTCCCCCCCAACCCCCATCACCCCACGTTCAGTCCCCTCCAATACACCTCCCTACCTCCTCCCCCCATCACCCCACGTTCAGTCCCCTCCAATACACCTCCCTACCTGCCCCCCACCCCACCCTCATCACCCCACGTTCAGTCCCCTCCAATACACCTCCCTACCTCCTCACCCCCATCACCCCACGTTCAGTCCCCTCCAATACACCTCCCTACCTCCCCCCTCCCCCCACGTTCAGTCCCCTCCAATACACCTCCCTACCTCCCCCCTCCCCCCACGTTCAGTCCCCTCCAATACACCTCCCTACCTCCCCCCCTCCCCCCACGTTCAGTCCCCTCCAATACACCTCCCTACCTCCCCCCCATCACCCCACGTTCAGTCCCCTGCAATACACCTCCCTACCTCCCCCCTCCCCCCACGTTCAGTCCCCTCCAATACACCTCCCTACCTCCCCCCTCCCCACGTTCAGTCCCCTCCAATACACCTCCCTACCTCCCCCCCATCACCCCACGTTCAGTCCCCTCCAATACACCTCCCTACCTACCCCCTTCCCCCCATCACCTCACGTTCAGTCCCCTCCAATACACCTCCCTACCTCCCCCCCTCCCCCCATCACCCCACGTTCAGTCCCCTCCAATACACCTCCCTACCTGCCCCCCCCCCCCCCCCCATCACCCCACGTTCAGTCCCCTCCAATACACCTCCCTACCTCCCCCCACGTTCAGTCCCCTCCAATACACCTCCCTACCTCCCCCTCCCCCCACGTTCAGTCCCCTCCAATACACCTCCCTACCTCCCCCTCCCCCCACGTTCAGTCCCCTCCAATACACCTCCCTACCTCCCCCCCCATCACCCCACGT
Source organism: Babylonia areolata (assembly GCF_041734735.1). Lineage (NCBI taxonomy): Eukaryota > Metazoa > Mollusca > Gastropoda > Neogastropoda > Buccinidae > Babylonia > Babylonia areolata. The sequence continues at coordinate 6,847,248 of NC_134897.1, read as the reverse complement.
TCAGTCCCCTCCAATACACCTCCCTACCTCCACCCCATCACCCCACGTTCAGTCCCCTCCAATACACCTCCCTACCTCCCCCCCTCCCCCCATCACCCCACGTTCAGTCCCCTGCAATACACCTCCCTACCCTCCCCCCCATCACCCCACGTTCAGTCCCCTCCAATACACCTCCCTACCTCCCCCCCCATCACCCCACGTTCAGTCCCCTCCAATACACCTCCTACCTCCTCCCCCCATCACCCCACGTACAGTCCCCTCCAATACACCTCCCTACCTGCCCTCCCCCCTCATCACCCCACGTTCAGTCCCCTCCAATACACCTCCCTACCTCCTCCCCCCATCACCCCACGTTCAGTCCCCTCCAATACACTTCCCTACCTCCCCCCCTTCCCCCATCACCCCACGTTCAGTCCTCTCCAATACACCTCCCTACCTCCCCCCCATCACCCCACGTTCAGTCCTCTCCAATACACCTCCCTACCTCCCCCCCATCACCCCATCACCCCACGTTCAGTCCCCTCCAATACACCTCCCTACCTCCCCCCTTCCCCCATAACCCCATTCAGTCCCCTCCAATACACCTCCCTACCTCCCCCCCCCATCACCCCACGTTCAGTCCCCTCCAATACACCTCCCTACCTCCCCCCCATCACCCCATCACCCCACGTTCAGTCCCCTCCAATACACCTCCCTACCTCCCCCCTTCCCCCCATAACCCCATTCAGTCCCCTCCAATACACCTCCCTACCTCCCCCCCCATCACCCCACGTTCAGTCCCCTCCAATACACCTCCCTAACTGCCCCCCCCCTCATCACCCCACGTTCAGTCCCCTCCAATACACCTCCCTACCTCCCCCCCATCACCCCACGTTCAGTCCCCTCCAATACACCTCCCTACCTCCCCCCCATCACCCAAAGTTCAGTTCCCTCCAATACACCCCCCTACCTCCCCCCATCACCCCACGTTCAGTCCCCTCCAATACACCTCCCTACCTCCCCCCATCACCCCATGTTCAGTCCCCTCCAATACACCTCCCTACCTCCCCCCATCACCCCATGTTCAGTCCCCTCCAATACACCCCCCTACCTCCCCCCATCACCCCACGTTCAGTCCCCTCCAATACACCTCCCTACCTCCCCCCATCACCCCATGTTCAGTCCCCTCCAATACACCTCCATACCTGCCCCCCCCCCCTCCCCCCATCACCCCACGTTCAGTCCCCTCCAATACACCTCCCTACCTCCCCCCCATCACCCCACGTTCAGTCCCCTCCAATACACCTCCCTACCTCCCCCCATCACCCCACGCTTCAGTCCCCTCCATACACCTCCCTACCTCCCCCCTCCGCCCCACGGTCAGTCCCCTCCAATACACCTCCCTACCTTCCCCCATCACCCCCCGTTCATGCGTCAGTCCCCCTCCAATACACCTCCCTACCTCCTCCCCTTCACCCCACGTTCAGTCCGCCTCCAATACACCTCCCTAACCTCCCCCCCATCACCCCACGTACAGTCCCCCTCCATGATTACACCTCCCTACCTCCCCCCCTCACCCCACGTTCAGTCCCCTCCAATACACCTCCCTACCTGCCCCCCATCACCCCACGTTCAGTCCCCTCCAATACACCTCCCTACCTCCCCCTCATCACCCCACGTTCAGTCCCCTCCAATACACCTCCCTACCTCCCCCCCATCACCCCACGTTCAGTCCCCTCCAATACACCTCCCTACCTGTCCCCCCCCCATCACCCCACGTTCAGTCCCCTCCAATACACCTCCCTACCTCCTCCCCCCATCACCCCACGTTCAGTCCCCTCCAATACACCTCCCTACCTCCTCCCCCCATCACCCCACGTTCAGTCCCCTCCAATACACCTCCCTACCTCCTCCCCCCATCACCCCACGTTCAGTCCCCTCCAATACACCTCCCTACCTGCCCCCCCATCACCCCACGTTTAGTCCCCTCCAATACACCTCCCTACCTCCTCCCCCCATCACCCCACGTTCAGTCCCCTCCAATACACCTCCCTACTCCTCCCCCCATCACCCCACGTTCAGTCCCCTCGACAATACATCTCCCTACCTGCCCCCCCCCTCTCTCCCCCCATCACCTCACGTTCAGTCCCTTCCATACCTCTGCCCCCCCCCCCTCCGCTCTCCCCGTCACACCATACCTACACCCCCCTTCCCCTCCATCCCCTCTCCCCACCCACCACCCCCACCCCGGGCCCAGCACTGACCAGCATGGAGGTCCGGAGGTCGAACCTCTGCTGGTACTGGGTGATGAAGATGTGCACATCTACCAGCTGCCGCTCGTCCCCCCTCTCCACCTCCTGGATGATGCTTGTCAGCCACTCGAAGCTCTTCTGGGTCCGCGTCACCCACAGGAAGTACACCTGGCACACCCACACACCCTACCTGTCAACCTCTTTCACACCTGGCACACCCACACACCCTACCTGTCAACCTCATTCACACCTGGCACACCCACACACCCTACCTGTCAACCTCATTCACACCTGGCACACCCACACACCCTGCCTGTCAACCTCATTCACACCTGCCACACCCACACACCCTACCTGCCAACCTCATTCACACCTGCCACACCCACACACCCTACCTGTCAACCTCATTCACACCTGCCACACCCACACACCCTACCTGTCAACCTCATTCACACCTGCCACACCCACACACCCTGCCTGTCAACCTCATTCACACCTGCCACACCCACACACCCTGCCTGTCAACCTCATTCACACCTGGCACACCCACACACCCTACCTGTCAACCTCATTCACACCTGCCACATCCACACACCCTGCCTGTCAACCTCATTCACACTTGGCACACCCACACACCCTACCTGTCAACCTCATTCACACCTGGCACACCCACACACCCTACTTGTCGACCTCATTCACACCTGCCACACCCACACACCCTACCTGTCAACCTCATTCACACCTGCCACACCCACACACCCTACCTGTCAACCTCATTCACACCTGGCACACCCACACACCCTGCCTGTCAACCTCATTCACACCTGGCACACCCACACACCCTACCTGTCAACCTCATTCACACCTGGCACATCCACACACCCTACCTTTCAACCTCATTCACACCTGCCACACCCACACACCCTACCTGTCAACCTCATTCACACCTGGCACACCCACACACCCTGCCTGTCAACCTCATTCACACCTGCCACACCCACACACCCTGCCTGTCAACCTCATTCACACCTGGCACACCCACACACCCTACCTGTCAACCTCATTCACACCTGCCACACCCACACACCCTGCCTGTCAACCTCATTCACACCTGCCACACCCACACACCCTACCTGTCAACCTCATTCACCCATAGGAAGTACATATTATATATATTAAAAAAGAACAACAAAACCAGAAATTGCCGAGCTGTCAACACTCACTCCCCTCTGTCCCTCTCTCCCATCACCATAAACAAATTAACAGAAAGAGGAAGAAGGGAGAAAAAGTTGGTCGCCTTGTGTGCAATGTGAAAGAGCGAGGGTAACACTGGGATAACAAGGATAAGTTACACCCTGTGCCGCTGTATTTACTGCAGGTTCAGTTATATAAGTAGCGAGAGCTCAGATTATGTATTATTGATTTGTTTGTTTTCTTTGTGTTTGTGCACTATTTATTTATCTAATCGTTTATCCATCCACCTATCCATTTGACCAATGTTCCCCTTTGAGCCCACATCACACTCAACTTTGGGTAGGTGCCAGCACACGGGCCGAAAATCCCCCACCTCTGATAGGGATCGAACTCGTGACCTCCCAGTCGTCAGTCCGTGGCGCTAACCACTTGACCACAACGTCTGGACTGTCCCACACTTTACTATGCGTCAGGATTGCAGTGGGTGCAAGTGACAGTCTCTATCGTTCAGTTCAGACACTGAATCTTCAGCTCCCGCCGCTCGGAGTGGGCTGAAATTCGGGTTGAAAGGGATGAGGATGATTAACCAGTGTGTGTGTCATCTGTCTCATGAGTGTTGTCCCCTTGTCTTCATACAATCACCGAAACATCCCACCTGCTGTCTGTTATTTTTTTGTTGTTCAGCTTATTACTGTCTTGCTTTGACACGTACATTCGTCAAGAGGATCAAACATATATGAGGAATGAGCCCTCCGCCTCTCCTGACCATTGCCCCTTTCCCACGTCCATCAGTCTCACCTTTTGGCACGGGAACTTCAGTTTCAGCTTGGACTTGAACACCAGGTCCTTGAGGATGGAGGCGAAGGGCGTGACCCCGATCCCTCCCCCCACCAGCACGGACACGGGGAAGCGGTACCAGTCCTGATGGCCCTCCCCAAACGGCCCGTCCACGAACAGCTGTACCGGCACGTGCACACCACAGGTCAGTTTCATGGGGGTGGACACGGAAACAACACAGGTCACTTCCATTCAGAGTGGACACGGAAACAACAAAGGTCATTTCCTTTCAGAGTGGACACGGACACAACCCAAGGTCAGTTCCTTTCAGACTGGACACGTACACAACACAGGTCAGTTCCATTCAGAGTGGACACGGACACAACACAGGTCAGTTCCTTTCAGACTGGACACGTACACAACACAGGTCAGCTCCATTCAGAGTGGACACAGACACAACACAGGTCAGTTCCATTCAGAGTGGACACGGACAAAACACAGGTCAGTTCCTTTTACAGTGGACACGTGCACAACACAGGTCAGCTCCATTCAGAGTGGACACGGACACAACACAGGTCAGTTCCAATCTGAGTGGACACGGACACAACACAGGTCAGTTCCTTTCAGAGTGGACACGGACACAACACCAGTCAGTTCCTTTCAGAGTGGACACGGACACAACACAGGTCAGCTCCATTCAGAGTGGACACGTGCACAACACAGGTCAGTTTCTTTCAGAGTGGACACGGACACAACACAGGTCAGTTCCATTCAGAGTGGACACGGACACAACACAGGTCAGTTCCTTTCAGAGTGGACACGGACACAACACAGGTCAGTTCCATTCAGAGTGGACACGGACACAACACAGGTCAGTTCCTTTCAGAGTGGACATGGACACAACACAGGTCAGCTCCATTCAGAGTGGACACGGACACAACACAGGTCAGTTCCTGTCAGAGTGGACACGGACACAACACAGGTCAGTTTCATTCAGAGTGGACACGGACAAAACACAGGTCAGTTTCATTCAGAGTGGACACGTGCACAACATAGGTCAGTTCCTGTCAGAGTGGACACGGACACAACACAGGTTAGTTCCTGTCAGAGTGGACACGGACACAACACAGGTTAGTTCCTGTCAGAGTGGACACGGACACAACACAGGTTAGTTCCTGTCAGAGTGGACACGGAAACAACACAGGTCAGTTCCATTCAGAGTGGACACGGACACAACACAGGTCGGCTCCATTCAGAGTGGACATCTGCACAACACAGGTCAGCTCCATTGAGAGTGGACACGGACACAACACAGGTCAGTTTCATTCATAGTGGACACAGACATAACACCGGTCAGTTCCTTTCAGAGTGGACACGTACACAACACAGGTCAGTTCCATTCAGAGTGGACACGTGCACAACACAGGTCACTTCCATTCAGAGTGGACACGGAAACAACACAGATCAGTTCCTTTCAGAGTGGACACGGACACAACACAGGTCAGCTCCATTCAGAGTGGACACGGAAACAACACCGGTCACTTCCATTCAGAGTGGACACGGACACAACACAGGGTGGACACGGACACAACACAGGTCAGTTCCTTTCAGAGTGGACATGGACACAACACAGGTCAGTTCCTTAAAGAGTGGACACGGACACAACACAGGTCAGTTCCTGTCAGAGTGGACACGGAAACAACACAGGTCAGTTCCTTTCAGAGTGGACACGTGCACAACACAGGTCAGTTCCTTTCAGAGTGGACACGTGCACAACACAGGTCAGTTCCTTTCAGAGTGGACACGGACACAACACAGGTCAGTTCCTTTCAGAGTGGACACGGACACAACACAGGTCAGTTCCATTCAGAGTGGACACGGACACAACACAGGTCAGTTCCTTTCAGAGTGGACACGGACACAACACAGGTCAGTTCCATTCAGAGTGGACACGGACACAACACAGGTCAGTTCCATTCAGAGTGGACACGGACACAACACAGGTCAGTTTCTTTCAGAGTGGACACGGACACAACACAGGTCAGTTCCTTAAAGAGTGGACACGGAAACAACACAGGTCAGTTCCTTTCAGAGTGGACACGTGCACAACACAGGTCAGTTCCATTCAGAGTGGACACGGACACAACACAGGTCAGTTCCTTTCAGAGTGGACACGGACACAACACAGGTCAGTTTCATTCAGAGTGGACACGTGCACAACACAGGTCAGTTCCATTCAGAGTGGACACGGACACAACACAGGTCAGTTCCATTCAGAGTGGACACGGACACAACACAGGTCAGTTCCATTCAGAGTGGACACGGACACAACACAGGTCAGTTCCAATCTGAGTGGACACGGACACAACACAGGTCAGTTCCTTTCAGAGTGGACACGTGCACAACACAGGTCAGTTCCATTCAGAGTGGACACGGACACAACACAGGTCAGTTCCTTTCAGAGTGGACACGGACACAACACAGGTCAGTTCCATTCAGAGTGGACACGGACACAACACAGGTCAGTTCCATTCAGAGTGTTAAATGCTGAAGAGAAAGGAAAATGCTTGATAAAATATGTCAGCATAGCTCTTTTTCATAATTATGATCTGCTTCTTCTACGTTCGTAGGCTGCTACTCCCACGTTCACTTGTGTGTACACGAGTGGGCTTTTACGTGCATGACCGTTTTGTTTTTTACCCCCCGCCATGTAGGCAGCCATACTCCGTTTTCGGGGGCTTCATATGATCAATGTATGGTGCTGTTAAACTGTCAATATTGTAATTTTCTCTGCTTTCGAAAGAAAAGAACCAACTTTGCAAGGTGGAAAAATGCGAGGTGCCAATCACAACCAGCGTACCCGCGGCAGTGGGAGATCCAAGTTCCGGCTAGGGTCGTACAGACGCCGAATGTTATTGGTCCATGGGCCGACTGCCCGGATGTGTAGGCTGAGATGATCTTCGTGCGGGGCGGTGGTGAGGGTGAAGGGGTGGTACTCATCGCTGAGGGCTGTGCAGGCGATCCGCACCCACTGGCCGGACTTATACTCAAAGTTGTGCGGCTTTCGGAACACCAGCCGGGTCACACCTGAACCAGTTTTTTTTTTCATTATCAAACACTGATCTTTAGTGTGTGTGTGTGTGTGTGTGTGTGTGTGTGTGTGTGTGTGTGTGAGTGTGCGCGCGCGAGCGCGCCCGCGGGTGCACACGTGTGTATAGGTGCGCGCGCGCGTGTGTATGTGTGTGTCCGTTTACATGCGTGTGTGTTTGTGTGTACGGGTGCACACGTGTGTCTGTACGTGCGTACGTGCGCGCCGGTGTTTGTGTGTGTGTGTATGTGTGTGTGTGTGTGCGCGCGCGTGTGTGTGTGTGTGCGTGCGCGCGCGCTTCCCTCGTGTCTTGCCCACCTTAAGGTTTGATGATAATAACATTTATTCTATTCTAATCTGTTCTCGTAATGCTTTTCCTGTGTTTTCTGTAAAAAAAAAACAACAACAAGAAGAACAAACAGAGAGAATATGAAAAAAAGCAAACAAACAAACAAACAAACAACCCCCCCAAAAAAAACAACAACAAAAAACAACAACAGACAACCCCCCAAAAAAAACCAAACAAACAAACAAAAAAACAAAAACAAAAACAAAAAACAACAGCAACAAAAACAACAACAAAAAACAAAAACAAAAGAAACAAACAAAAAAACAAAACAAAACAACATTAACAACAACAAACAAAACCAAAGCAACAAAACCAAACCAAAACAATAACAAACACGGGATACCCGAGACGTGGATAAAGAGGGATAGGACGACAGAAAAGAAGAAATTTTCGTTTTGTTGACAACAAGCACATCAGCAGTGAAAAGGACAGGTTTTTTTAAAGTCAGAAAGACAAGAATGTCACTTTACAAACGATTAACCCCTTTGGGGGGGTGTTGTCCTGCCCTGAAGTCAGACCTGCACTGACATCACCCTGGCCGCTGCCCACGGGAGACACGAGAAGCACTCTGGTGTTGGGCCTCTTGGCCACAGACACTAATACCTCAGGAGATTCTAGTGTCTATGTCCTGGCGTATTATCTTCGACAGACGGGCGCGACAGCCGAGTGGTTAAAGCGTTGGACTTTCAATCTGTGGGTCCCGGGTTCGAATCTCGGTAACGGCACCTGGTGGGTAAAGTGTGGAGGTTTTTCCGATCTCCCACGTCAACATATGTACAGACCTGCTGGTGCCTGAACCTCCTTCGTGTGTATATGCAAGCAGAAGATCAAATCCGCACATTAAAGATCCCGTAATCCATGTCAGCGTTCAGTGGGTTATGGAAACAAGAACATACCCAGCATGCACACCCCAGGAAGCGGAGTATGGCTACATGGCAGGGTAAAAACGGTCGTACACGTAAAAGCCCACTCGTGTACATTCGAGTGAACGTGAGAGTTGCAGCCCAAGAACGAAGAGGAAGAAGAAGATCTCTGATAGTTCCGTGTGGACGGCCGACGCTGGGACTGCGACAGACGAAGACGGGTGTGGATGTGTAAGGGGGGTGGGGGGGGAGGTGGAGGGGGGGGGGGGGCGTGAAACGGTTGTGGTGCCGTTGACCTCGAACATTGCCGTCATCCTCGAAAAAAACGTTGAACTGCACGAATCGTAAGTCTAATTAATGAGGAATCAATGTAGAACTGACCGGCACGTCTTTTTTGTTATCAAAATGAATATAAAGGCGACGAAACAGAGCGAAATGATAACAGACTAAAAAAAAAAACCCAAAAAAACCCCAACAACAACACATAAAACCTCAGTCGAGACTTCCAAAAGGAAATGAGCACTCCCTGCCAGCTGGCACTGATTACCCCCCAGCTGGTACTGATTACCCCCCAGCTGGCACTGATTACCCCCCCAGCTGGTACTGATTACCCCCCAGCTGGTACTGATTACCCCCCCAGCTGGCACTGATTACCCCCCCCCCCAGCTGATTACCCCAGCTGGCACTGATTACCCCCCAGCTGGTACTGATTATCCCCCAGCTGGCACTGATTACCCCCCCAGCTGGTACTGATTACCCCCCAGCTGGCACTGATTACCCCCCAGCTGATTACCCCAGCTGGCACTGATTACCCCCCAGCTGGTACTGATTACCCCCCAGCTGGCACTGATTACCCCCCAGCTGATTACCCCAGCTGGCACTGATTACCCCCCAGCTGATTACCCCAGCTGGCACTGATTACCCCCCAGCTGATTACCCCAGCTGGCACTGATTACCCCCCAGCTGGCACTGATTACCCCCCAGCTGGCACTGATTAACCCCCCAGCTGGTACTGATTACCCCAGCTGGCACTGATTACCCCAGCTGGTACTGATTACCCCCCAGCTGGTACTGATTACCCCCCAGCTGGTACTGATTACCCCAGCTGGCACTGATTAACCCCCGAGCTGGTACTGATTACCCCAGCTGGTACTGATTACCCCAGCTGGCACTGATTACCCCAGCTGGTACTGATTACCCCCCAGCTGGCACTGATTACCCCCCAGCTGGCACTAATTAACCCCCCAGCTGGTACTGATTACCCCAGCTGGCACTGATTACCCCAGCTGGTACTGATTACCCCCCAGCTGGTACTGATTACCCCCCAGCTGGTACTGATTACCCCCCCCCCCCCCAGCTGGCACTGATTACCCCAGCTGGCACTGATTAACCCCCCAGCTGGTACTGATTACCCCAGCTGGTACTGATTACCCCAGCTGGCACTGATTACCCCAGCTGGTACTGATTACCCCCCAGCTGGCACTGATTACCCCCCAGCTGGCACTGATTACCGCCCAGCTGGCACTGATTACCCCCCAGCTGGCACTGATTAACCCCCCAGCTGGTACTGATTACCCCCCAGCTGGCACTGATTACCCCCCAGCTGGCACTGATTACCCCCCAGCTGGCACTGATTACCCCCCAGCTGGTACCGCGTCACTCGGCGGGAAATGAAGTCAGTTTAATTTCTAGTCAATTCATTTAGCCTATTTATTTATGTATCAAATATTTTACTTCATTTTTTAACTCACTTGTGTAAACAAAGTGAGTCTATGTTTTAACCCGGTGTTCGGTTGTGTGTGTGTGTGTGTGTGTGTGTGTGTGTGTGTGTGTGTGTGTGTCCGTGTGTCTGTGTGTCTGTGTGTCCGTGGTAAACTTTAACATTGACATTTTCTCTGCAAATACTTTGTCAGTTGACACCAAATTTGGCATGAAAATAGGAAAAATTCAGTTCTTTCCAGTCATCTTGTTTAAAACAATATTGCACCTCTGGGATGGGCACAAAAAAAAAAAGAAAAAAAGAAGCCTAATTATATGCAAACTGCATTTACTGTTATATTTATATTTTTTGTATTCTCTAAACCTGGCACTTTGACCTCTTATTCTGACACAACAACAAGAGGAGTCATTATTATCATTTTTTGTTCAAACAGGAACTTTTTTTGCTGAGCATGGAATTTTTATTTATTTTGCAAACGTTTTGGTGCAGATAGTAAAGAAGGGAAATTACTCTGTAATTAATGCTAGGGGACTTAATTTATCACAAGTGAGTCTTGAAGGCTTTGCCTCTCTTGTATCTTATTGTATTTTCCCTCGGGGCCTGAACTGATCTGAACATTCCTGCCTTAGTGCAGAACGCCTGGATTGATTTCACACTGGTTTTCTCTTTAATAGATCTCGTCACTCAGTGAATCGGATTAGAATCTGAACTGTCGCCTCCATGGAATGTTTCAGAACGATTGCTGACGACAAAGACTATTGCATCAGCACTTGACGTCACTCGGCTAAGGGTTGAGCAGGGATCAATTATCATTTCTGTCTACAAGTAAAAGATAACAGCAGTTCGAGGATTACGGCACCTCAAACGGTGCACATGATGGAGCAAAGCACCGAAAGAAAACCACATTCTCCCCCCCCCCAACAACCAAGGGAAAGGTGGAGAGTGGAGGCACTGACCAGAGGGAAGGAGCGTGGCCGAAGTGACGTTGATCTCCACCTTGTTCCTGCTGACCGACACCAGCTTGTCCAGCACGAACACGATGACCGGGCCTAGGAAGAAGTAGCCCCACAGTGGGTCCTGCACCAGGCGGCCTGTACACAAGTTTCAGGTTTTAATTATCCTTTCACTCCTATTGGAGTATGGAGGATTACTGCAAAATAATGTTTTCATGCACAGAACAAACATTTTCAAATACACAACAATATGATATAAAAGTTAAGAAAACACAAATGTCTTTTAACTCCAAAAGTGTAGCTAGGTAACATTTACAAGTCTAATCATCTTAGGCCTACAGCTAAAATGATTTTTTGCCTCCTTTGAGCGTATTACAAACTCATCCCCAATCACAGACATGTTACAAACCTTACAAAGACGTAACTCTAGTGGTATGCCTTTGTGTCTCCCTGTTTCTATTTTCAGCTTATGATTACTACTTCGAAATCTGACGAAGCAGATAACGTAATTATCAGGCATTTGACTAATATATTTTTCTCTACCAAATCCACTTTTGAAATTTCGATAAAACACACATTTACTACTCGCCTCTAGAGCATTTCTCCATAGATTTTGAAAAGTATTTATCAAAACAATGTTGACATTCTTGCAGAAAGATTCCCTCTCTAAGAAGAATTGAGCATCCCAAACACAGTCATACCCTGTTTCTATTAAAATTGTCTGATATAACTCATCCATTTTGAAGAATAAATACCATTTCGATAAATTATCAAGTAATATCAAATATATTTTCCCAGAGTATTTTTCTCTGTTTGATATCACTAAGCTGGTCCAAAATCGAACTAATCTCATTTTCACTAACACACTAATTGGACAAATACCAGTTTCTCCATAAACAATTTGGGCCATAGTATTCCTGTTCAGTTTGAACAAGCGTTTCAAAAATTTCAGTTCTAATTTTTCAAGTATATCTACATTTTCATAATCCCATATTTCTGCACCATGCAACAAAATAGGAACAATCATGGACAGGTACATGTCCAGAATGATATGTAAAGGTAAATCTTGATTTCTGGCTGACTGAAGTAACGAAAATATAGCACGCACACACGCAGGCACACACACACACACACACACGTTGTCGAGAAAAAACACACACACACACACACACACGCAAGCACACACACACATACAAAACGCACATGCACACGCACTCTCTCTCTATTTCTCTCATTTTCTTTCAAAATACACAAGTACACGCACGATCCTGAGCACACGCACAGACACACACACACTTACACCACGCATAAAATGACACACTGAAACGTCACAAACTACGTCATAAGGGAGACGTCACATGTACCTGCCCCGTGTATGGTGAGACCGAAGTAGATGACCATGTACAGTTTGTGTGTCCTCCAGAACGCTTTGAACAAGTACCGACGGCTGAAGGGAAGAGCGAACACGTACATCACGATCACCATGACGGTTAGAAAGATGCCAGAGAGTCCTGAAAACCAAAACCACGCCCCTTCTTCTTCTTCTTCTTCTTCTGTGTTCGTAGGCTGCAACTCCCACGTTCACTCGTATGTACACGAGTGGGCTTTTACGTGAATGAACGTTTTTACCCCGCCATGTAGGCGGCCATACTCCGCTTTCGGGGGTGTGCGTGCAGGGTATGTTCTTGTTTCTATAACTCACCGAACGCTGACATGGATTACACGATCTTTAACGTGCGTATTTGATCTTCTGCTTGTGTACGCACACGAAGGGGGTTCAGGCACAAGCAGGTCTGCACATATGTTGACCTGGGAGATCGGAAAAAAAATCTCCACCCTTTACCCACCAGGCGCCGTTACCGAGATTTGAACCAGGTACCGTCAGATTGAAACTCCAACGCTTTATCCACTCAGCTATTGCGCGCGTCAAGCAATGACGAATTTGATTCCCCCGCGACGAGCACCACCACAGTGACATCAAACAAATGAGACTACACAACAAATAAAGTGAAATAACTACACACCAACACACAGACTGCACAACAAATAAAGTGAAATAACTACACACCAACACACAGACTGCACAACAAAGAAAGTGAAATAACTACACACCAACACACAGACTGCACAACAAAGAAAGTGAAATAACTACACACCAACACACAGACTGCACAACAAATAAAGTGAAATAACTACACACCAACACACAGACTGCACAACAAATAAAGTGAAATAACTACACACCAACACACACTGTACAACAATAGGTGAAATAACTACACACCAACACACACACTGCACAACAAAGAAAGTGAAATAACTACACACCAACACACAGACTGCACAACAGATAGGTGAAATAACTACACACCAACACACAGACTGCACAACAAAGAAAGTGAAATAACTACACACCAACACACAGACTGCACAACAAAGAAAGTGAAATAACTACACACCAACACACAGACTGCACAACAAAGAAAGTGAAATAACTACACACCAACACACAGACTGCACAACAAAGAAAGTGAAATAACTACACACCAACACACAGACTGCACAACAAATAAAAGTGAAATAACTACACACCAACACACAGACTGCACAACAAAGAAAGTGAAATAACTACACACCAACACACAGACTGCACAACAAAGAAAGTGAAATAACTACACACCAACACACAGACTGCACAACAAAGAAAGTGAAATAACTACGCACCAACACACAAACTGCACAACAAAGAAAGTGAAATAACTACACACCAACACACAGACTGCACAACAAATAAAGTGAAATAACTACACACCAACACACAGACTGCACAACAAAGAAAGTGAAATAACTACACACCAACACACAGACTG